>NC_012861.1:981038-1308050 GCF_000026945.1 Candida dubliniensis CD36 | reverse complement strand
GGTGTTCATGGTTTACACTCTTATGAAAAGAGATTACACAACTAAAACAGTGTTTAGTTTTGCATGCACCATGTATTCTAATTAGAAGTAGAAAGAGTTTTGTAGTAGGTATTTGTATTTTTTTGATTTTTAATTAATTATGGTTATTTTAGACGCACGTGACTATACTCAGCCTACTAGAGATTTAGTAGTTTGGATTTTTTTTCTTCGTTGATTGAAGCCAACCACACATTACACATTATACACAACCTTTATCTCAAATACAATAATGCCCATTCCTCCTATATCTACGGAAAATAAAAACTTAGATGAAGATATACTGAGTTCAAGATTAGCTAGATACAATGCCATTCAACCAGAAGTCAAACAATATCTTTATGATATTTTATCACCAAAATATCCTGATTTATTCATTCACAAATTCTCCATCGACAAAACATCAGGGAAAATCTTACAAGAGATAGATTTATGTGAATTATTAAAGGATGGTGAATTATTATGTAAACTAGGCCAATTATTAGGTCGCGACAATAATAATATCATTCCCAATAATCCAACTTTCAAATTTAAAAATTCACAATTGGCATTTCATCAAATGGAAAATATTAGTTTTTTCTTAAAATTATGTGAATTGATTAAATTACCTCATGATGAAATATTCCAAACCGTCGATTTATTTGATGAGAAAGATCCTTATCAAATATGTATTACATTAATGTCATTTTCAAGAATTGTTCATGATTTGGATAATCAAGTTTTTTATAAAGTCATAGGTCCCAAAATTGTTAAAGTAAAACCAACAGTGCCGATAAAACCTTACAAATTAAGAGCATGAAAAGGATCTTGGATATATGTGAATGTATAGGATTAGGGGAGTAGTTGGTGAAGTATTCCTCCAATCAGTTTATTGTCATTAATAATTTGTTTTGTAGAGTCGATCAAGGTTGTGTTTATATACAGGAATCCGCTTTTTTTTTTGGTGTCCTCATCTCTTCGCTTCTCTCTTTATTTCTTTTTTTAGTGTGGTAAGAAAAAAAAAAAAAAAAAATTTATTTCAAAATTTTCTTCTATATAAATCTTATCAATTATAACCAACCGTCTTTTCCTTATAGAATCAACTCCATATAATATATCATGTCTGACGATATAGTATGGCAAACCATCAATCATCAATTCTGTGCTTTTAAAGTGAAAACAGACAAGGGACAAAATTTCTGTCGTAATGAATATAATGTCAGTGGGTTATGTAATAGACAATCTTGTCCTCTTGCTAATTCACGTTATGCTACTGTTAAAAACGTTGGTGGGAAATTATATCTTTATATGAAAACTGCTGAACGAACTCATATGCCAAATCGATGGTGGGAAAGAATCAAATTATCGAAAAACTATAACAAGGCATTAAAACAAATTGATGAACGATTACAATATTGGCAAAAATTCTTAATACATAAATGTAAACAAAGATTCACTAGATTAACTCAAGTTGCTATCACTGAAAGACGATTGGCATTACAAGAAGGTGATAATGAAAGGCATTATGTTGGAGTTAAAAATAAAGTTAAACGAAGAGAACAAAATCGAGAAAGAAAAGCATTAGCTGCTGCTAAAATTGAAAAAGCTATAGAAAAGGAATTACTTGAAAGATTGAAAAGTGGTGCATATGGTGATAAGCCTTTGAATGTTGATGAAAACATTTGGAAGAAAGTTATGGGTAAAGTGGATGACGAACAGGAAGAAGAAGAAGAGGAATTTGAAGATGACATAGATTTGGTCAGTGGAGATGAAGATGATGAAAGTGATGTTGGTGAAGTGGAATATGTAGAAGATTCTGGTGATGATGAATTGTTAGATATGGAAGATGTTGAAAAATGGTTAGGTGATTCTTCCGATGAGGAAGAAGGTGAATCATCATCTTCGTCCGAAGAAGAAGAAGAAGAGGAATTATCCGATGATGAAGAATCTGGATCAAGAAAGAGAAAATCTGAATCTGATGAAAAGGCAAAGAAGAAAAAGAAGAGAAGACCAAGAGTGGAAATCGAATACGAACAAGAAGAAGAACCATTGCATACCAATATTGCTGTATAGAAGTATTTTTTTTGAACACTTATTAATGTACACTATTATTAATGAATTATATTTGAGTCTACAAGTATTGTTGGATATAACTAGAAGAGTTAACCAGCAACTACCTAAACTAGAATGAGGATTAACTCACAAGCCATTATGAAGAATTTAAAGTCCTCTATTAGAGCGTCAAAACTTTTTGTGTTGTTCCGTTTTGTGTTGATGTTTTTATAAACGGCAAACTAGCTGCAAATATATTTAGCAAAACAATTTTTTTATAAACTATCCTGATCTTTCTGGTATTTTGTTATAATAAACCTCTTACTCGTAACAGAGGCTATCACTTGCTTAGCTTATCTTGCTAATTAATATTTAGACAACTATCTTACTTACTTTCCCAATATTTTTTTGCTAATGATACTTAACAAAGAGAACTTGTCTTGTTCATGTGCTAATGATTCTGATCAAACAGTTACACTATGTCCATCAGAATCAACTATTGATATTAATAATCTAGACTTTATATTAACTACTGAATTGCCATTTTTCTCCTTAGATTATCAAGATTATCCTTTAATGGATCTTACTACTGAAGAATTATTGCAAGATAAATTCCCTAATACAAAATTCCCATATGATGGGTTTATTAATTTCCATTCCTTGAAAATTTGTAGTTCCAATGCAAAACAAATGTCAAAATATTTACAACTTGCAATGGGGTTTAAAGAAGTTGCCTATAAAGGGTTAGAAACGGGATCCAAACTAATAGGTGCTCATATAATGCAAAATGGATCAATTACATTAGAAATCATTAATACTTTAGAAACCATTGATGATGATAACGTTTTAAAATTTCCATTTTTCCAAAATGATTTAAATAAATTCCGAAATATTAATCATGAATATTTTTTAGAAAATTTCAAATTAACTACTGATGATTTAATTTTCGATTTTGTTAATACTAGGATTGAAAGTTTATCATTTAAATCAGATTATCTTAAATTTGGCAAACAATTCTATAATAATATTACAAGGTCAAACGATTATAAAGAATCAATGACTAAAGTCAGTAATTTTATTGTCCAAACAATAAATAATTCAGAAGAAATTTATAATGATATGATGGAATGTACATTGATTCAAAAATTCTTGAAATTACACGCTGAAGGGGTTATGGATATAGCATTTAATGTGAATGATGTTGATTCAATTTTCAATCGAGCAATTAAAGCTGGTAGTGGGATAATAAGGTTACCGAAAATAATATCTGATGAGAATGGTGTAATTAAATTGGCTACTATTAGTATACCCAATTCTGATATTCAACATACATTAATCGAGAATATCAACTATACTGGACCTTTCTTACCAGGGTTTTCCCAACCAATATACCCATTAGCTGATTATTATCAAGTACAATTAAATATGATGCCCCCAGTTAACCTAACAGTATTGGATCATTGTGTTGAGAATTATAGTTGGAATCAAATGATGGAACAAGCGAAATTATACGCGGATATGTTTGGATTTCATAAATATTGGTCAGTTGATGAAGATGATATATCCACAGGATTCACGGCATTAAGATCCATAGTAATGTCTTCAAGTAATGGACAAATCAAAATGCCAATTAATGAGCCAGTTAAATCAATTATGAAAGGACAAATTGAAGAATTTAATGATTTTAATGGTGGACCAGGGATTCAACATATTGCCTTCAGAACAAATTGTATAATAGAAACAGTAATGGCATTATTGCAACGAGGAGTTGAATTCAATCATACTTCGGAAAAGTATTATGATAATCTAAAGAAAAGATTAAATAGTGATGGGATTAAATTATATGAAGATTTTGATACTTTAAAATCATTAAATATATTAATTGATTATGATCCATCAACCAAATCGAAATCGAAATCAAAATCAAAAAGGAAAAAGAATAATAAATGTAATTATCTATTGCAGATATTTTCTAAACCATTGCATGATCGTCCAACGTTATTTATAGAAATAATTCAAAGACATCATCATAATGGGTTTGGAAAAGGTACATTTAAAGGATTATTTGAAAGTATTGAAGAACAACAAAAATTAAGAGGGACATTTGTTGAATCACAGGATAATTGAATGGGTAATATCCCAAAAAGAAAAAAAAGTCTATATGTCTCCCAACATTACTGTGTAGATGTATACATATATGTGCTTTCTTAGTTAATAATACATAATCTACAACTAATCAAAAAAGATGAATGGATATAATTAAGTAAATACACACATACATAGATGAATAAATAAAATAAATAAGTAAATGGATAAATAAACCTAATAATAAATAAATAAAAATAAAATAACCAGAATATTCAAGGAAATTAGTCTTTGAAATGGAAAGTTCCTTTGCTTTAGTTGTATCATAATGTTTTGTGAACAGTTAGAGGTGTATTATGAGATGAGCCATAATAAAGGTCTTCTTCCTTTATAGCAGTGGATTGTGGAGATCTTTCAAGGTATTCATGAACATATTTGACTTCTGAGACATTAGCTGTGGTTGAATCCCCTTCTTCAACAATGCTCTTGATCACGTCACGTGTTTCTAATAATTTTGAGTCTGAGTTTTTACTGCTTGACATTGAAGTTGAAGACCCATCTTCTTCTTGTTCATCATCGTCATCGTCATCATGACCTTCCTCTGTTTGTGTCTGAATTCCTATTACTTCTTCCTCTTCCTCCTCTTCTTGTTCATGAAAATCACCAACCCCATTTGACCTTCCTTCTCTTTTCACTTCTTCTCTCTGTCTTGTCATACTTTCATCTAAAATATCTTGTTCATCATCTTCACTCTTCAACTTATGTCCTTTGGTTAAAAAATATTGCTTTATATCTTTGACAAATAAAGGGTATAATAAACTATCAACTCCTTCGTTTCTAGCAATTTCATATGCCCGATCAAAAGGAATCCAAACTCCCTTTAAATTCATTGATCCAACTTTAACTACATTTTTAATCTTTTCTGTCTTTAGTATTCCATCTCGTTTACCTCTTGTCATACCAATAACATTTAACAATTTTGTTCCATTGATATAATTGGTATCTTCACGACGAGAAACTAAAATATTTCGAGCTCGAACTTGATAGCAATTGGTATTTTCATCATCCCATCTTGTAGTTGCAACTTTTGGTCGAATTACACGTTCTGGATAATCAGTTTGAGGAATACAACTACTGATTGAAGTAGCTCTGGATTGACGCCCACTGCGAGTAGTGATTGATGATGCTCTTGATTTGGTTGGAGTGGAATTTATCAGAATGTTTTTACTCGAAATTTGTTGTGGCAATTGTGTCATTTGCGACATTTGCTGTGATTTCGGTTGTTGCTGTTGCTGCTGTTGCTGCTGTTGCTGTTGCTGCTGTCTTTGATATAAATACATTTGATTAGTTTTTGATGGAGACACTTGTTGGGGTGAACCATAAGTGAATTGAAATTGAGAATTGGGTTGACTAGTTGTAGCAATTGTTGTTGGAATTGAAACGTTTGAAGCCACTGGTGATGACGATGGAGCTCCTGCTTGAGAATACAACATGAAACCTGTATTACCATAAGGTTGAGCTGTTTGGTGCTGATAATGTTGCAGTTGTTGCTTTTGTGGGGTTGGTGGCGACTGCTGTTGCAGTTGCTGCGGATAGGAAGTCTCAGCTAGTTGTTGTTGTAATTTAGAATTGGTTTGAGGTACAAGTGTTTGATCTCCACCACTTTTTCTAGAAAACTCTTTTTGCTGTTGTTTTGATGTAACATAGCCTCCAATTGTATTGCCTTGAGTATAAAATATATCTGGAACTTGCTGTTGATGCTGTGGTTGCTGGTACGAATGTTGTTGTTGTTGTTGCTGCTGCTGTTGTTGTTGCTGTTGTTGTTGCTGTTGTTGTTGTTGTTGCTGTTGTTTGCTCCGAATGTTGGGATTTTGGGTGTCAGGTGTAGAAACGGAACTCATTTGGAAGGAAGGGCTGATAATCAGGTTCATTGTGGAGTTTTGATAATCATTGGCAGAAGTGGTTGGAGTAGTATAATAATCAGCAGCTTGAACAAGAGGAAATCCTGGCTGTAATGTATAGTAGTTAGCATTTTCCAATAGAAAGTTCTTAGGTACTCTTGCTTGTTGATATGATCCTGTGAATTGTTGATATATCGAAGGAATTTCATAACTAGTAGAGGATGAACCTAAGTTTTGTTGATTTTGCTGCTGATGTTGTTGTTGATTTTGCAGTTGTTGCTGCTGCTGCAAATGATGTGATTGTCTTGATTGTTGTGACTCTGGCTGATTCTGCTGAGTCGGATGATGGTGAAGGGGTTGATGCAATAGATGGTTTTGATGAGTGGCTTGAGATTGGTCATGCTGATGGTCATGTTGGGGAGAATTATTCTGGACAGGTTGATCCTGAGATGAAGTAACAGGAATATGATCTGAGCTTGAAGGTGCCCCCACTAAATCCTGGCTGTAGAAGTTTGAATGACTCGATGTCGTCATAATACCATTCATTTATAGAATATGTAAATATATTTATAACGAGATTAAAAGTTGAAGCAAATTATTGATAAATAAATGATTCTGGGACAGTTCTTCTTAATTACTATAGGAACCAACAAGAATGTACAAAATCAACTGAAAACAATAGTGTCAAGTCACAAACAAATTAAAGAAAAAGAAAAACCAACAAATTCAGTAAAGATATTTGCTCTGGATGGTATATTATCTATCAATGTATTAATAAAGATCAGTGATATAGATTCCCTTTTCTTTTATTTGCTTTTTTTTGGGGAATCTCTAAATCAAGGAAAATTCAACGCTATGGCGATCTTCAGAGTTTAGTATTTGAAATAAATATCCCACTAAAAAAAATAAACTTAGAGGTTCTTTAGGAAGATTGTAGTAATTTCAAATATAGGAACGTAAACTTCTGTATTATAGACTCTTGTATTTTTTTTTAACTTCTCAAATAATTAAGGAAACTTCTACTGTTTATCAATTGTTATTTTGATTTCTTCAAAAACTCGTATTCGCTTTGACCTATTTTTGTATTTTTTTGTCTTTTTGTATGAAATGTTTTAAAATACTGTGGGCTCTGAAATGAATATGACAATAAATAATATGGAATCTCCGTTTTCTTTCGTTTATTATTTTGTTGTAAATGTTTTGAGTATATTATTTTGCCTGAAACTAAAACCAAATTGAAATCATAGAGGTGTGATATTATTTAATAAAACCTAAATCCAATATAAGAGTATACTCAAAATTAATTGATAATAACTGCTTCTGGGTTTGATGCCAAAAAAAAAAGAGGGGGGGACAGAGAAATTGTTTAGATTTTATACGTCAAAACTCTTGACTAATAAAATAAAAATATTATTTTCAGTTTTCTGGTAGTCGATTGTTTAGAATTAAAACCCAGTTTTTCTAAAAAGGGTGATTATTATTATTGTTATTGTTATTGTTATTGTTATTGGCGATGGTGTTGGTGTATTTCTTGTTTCTCATCAGAGTAATAGGGGGAATATTGGTAATACCTATAAAAATAATTATTCTTGAATACTTAAATATAATAAATAACCAGGAATGATAATCAAATCAAGCCTAGAAGCAAATATTATTTAAGTTTTGTTCCCTTTAAATTTTAAGACTATAAAAGATCGTGGTCTCTAGAAACTCTAGGAAATTGGAAGGCGTAGATTAAAATGAGAGCAAAAAAAAAAGGATAAAGGAGTAGAAAATTGCAAAAAAAAAGAATCGTGCAACCATAAACAATAAAACTTTTCGTGTTAAAAATGACATCAAAACAAAAAAAAAAAAAAAAGAAAAACTTTCACAAACACTAAGTAAACGTAAAAACTTGAAGAGTAAGATGAAAGAGTAAGAGTGAAATAATAATAATAATAATAATAATAATAATAAAGGCTTTATAATAATCAAATAATACCCAATAAAAAAATTAAACTAGAACTGACCTAAGCCTTATTGATAAAGCAAATATTATTTTTTTATTACTGAATGATACAATAATAATATGATTTGGTTGATGAATTTGTATGAAATAAATCTTCACAGCAGTATTTTAATAAAAATATCAAAATATTTCTTAAAAAAATGAGTTAATAATAATAATAATAAGTTTGATAATCTGGTGACAGAAAAATAATAAACTTGAAAAGAAATTTTAAAGCTGAATTATAATCTCGTTGTTGACATGATACGTGAAAGTTCTTTCGTTGTCAACAGAATTTTATTCTTGTTTTCCCGTGTTCCGTTACCAAGTTGATAAAAACTGATAGTGGTCGATCAGTATTTTTTGTTAATCTTTCTGAAATTCTATTTTATTTCTTAGCCTCCTCAAGTGTAATAACTAAACAACAGTTTTTCTTTGACGATTAAGGGTTTGCTTGAAATAACAGTTTTTTTTTTTAAAAGAAAAGACGCATGCGAAGAAGATACTGAAACTAAATTGGTCAAAGTTTCACCAAAACCATGGGACAATTTAGATTTAGTTTGAAGTATATTACTGAACAAATTATATTTCGGGTAAGGTAAGGTACATTGGAAATACTATTTCCATCAATGTATTGTGGCTAATAGTTCAATTCTGATCGGATAGCGATTTGCCACTTGTCCGATAATGAAATTAAAAATCACCATACTCCTGCGAAATAAAATATAAGAAATCCATAATATTTACATAATGCCTTTTCGGTGGTTTCTCATTTGGGAATTTTCTATATTTTATTTCAATTATACTTGTTCTTGTTGTCTTTCAAATTTTTATCCAATTATATCAGAAATGCATGATCCGTATTACAAAACAATCCAAATAAAAAATGTCTTGGTTGAAATACATTCTTTTGTCGGTAAATAAATATTCCTTTATAGTCCCTTTTTTTGGTTTAATTGGTGTTTAGAGTGGTTCGTGTATTTTTTTTTTTAATTTCTTGTTCGACTCTTTTAATGTTGATAATAGAAATTTAACTATTAATTCTTGTCTTTTTAATCGTTCGTTGGAATGTATCTTATTGTGGAAAACTAAACACTAAACAATGGCTGCGAAAAAAAAAAATAAAACAGCCTTTTAGCAAAACTCAATTTCAATAATATAAAAGTCAAAATTTTAAAAATAAAGTTTAATGGGTTAATTCTGTTTGTTATATCATTACCAGATAGGTTTCCAGCTGCCTAATATCTGAAGCAAATAAAACGAAACAAACGAATACTACAAAAAAAAAAAAAGGACGGAAAAGGAAATAATAATAACGTGCTAACTATGAAAGAGGCGAAGTGTTGATAGTAATCATTTCAGTATATTTCAGCTATTGCAAGTTCAAGCAGTCATCTGCAAGGGTTGTCATCATTATTATAATAATGAGATGTTTTTTTTTATATATACATTTTTATTTTGTTATATTGTTTTTTTTATTACAAGTCCGTTTCCTAGGAAACTGTGGGAAGTTGTTTTTATAATCATTATTTTTTCAAATATCCAAGAGTTGTCTAATAACTATGTTAACAAGATTTACGAAACCCTCATATTTAAGACTATATTTTTTCTTGGGAACAAAAACCAAATCGAATGCAATGGGGAAAGGAATGATCGGAAGTGGCGTAGGTAAACAAAAAAGAAAGAAAGATAAAGCAAAGGTAAGGGTTTTTCTCTGTACGGTCACTTGCAACAACTTGCATGAACAAACATTTTCTCTGACCTGTTGTCCAACCAAGGCGGGGCCTATTCTTTTATTTTGCATGTAGGTACAGCATTCCACAGAAGTGTTGCTTTCTTATATTATTATTTTATTCCCTCCTTTCTCCCTCGGCTATTATTTTAGACACGGAGCTTTTCATAATGTCTTACTTAATATGAAGACGGAAACTTTAAAACAAGAAATACTGTAGAAAAAAAAAATAGAATAAAGATAGTGAAGAAGAAGAATTTACTAATGAAATAGGAATTACTTGGATAATTACTCATTAGAAGCTTGATCACCCCTGCCCCTTAATTCTTCTGGTTTTTCTTAGCTAAAAAATGAAGAAGTTATTAGAAAATCATCTGAGATAGAACAAAAATGAACCAAAATGCAGCAATAGAGTTGCCGTCAAGTGTTTGATTGATTTGTGTACTGTTCTTGTGAATCTTGTGAAATATATGATTGGGTTTTTTTTTTTTTTTTTTTTCAAAACAGCTATATTATATTTTGTATTACTACGTGTTTGAGATAAGTTTTAATATACTAGAATTTAGATAATTTTGAAATTATTTTTGTTTCGTTTAGAGTTATGTATAATGTAGTTAAGGAAAGTACGAAGTATTTTGATAGCGAGGAATTACAAATAAGATCTTAAATTTCATTTATTTTTTTGTTCTAATAGTCCCAGATTTAGAATATCGTAAGATAATGCAACTTTATTCATGCGTCAAGTGTATAATAGATAATAAGTATAAAATAAGAAGTTGACATGTGATATAAGTGTAATATCGGTTCGTCACCTCTCTATGTTGTTGGTATTATTATTAGCAATATCGAATTATATTAAACATCATTATTATTAAGATTTCAAGAATCGTTAAAACACTCCCCTCCTCCCTTCATAGAGAAGCGCATCCGATTTTTAGGTTAAGATCTTTGTCCCATCCGATTCCCATTCAAATTCAATTTATGGGGTTACCATATTGTCATATTCTAATCCACAATGATTACATCCGTTAAAAAATAATCACCCACCGGTTGGCAATAAAACAAGTTAAAATTTAGTTCAAAGATAATGCGTAAGTAAGTACGAGTATATCCAAGTAGGTTTGAGCTTGTTACTATAGTTGATACTTGACTTTAATAAAATGAGCAGAAGAAAGGTATATATGAGTTTGTGGTTCTAGGGGTTTCTGGAAAAACAATTTCTCATAGAAACGAAACAATCGAACAAAGACGCGGCTAAACCTGGGGTCAAACAATGCACAGTTTGCAATTGAAGTCTATTTGTGGTATCCTTGTGCCAATCAGTCAATCAGTGGGGTTCCCTTTAAATTGGTCTCGTTACCAACTATAATAATACTGCCAAGAAATTAACCTAAAGTTATTTCAATTTAAAGTTAAGTTGATCAATCGAAAAGAGAAGATACATAAACAAACTCTTGTTATTATTATTATCACCAAAAGTCGTGTATTTCCGGTTAAGTGTCACGAGACTCAACTTGTACCAAAACAGAAAGAAAAAAAAATTGTTTCATTTTTTTTTTTATATTCATCTTACCCTACCTTGGAAAAATATTCGACCAACAAATAATCTTATTCACCAAAACTATTTCCATCTATAAAATCGACATTTTTCTGTTTTTACTAATATTACAATTTTGAAAGTACCCACGAAGGTGGAGTTTTTACCGCATATTTTAATTATTATTTTTTTTTTTTTGTCTATTTATTTACTTATTTTGTTAGTCCTAATTACAAGTCCTTAAACTATTGGACAAAATGCCCCTGCCTGATCTTACAGACCTTCCTAGTGCACCCAAACAGCGACGCCAATCGTTTATGGATTATGGTGGTCCCAATTCTATAAACAACTTTGCATCATCGTACTCGAGGGCCCAGCAATATATTGGTACTTCATTTATGGAGCAAGGAGGTGAATATATGGAATCTCCACCACAATTATCATCAAGACCTTTACGTGACGATAATGAAGCATTCCTAAGTAGTGATGACAACTCGATACGTTCGGACAATGATAGTAACAACCAAACAGACCACATGGATTTCCCACTACCACCCCCTATTGACTGGTCAAATAATTCCGTATTTGATGAAACAAGCGAATTATTACCGGCTTTATCACGAATTTCTACCAAAAGACATTCATTCAGTATAATAACCGGGAATTCCACAGCAGCACAAACTATATTCAATTCAATAAACACGTTGATTGGCATTGGAATGTTGTCTTTACCGCTTGGATTTAAAATGTCAGGTTGGTTATTTGGATCCTTGTTGCTTGTTGTATCGGCATTTTTAACAAACACAACAGCTAAATATTTAGGGAAAATATTGTATCGTCATCAAGAATTAATGACTTATGGGGATATTGCCTATGCATACGGCGGTAAATATTTTCTGTATTTGGTCACTCTATTTTTTGTCGTTGATTTGTTTGGTGCTTCTTTGACATTAATAATATTGTTTGCTGATAGTTTTACCATTGTTTGGCCCCATGTTCCTGCCCTTAAAGCAATTATTGTTACGGCAGTATTTGTGTTATCTTTATTACCACTAAGTATGTTATCTATTTTCAGTCTATTGGGAATAATTTCGACTGTTGGTATAATACTTTCAGTGTTTATATGTGGATTTATAGTTGATACATCTCCTGGATCTTTGTTAATACCAGCAACTACTACTTTATTACCACCAAACCCCATAAATTTATTGTTCAGCTTGGGAATATTTATGGCTCCCTGGGGTGGTCATCCGGTATTCCCAGAATTGTATCGTGATATGAGACATCCTTCCAAATTTACCAAGTCGAGCAATATCTCATTTCTTGTTACTTATCTTTTGGATTTTTCTATTGCTGCCACTGGGTATTTAATGTATGGATTAATGGTTGATGATTCAATTGTGAAAAGCATTATGCAAAATCCAAATTATCCGCCAATTATAAATTCAATATTATGTATCTTAATGGGGATGCTACCAATTTCGAAATTGCCATTAGTCACTAAACCAATCATTACTTCTTATGAAAATATTTTTGGCATCACAGCAAAATACGTTAAATTGGACGAAAATGGGAAATTGATTGATACTTATGGACCAAAAAGGGTGTTTAGTAGAATTGTTTTCTGTTGTGTGTTATTGATAAGTGCATTATTATTAACTTCATTTGGGAAATTAGTGGCATTTTTAGGAAGTGCTATTTGTTATACTGTATGCTTGACATTGCCATTATTGTTTTATTTAAAATTAAATAGACCAAGCATTGGCAAGTTAGAAGGCTTGTTAATTAAAATTGGAATCATTTTTTCAATTACTGCTGCTATACTAGGAACTTATGCATCTATTGGATTGACAATACCTGAATAGCATCAATTATGTAAATGATTTAGAAAATAAATTTATATTTGTAAACAGTAATTCAATTTCATAACAGTTGTTAGTAACGTTGAGATCAAAAAAAAAAAAAAAAAAAGTAATTCTACGCAAAACCAACAATTGTCATTTGTATAACCCCCTAATTATTGAACCCTAAGTCTATTGTTTGAAAATTAAACAATGATATCAGGGCACGGCAACAATGATATACCAAAGAAAGCCAAACTATAATTCTTTTTTTATATATATTCAACCTAAATTTTTTTTTTTTCGTTATACCTATTAACTATATTCGAAATTCATACTAACTTTCGTAAAAACAAACTAACCTTTTATATATATATATGTATAGATACATATATAACTTTACTGTAATGCTTGATTATTTTCTATATCCACGACGAAAGGAACCTTCACTTCGTCTGCTTGAGTACAGGCCATTATCATTATACGAGCTATCAAATGTATCACCATTCTTAGGCACCATTCCATACATCATGTTATCCTGTTGAGACTTGGCTAAATATTGTGCCATAACCTGAGATCCAGAACTTGAATAAGGATTGTTGACTTGTCCACTTGGAGCCTGCATCATTTGAGGGTAACAAACTTGGGCTTGAGGTATAAATTGGGGAGGAGAAACAAAGTAAGGATGAGGTGGTGGAACATTAGCTGGAGGACCATACATGTTACTAGACATAAAGCTAGATGAAGAATTGTTGCGACTAAGATGTGGCAAAAAATAAACAGGTTGTGGCTGCATATATGGTCCCTGGCTGTAATTCATTGAACTATTCAATGACACATTTGAAGAGCTTCTTCTGAATGATGGTTCAGAATAACTATGATGGTATATTTTTTGGTATCGTGGTCTTGTTCTTGATGCTTTACCTTCTCTTTTAGTTTGCTTACTAAAACTAGCGTTAAACGATGCAGTGTCATCGGATCCAATGATTATAGATACATCGTCATAATCGTCGTCGTCACCATCATCCTCTTCTTCTTCTTCTTCGTCATTGTTGTTTTCTTCTCTATCTTTATTATGAGAACCGTTTCGTTGTGATTTCTGTTCCTTGACATCCCCCAATATATTTACTTTATTATCCTTATCTCCATTTTGAGTAATGGCGCCTTTATGTTCGTTCGATTCACCTTCTTCTTCTTTTGTTTCTGGTAAATCTGACAATTCAGTAGATGTGTTCCCCTGGTTTTCTGCATTAGTTTTGCTCACAATACCAAATACCATTGCTGCCTCTTGTGCAATCACTTCCTTATTATATTCATCTGTACTATTCTTGTTGTTTGTATGAGGCTCTTGGTTACCTCGCAGCTGCCTGAAACTAGAAGTCGAATGGCGTTCGTATTGCTGATACATGTTCATATCTTCGGTACCTCTTTTCTTAAATGAAAACTTTGGGGGGTTACCACATCTGTCTTTGGCAAAACTAACCTTAAAAGTTTTGTACTTGTTATAAAACTTTTCGGCTTCTTCTTCCAGTTTGAGAACTCTTTTTAATCGTTTCATGCTATCAGCAATACCATACTCAAAAATAGAAACGACTTTAATTGCGTCAGCAATACGCAAAAAATTCATAAATCCACTTTCCCTGTTGTGAATAAAGTTGATTTGTTCTAATGGACCAAACTTTCCAAAATCATCACGCAATTCTTGTTCAGATGGCAATGGAATTTTTGTTGATTTCTCGGACGCATCAGTAGCACCGCTGCTATTAAAAGTTTTAATTCCAATATACACATTTCTTGTAGCACCTGAACTGACAGCAACTCCAATATCACGTGGCAATGGTCCACTAGGTTGATTTGCCCATCCAACAGTGACATCATACCCATGAATAACTAGTTGGTGCAACACCTGGTGGCTCATATAGAACTTGTAAGCAATATTAGGGTCAATAAAAGTAATGAAACAAACTCGTTTCTCTGGTCGATAGTTAATTGATTCAACTAAACCACCAGCTCTAACGTTGTTAGCAATTTCTTCTATAGTTGTGCCTGGATGCAAATTTCCTAAATATATCGATCTATTACCAAAGGTTTGTGGATCAGGTCCAGATAATGACACAAGCGATACGTTAGAGTTTGTCAACATAGGGTTTCCTGGTAAATAAGGAGCTTGAGGAAATGAAGAATGGAATCTTGGACTAAATGAAGCCACTGAATAATCAGCATTGCTTAAACTGGGGGATTCTAAACCATTCTCGCCGTTAACTATTGGAGACTTCATGGGCGATCCTCCTTCGACATCAGAGGAATTTGGACTTATTGGATCAGCAATGTTTAATGTACCAGGGACTCTTTCAATCTCGGGAGAGGTGATAAATTCTTTCAAATCAGAAGTGTCTCCAGGTTGATCTTCTGTACCGGTCTCTTCATCCTCTGGAATGCACTGAATTTGACCTTTCGATGATGAGGAATATAAGACGGGTCTCTCTGTATTTATGACGTTCTTGTCACATCGATCTTTACCAAACTCCACCCCTGAAAATCTAATATCATTCAAACTACTAAAACTCTTTGTAGAAGAATCATTGGTTGTATCACTACGGTTGTTGTTGTCCCTATTTTTATAATGCGAATTCTGATTTATTCTTTTTGAAAGACTCTCATAAGCTTTGATTGCAGAATCAATGGAGCAAAAATGCACCACAAGCTCGCCACAATTGTCCTTACCAGTTTCCATGTTAAATACAAAATCTTCAACTTGGCCAAACTTTTCACAATGAGTCAATATTGACGATCTAATGTTCTCGTGAATCGAATCAATGTTGGCATTCTCTGGAAATTCATGAACAGCGCTGAATGAGATGGTTAAACATCTTGTCGCATTGAATTCCAAAATATAATTGAGTGTTTTCAACTTTAAATAATCCTGGTTGGAATATGAAGTGGATCTGTGTTTGCCTTGTGTATCATTCAACTGAATTTTCAAGTAAGTCGAGTTTTTCAACTTCTCTTTTAGCCCATTCATAAGATTGGTATCTTGTGTGTACTTAGAGTAGAATGCCAACGCGATTCTGTAATTACTAAACGACACGTAGCATACTTGCATGTTGTCAGGATACTCAGGAAACTTTTCTTTTGTGAATCTTGGTGTTGGTTTGGAAAATATTTTACAATATTCTATGGGGCCAAAATCTATAGCATCCAAGAACTCGTGCATTGACACGTTTTCAGATATGTTTCTGAAAATCACTGTTCTCGAGCAACTTGGCTGATCAGTCACATGGTTCATTGACACTGCGTTTTGGAGGTTACCATTATTCAAGGAAGATATATAATGCAATTTCCTGGTATTTTCATGTTGACTGTTATTATGTATACCTTTACTACCGTTCAAGCGCAATTTTGAATGTGTACCTCTCGGTGACGACGACTGAGATCCAGTACAAGAACTGTTTCTTGAATACTGGGGAGGGAAGTATTGGCTTGCCGTTGGAGGTGGTGTAAAATATGGTGAGTTCATCAACAAGTTGGATGGAATCATAGATTGGCCATAGCTTATGTCAAATGGTGTAATCGGAGTGTATTGACTAGGAATCTCGTTATCTGATTGATTTGATAAATGTAAAGGTGGCGGTATGTCCATAGATCGACGCATATTAAAGTACATTGGTTGTTGATACATTTTATAGACTGCTAGCCAATGAAAATAAGATTATGGGATACGATTTGTAAAAGAATGAAAGGGTTGAAACAAAAAAAAAAAAAAAAATTAGACAAAAATGCTTTGGAATTATAGTAGACTTTCTTTTTGTTTTTTCTCGTTAACTTTATATCTCGTGGCTTTAACCCTTGTGTTTAAATCAGTTTTCTGTGTATGAAAAAGGTGTGAAAAACGACTGACTGGTGTAACTATCTCGAGGGGTGGATGAGTTAACTAAGGAAGAAGTGTTAGCAAAAAGAGTGTATGGATTCTTTATGTGTCTTCCCAAGGAAATAAAGAAAAGAAAAAAAAAAAAGTGAGTTGTTGATTGTTTCTATATTTAATCAAAAAAAAAAAAAAAAAAAGGATAACAATATCAAATACTTCAACAGAAACTCGACTTCGTGGATTCCTATAAGAACAGAACACAAAAAAAAAAGCCAAAAAAGAAAAAAAAGATTTGTTGTTTGAATTCCAGACTGAATTAAAAAAAAAATTGAAAAAATTAATTAAGGGAAAACAATCGAGTGAACCTAATGAAAATGTAAATTGCACAAAACTAATTCATAGAACAAAGGACCACCTTTCTTTGACAAATACCAACGTAATTCGGCTTTGCTTTTCTTTTTCTTTTCCAAAATAAAATTCCACTTGAACAGATATATGATGGTGTGGAATGAATTCAAGTGGAAGAGGTGTGTTTATATTTAATTAGTTTTTTTTTATAATGTATTTATTTCAATATGAAATTTGAAATTTTTAAACACTTGCTGTTAGGCAAATGAACAAAGAAAATTCTTATACTGAAACAAAATACTTCTGAACACTCGAATCGGGTTTTTTTTTCTGAGTTTGGAATATGCACAATTTCTTGTTTGATTTTTCTTTTTTTCTTTTTCTTGCAAGTGAGGTCTAGCAATTAACCACTTGTTTGAATTTTATCAGATTATATATTCTTTGGTTTTAATTGTAGCTGAAGATAGCTCAATGTTGTTTCTGTTTTGTTTATGTTTTTGTATGGTGGTAGTATTGTTGCTGTTGGTGCAGTTTATGTCCCCTCTCTAGTGCTTTGTTAATTTATCGTCCCCTTTTTTTGATTAATTAACAAACAAAAAAAACGCTGTAGTGCTTGCAAATTATGATTGTTCGTATTTCTCTGAGCAAAGATAATTCTTTTGAAAATACCTTAAAGTCTATTGTTTAACGAAAGAAAACATTTGAGAAAATTCTATGATTGCTATGGATGGAAATTTCTGAACTGATTTCCTGGTATTGATCGATTGGATTGTTCAGAAATAAGCAAGATTTAGAATCCAATGTGTGTGGTGGGACTAATGTGGATATGTTTCTGTGGTATGTGGGTCGCAAACTTCTTTCTCTCTGGTTGTAAAAAAAAAATGAAATGTCTCAGTATATATGCGTCTGTGTTTGAGATACAAAATCAGTAGGCCGAAAGGTCGATCAAAGGTGAACAGCAATTACAAATTATGTCCTAAACTTCTACACAATTATCGAGTGATTTTGCTTTTGACTATTCGTGTTTGATTGATTGTTGGGTGTAATCTTTTTCACACTCTCTGATTGGTATTTGATAAACGTAACTTGAGAAAAAGCAAGAATGCGTGTGTAAAAAAAAAAAAAAGAAGAATGAAAGAACAAAACTAAAGGCAGTTAAAGAATAATTTGGCTCACAGAAAAAGAAGAAGATTTGAATTTCATAAAAGAACGTGTTTTAATTCTCTATCTGAGTTTGTTTGCTTGTTTTCATTCTTATACTTTTATGGTTTCCGAGATAGAGAACTTTAAATAGGATGTACTTGTGATTGACGTTAAAATTGGCTCTTGCTTTCATTTATATAAATGTCTATTAAATGTAGTAAAACACAAAGTGACAAATCTTGCTATAGAAAGATATAGTACTCATAGAGGTTGAGTGAATGACTCTGTGTTATCACAATCAATACTTCCTCCAGTCACAAACTGCCACACAAATATTTGCGTGTCCTTGAAGTTACACGGGTCATTTTGGGTAATATCATTACTGTAATGCACGAACAATCAACGTAACTACGGTATCACCATAACTCCATTCTAATGTTTCATATCAATTATAATTAACCCTTTTGTTTTAGTTTTAGATGAAATTTACACTTGAAACTGTCCTGATAGTCAATAGATTATTTTCGTGAAACCCAGATCTAAAAATAACCAGCATATGCAGCATTGCAGATAAATTGCAATATGAAAGGAGAGCTCTCCTATTCTTTCCACTCTTCTACAAAACTCCAATTTCTTTAAAACAAGCGATCTGTCCTGGACCATACAATATGTTTTAAATTGGTTTGCAATATTTGAAGATAATAATAATGAATTCACTTATGAGACTTGTTATTCCAAGTTTAACAAGTGGTTACTTTGTTTACATCAACATATGAGTCAAAAGATCTACTTACAATTGAAGTGAAAATTTTTAACTAGTTTCAACAATTCTTGAGTTTGGCCTTTCACTTGCAGTATAAAAAGTTTCTAGTCTGTAGTCGACCATCATCATCAGAGCTTCCTGTAAGTTGTGTCTTTGCTTTCCATTTTCAGAGTAATTCATACTTTTATTGTTTTTTTCCTCCGCTTCTACTTACCCGTCTATTAATAAACCTTATAACAATTTATCTCTTCCACTAAATTTAAGGTTTAGTATTCACCAACCTAATCCATGTTTAATTTATATTCGAATTAAGGAAAGTGTATGCATGGGTTGGTCTAACAAAAAGGTTATTTTTTTTTCCACTATAAAACTATAGTCAGGTTTCTTTTGTGTGTTCGCTTAGGATTAGAAGCACGCATTGAAATATAATATTATCCAGGCTGAACATGTGTCTGAAAGAATCCAAATCTGATAATACTGTAGCATTTCAAATATGAGTTGAAACTCCTTAATATCTCGGATAATGACAATATAATATGGTAAATAACAAAACCTCGCTTTTAAGGAGGCTTTTATGACAGTTCAAATAAGCCTCAAAAGCCGATCTCAAGTATAAAATGTTCAAATGTTTCCAAATATAAAAAATAAAAGAACCCCGAGTAAGGTGATTTGTGCAGATGTTGTTGTTTTTCAAGTTTCGTCAAACTGGATTATTCATGTATATCCCATTAGTATTGTTCTTTGAATGTGTTATAGAATATATATGAAATCTGAAAGTGGTTACAATAAAGTGAATGAAAAAAAGGGAATCCTTGTGACTCCTGTAAGCAAAATTTTAGTAACTCGTTGTGAATAGTGCTAATTTATGATTCAAATGAACTGATTGGGTACTAAATTGTTTGTTTCTTCTGTAATACTAATGAAATGAATCATATAGATAAACGTTAAATGATTCAGGTATCATAGTTTAATCCCCAGTCCAATAGTAGCAGCTATATTACAAAACTATCTTGATCTTGAGTTCATTGATTCTGATTCTGATGATTAGGTAAATACAGTTCTTTTTTCCCTTCAAAGTGTTACTAAAACCAACCAAAATTTTTTGCTTTTAATTACTATAAAACATTTTCAATATTTCAGTCCACCTTAACCAATAATTGTTCAGTAAAGTTCGAAGTGCCTTTCCCCTTCTGATTCTCAATAATAGTAGATATTTTGCAACATTGTACCCAGTACTGCCTATTTTGCGACCAATTGTAATTACTAATCACTAGTTGGTTGGTAAGAACAAAACAAAAATGTCGTCTGAAATAAACGCACACTTCATTTTTCCCTATTATTGTATTGTCGTTTGTCGTCGGTCGATGAGAGTAACAGAGACAGAAAAAATTTTCTCTCTTGTTTACTGATGAAAAAATATATGGATGGGATGATGATGAGTGTAAGAGAGAGAGAGACATTCAAAGAAAAAAAAAAACAAAACGACAAAACGACAAAAAAAAAACACAACAAACAACAAAGGCTTAAAGGACGAGCAAAGAAAGAAAGAAAGAAAGAAAAAAAAAAATTTTTGATTTCTTTTCTTGTTCATCGAATCTGATCAAATCAAAAAACCAATCAATCATATAAAGTTAAAGATGGCTCAAGAAGTTCCTACATTCAAATTAGTTTTAGTTGGTGATGGTGGTACCGGTAAAACCACTTTTGTTAAAAGACATTTAACTGGTGAATTTGAAAAAAAATACATTGCTACTTTAGGGGTTGAAGTCCATCCATTAGGATTCCACACCAACTTTGGGGAATTGAAATTCGATGTCTGGGATACTGCCGGTCAAGAAAAATTCGGTGGTTTAAGAGATGGTTACTATATCAACGGTCAATGTGGTATCATTATGTTTGATGTCACTTCAAGAATCACTTATAAGAACGTTCCAAACTGGCATAGAGATTTGGTCAGAGTTTGTGAAAACATTCCAATTGTTTTATGTGGTAACAAAGTTGATGTTAAAGAACGTAAAGTTAAAGCTAAAACCATCACTTTCCACAGAAAGAAGAACTTGCAATACTACGATATCTCTGCTAAATCCAACTATAACTTTGAAAAACCATTCTTGTGGTTGGCTAGAAAATTGGTTGGTAACCCACAATTAGAATTTGTTGCCTCTCCAGCTTTGGCTCCACCAGAAGTTCAAGTCGATGCCGACTTGATGCAAAAATACCAACAAGAAATGGAACAAGCTACTGCTTTACCATTGCCTGATGAAGATGATGCTGATTTGTAAGCAAAGTGAAATGACTGTTTTGCAAAAAAAAAGAGAAAATAAACAAAAACAAAAGGAATGCAACACTTGCTTTTCTTTGTTCTGCAATATATATATATATATATATAAAATAAGGGAATAAGGCATCCGTGAATGTATAATTTTAAATCTTCATCTGTACAAGGATATCATATATCCTTCATGTAGATCATCAGATCTTGATAATTGTGCAATTGATAAGAGACAGAGAAAAAGGATGGTATTTCATAATTTTATAAATTTATTGCCTTAGTGGGTTTTTGTTTATTCCTCTATTCTTTTGATAAAGTATATAGTTTTTTTTTTATAATACATAATATAAATTCTAGGTTTTTGGTTTACTTTATTAGATAAAAACAAATAAAGAAAAACACAAGATAAAATTTGCAAAAGCTAGACAGGAATAAACACACCACATAATACATTCAGCTGTTCGTTAATGTTTGCCTTAGTATAGCCTTCTGATATTCCTTTTGATTGTTATATACTGCTGGTGGAGGCAAAGGTAATCCAGGCAAGTTGGGTGGAGGTGGCAAAAAAATCATCTCATCATCATCTTCATCGTCGCCATCATTGCCATTGCCATTGCCATTGCCATCGTCACCATGATGAGCATCATTTCTTGAATTATGATCTAGACTACTCTCCTTCCTGTCGATATCCATATTATCTTCATTTGAACCACTAGATTTCTCCCCATCACTATATCGATTCAACTTCTCTAGAGTCATTTCATAAGGTATGCTCAGAGGATTCCAAATATTAGTTTCCTTCGCCTTTGCTTCGTAATAATCACAATAGAATTTGATATGATTCCTCCCCTGCAAATGTGATTTTCTCACACTCATTGTATCATGGGTCAAATATGACTTACAATAATCACAATAGTATTTCGGCATACTCTATAGATCTGGTTTGTGGTTGTATAAAATAGGTTGACGTGCAAGAAAGAAGAGCACTAGTGACAATAATCATCCTGGTAGCAATATACGAGAAAATATTGTATAACCAAAACCAAGTGATATTGGTATATTATACACGACTAACAAATTTGAGTTGACCAATGGAAAATTGTTTTCAGTTGAGAAAAAATACATGTCAAGAATTGCACGACTGAGTAAAAGAGTTACCGAATCGCACACACAGTTGAGTTGATTTGTGGAAGGAAAAGACAGAAGAAAAAAAAAAAGTAGTGAAGTCGAAAAATCCTCAATCTGAGAACCAATACAATCTTTAGACATATTAATAGAATCAAAGATGTTTAGACCAGTTGCTGTATGTATACCATGAAGATAGAACCATATTGAAAATGATAGAATAGGGAAGACTGGATTAGGTTAGATGTCAATGAAGGAGACATTATAGAGGAGTATAGTAAGAACTTGGATTGGAGTATGGTCAATGCAATGGAACATGAAAAATTTTAACAGTGTATGGGATGAAGTGTAGTACTATTAGTTTAATTGTGATATTTTCAAAAAGTGTTTATTTGAAGTATCATATGTCAAAACCCACAGATACAATTAAGAATTGATAGAATTAGTTATCAACACATCCGATATCCATTTCAATATTATCTTGTCAATTGATATTTCAGGATTGTCATACTAACAGAAGTAACATTCCTTCTTTTGCTTTTAGCGTTTATCTTCAAGAAGATTGTTTTCAGTTACCCCAAGAAGATCCAATTTGATTGGTGATTTATACATTCAACATATCAAAGCTTTCAAACCAAAAGCTTTGACTCAAGCTGATATTGACAGTGCAGTTAAAGCTTTCCAATTACCAGCTAAACCATCTGTTCCACAAGCAGATGTCAATGCTGAAGCTGTCAAAGAATACGAAGCAAGCGATGTTGAAACTGCTTCTCCAAGCACCGTTGCTGCTGAACAAACTAAATCCGATGAAGACTGGTTTGTTTTTGAAGAAGTTGAAGAAGCTGCTCATTAGATATAAACATTACAAAGAGAACATTGTGATACTCTTATTTGAAAAAAAAAAAGGAATGCATTATTTAAGAGAAAACTTGCAAAAATTTATTATATATTTAAATATTCAGTAATATAAATGGATACATTAAAGACAGAGAAACTACAAGAAAGTTTTTCATCAGCAGATATAAATCGTAGAATACTTTTTGGTATATAATCAATCGAGGGTGGCTTTTCCTTGTATTTTTTTTGTTTTGTTTTGAAGCAAAACCTTGAAAGAAGGGGGAAAAAAATACCAAATTGTTTACATTTTGATTTCACATTTGTTTACGTTTCTTTCCCTGCCACCACCATTAAATATGCCACCACAACAGTTACCACCCACTGATATACAATCTATTCGTAATGCAGCACATGCTTTGAATTCAACATTATTGTCACGTACTTATATCGATGAAAACCTTCAATTTAACTGTATAAATTGGAACAAATTAATTAGTGACCAACTTGAAGTCAACCCTAAATTAGGAGAATTAATAATAACAGAGAAATTATACAATAATGATAAAAATACCATTAATTTGATTCATGCATTAGTGAAAATAATTGATAAACAACGATCTCAACAACGGGTTTTCAATGAAAATATTTTATCAAAAGATAGTAAGATTCAAACATTAGAAAAACAAGTTCAAGAATTATCACGAAAATTACATACATTAGAAAAAGGCAACCAAAATAAAATTGTTAAGTATAATTCATTACTGAAAGAAATTAATCAATTAACTAAGCAAAACAAAATATATAGTGACGATTTACAAAAAATGAAAAATTGGACTTTGGATACTAAAAATAAATACAAGATTGAAATGAAAAGGAAAAATCTTGAAATTGAAAATTTGAAAAATAAATTATTAGAGAAAACTAGAAATCTATCGTCAAACATTGAATATGGCGGTAATTCAGATGGTTTAGTAATTCAAAATAATGCACCAATAATTGAAAATTCAACAGGAATTATAATCAATAATCCTAATTTAATTATTGATATGTCATCAATTATAACTAATGAAGTAGAAGAAAATTCAATTCAATTAGTGAATATTGTGGAAAGTATAGCGAAAGAAAATTTTAAATTTACTAAATTCATGTCTAGTATTAAAGAATATTTCACCAAGATGAATATATCATTAGCTGATTTCAAATATCGAGATTTGGAAACAGAAAAAATTCCCACACCAACTGATTTAATTGATTTGAAAGAAATTACTGCTGATCCAGAAACTATAAAGGAATATTTCACTGAAATTGAACCAAGTGAAATTATAGCGAGAACAATATTAAATGAATGCTATAAATTATATCATAATATTGAAACATTAATAAATTATATAAGTCAAAATGATCCATTGGATAAAAATAATGAATCAGCAATAGCAAAATTACAACAAGACTTGGAAGTAATGAAATCAAATTGGCAAGATGCTTTGAAAACATCAGAAAATTGGAAAAAATTGGCTGAGCAACAACAAAAACATCTTTCAACCTAGTTCATCTCCCTCCTCCTCCATTTCCTCCACTTCCCCCGCCAATACTGATTTGACAACAGTTGTCTCCAAAGAAACTATGTTTAATGGAAACTCTTTAATTAAATCCTCAGTTGCTTCTTCTTCACTAGAAGTTTCTTGTACTTTTAATTTCAATTTCAATTGATCATTATTGAAATCTAGATAAGAATTGAGTAATAAACCTACACAATAAATATTTTTGTGAATGGGATCGGATTTATCAATTATAATCTCACTCGAGAATGATTCATTAGAGCTCTCAAGGGTGATCGCTGAAGTAGGTTGATAATTTTGCTTTCTAGTTTTTGTGGGGGTTTTAGGAGCCATTCGTATAGATTTGATAGAACCTGCTGCTTCATCTGAATCTTCACTATCATGAACAATAAATTTAATAATTCTCAATAGATCACCAGTTTGTAATGATGGAAATTCACTATCAGTTTTCCCAATGAATGATTTCACAATAACAACTTTTTCACCAACACTAATATAATTGTTCAGAAATGGATCACTCACTTTTCTAATAGCTTGATCGTCAGGCTTTGTAGAAGTTTGTATTAAATATTGTAACAATAAAGTAAGCGAATATGTATCAAATTCACTTTGAGCTATTGATTCTGCGTTCTGTGATGGATGTGCAATCAAAGTTTGCATTAAGTCCGATTCATTTCGACTTTCTTCTACAAAATTATGTGAATTACTGCTTGAATCAGATTTATCAAAATTATCTAAAACACTTTTAAAATCCAGATCGTGAGTCTCATCAATGTTGGGAGAATTCCCATTAGGAGCTTGTGATTGAGCCACATTACATACCTTTGCTGAATGGTTCGAATCCATTGGATAACTATTCAAGGCAATTTTCGAAGCACTGTCGGTATTTTGTTCTATTACGACTGGCTGATTCTCTAGGTCGTTTAATCCCTTGGAAGTTGGAGAAACCAAATTAGAAGAACTGGGCGGATTCATTAAAAAGTTCTTTAAAGTTATTCTTGCCTTTCTTCGTTTAGAACAAATAAACAAGAACGGACACCAAGATGCAAAGCAAAACCCGACTAAGAAGAATATGCCTAGTATTAATACAAAGGTGATAATCAAAATCACAAGCAAAACAGTGTTGGAAATGGCCATCTTCTGTGCACTATAGGAAAATTAAATCACCGACAAAGATAAGTATATTAATATCTATGGTTTACTTTTAAACAATTGGAATGAAGAAAGGTGTAATTACATGCCAACAAGATAAAATATATTCCAAAATCTCTATTTAATTAAAAAAAGTTGGTTGCAAAAGTGTAGATGAAAAATAATAATTTAACTACTTGGGGTATCATGTGGAACGCACGACTTATAAATCCACTTTGGCATTCTTAATAAAATCATCAAATTCATCATCAATGTCTTTTATATCCAATGATTCTTCTAGTTTCGATAATTCCACCTGTTTCTGTAAATTTTCATCTTCAATTTTTTTATATTTCCGACTGGACTTTTTCGATTTACTTTGTTTCACTTTTTGAGCTCTTTCCATTAAGACAGCATTCCTACTAGTTCCAGGATTATAATAATCATCCAATTTTAAAGCCAATTTCTCTCTTGCAATAGCCCGATTTTGTTCTTGAGACCTGGTTGCTTGACAAGATACTACCATCCCTGTAGGAATATGCGTTAGTTGAACTTTACTATTTGATTTATTGATTTTTTGACCACCAGGTCCTCTCCCCCCATGCAAAAATTTTTCTTCTAAATCCTCCTCTTTAATTAAATGCTTAGGTCTTGGAGGTAGCTTATTTTTCTTTGGTATTCCATATTTTAGGGAATTTGATGTGAACAATGATCTGAAAAGATTGATCCGACTTGACATGTCTATATGAATTGGGGGGTTGCTGTTGTATAATGCTAATGATTTGATGAAACAAGAAAAAAAAGTGATGACAAGTACACTACCCTTCTCTCTATGACACGTCGCGCACCATATAAGAAGATCATCTTTACAATAGTAGTAATAATAATAATTTACCTCAAAAGGGAAAGCTAATTAAAACGTATATGCAGTCTTCTATTTTTCTCAGTTTTTTTTTCTTCTTTCAAAATTGAGAGATTACTTCAACACGTCTTTAAATTTTTCCATAAATTTGTTTACAAAACTATCTTTCTTGAATTTTTCTTTTATATATATTATATATTGTATAACATCTTTTTTCTTTTCAATCTATTAGATTTTAATTCAACAAACCACTTCAAATCATGTCTTTTGAACGTCCAGAAGTGTTTTCTGCACATGTTTTACCTGGTGAAGAACCAGCTGAAAACTCGTACAATGAGATTACAAAAGCTTTCCGTTCTTTTATTTTGGAATATAGAATCGATTCTCAGTTTATTTACAGAGATCAATTGAGAGAAAATTTGCTTATCAAGAATTACTTTTTAAAAGTTGAAGCTGATCATCTTATTTCATTCAATGAAGAGTTGAATAAAAAATTGAGTGATGATCCTGCTGAGATGATTCCGCTTTTTGAAAATGCCATTACCGACATTGCTAAGAGAATTGCTTATTTGTCTAATGATGAAATTCCTCAAGATTTCCCAACTTGTCAATTAATTTTATATTCAAAAGCCAATGAGATCTCTATAAGACATTTAGATTCTGATCATATAGCAAAAATTGTCAGAGTAAGTGGGATTATTATTTCTGCTTCAGTTTTAAGTTCTAGAGCAACACAAGTGCAATTGATATGTCGTGCTTGTAAACATACCATGAAGATTACTGTCAAGCATGGGTTTGGTCAGATCCAATTACCACCTAGATGTCTAGCACCTCATAATTCCGATCCAAATTCCACAGAAGAAAAATGTCCCAACGACTCTTATGTTATCGTTCATGATAAATCAACCTTTGTTGATCAACAGGTTTTGAAATTACAAGAAGCACCAGATATGGTTCCAGTTGGTGAAATGCCAAGACATATTCTTTTACAGGCTGATAGATATTTGACTAATCAAGTTGTCCCTGGTACTAGAGTCACCATTGTCGGTATTTATGCTATTTATCAATCAAAACAAAGTGCAAGAAACAACTCAACTTCAAATGTTGCTATTCGTAATCCATATTTACGTGTATTAGGATACCAAACTGATATTGACAATGGTGCCAATGGACAAGGAATCATCTTCAGTGAAGAAGAGGAAGAAGAATTTTTAAGAATGTCAAGAATGCCAAACTTGTACGAGACATTTGTCGATTCTATTGCTCCATCAATTTACGGTAATGAAGATATAAAAAAGGCAATCACTTGTTTATTGATGGGTGGTTCCAAAAAAATTTTACCTGATGGAATGAGGTTAAGAGGTGATATTAATGTATTATTGTTGGGTGATCCCGGTACTGCTAAATCGCAATTACTTAAATTTGTCGAGAAAATTGCTCCAATTTCAGTTTATACGTCTGGTAAAGGGTCATCAGCAGCTGGTTTGACAGCTTCAGTTCAAAGAGACCCGCAAACTAGAGACTTCTATTTAGAAGGTGGTGCTATGGTTTTAGCTGATGGTGGTGTTGTTTGTATCGATGAATTCGACAAAATGAGGGACGAGGATAGAGTTGCAATTCACGAAGCCATGGAACAACAAACCATCTCTATTGCCAAAGCTGGTATTACAACTGTTTTGAACTCCAGAACTTCTGTATTGGCAGCAGCAAATCCAGTGTTTGGAAAATACGATGAATTTAAAAGTCCTGGAGAAAATATTGATTTCCAAAGTACTATCTTGTCCAGATTTGACATGATCTTTATTGTCAAAGATGAGCACAATGAAGGTAGGGATATTTCAATTGCTCAACACGTTATGAATGTTCATACTGGTGGAAGAACACAAGATTTGTTACAAGAAGGGGAAATTCCAATAGAGAAAATGAAAAGGTACATTCAGTATGTTAAATTGAGATGCGCCCCACGTCTTACAGCAGAAGCATCAGAAAGATTGTCGTCCCATTTTGTGTCCATTAGAAGACGATTGCAACTCAATGAAGCAGAAATGAATGAAAGATCTTCTATTCCAATTACCGTTAGACAATTGGAAGCTATTATCCGTATAACAGAATCATTAGCCAAGTTGCGACTTTCACCAGTTGCTACAGAAGAACACGTTGAGGAGGCAATCAGACTATTCACAGCCTCCACAATGGATGCTGTTGATCAAGGTCTTGGAAGTTCAAACGATGTCACCTTGAATGCTGAGATCAAAAAAGTTGAACAAGAGTTGAGAAGAAGATTACCGATTGGATGGTCTACTGCTTACAAAACTATACGTAAAGAATTTGTTGATTCAGGTAAGGCTAGTGCTTCCGCATTAGAAAAAGCTCTCTATATAATGGAAAGACACGAAGTGATTAAATTCAGACACCAGAGACAGAACGTTTTGAGAGTTGGTGTTTAAGCTTGGTCGCCCTTTTTTTTTTTATTTTATTTTACATTTGGTTGTTTTTATTTCTCTTTTTATGTAATATTATAATACAAGTACTATTTAATTTTATGCCTTTAAAATGATTATCACCGAATCTCCTCTTAAAAACAATTTTGAAATGAATCGCTCCTTGGAAATGCTTTTGATTTTTTTACCCTTGTTGTTTTTGATATCCTCAGTCCATAGTTCTTTGACATTTTCCAATACCAAATTACAGTGTCTATCAAAAGCTCTCACTTTCCCTATCAATTTATGATTGTTACGACATGATATTATTATGGGAGTATCATTCTTAACTGCGTTATTCAAAATGGACATTGGACCATGATTAAATTCATATTCTTCTAAAGTTTTCAATTCTAATTCAGTTAATTCTGAACGGGGTCTATCTATAAGTTCACTAAACAAAAAAACACTGTTAGTATCCTGAAATTTAAAAGCCAATACTTAATCACACATACCTCATAATGCCTTTTATTGTAATGTATTTGTAATCCACAAGGTTATACTGTGTCTAGTAAGATGAAATAGTTTGTTTGGTTTATATGAGTTTTAAAAAGCGATAAAACAGAACAAGAGAAAAAAAGAAAAAAAAATCTACAAACAAAACGAGAAAGCGAGAAGAGGGTTATAACTTTGTTCAATGTACACTACTATACAATCCTACGTAAATTTCGAATTCTGACTTAATGGGGCGGTTAATTGACAACCTCTTTTGATGACATTTTCCACACGATCCTTTAACACTTTTGATGAACATTCAACCTCTAAACGCTTGTAGTCCACATTAGCAACCGTTTTCCCAATTTGAATAACAGCTTTTTCTTCCGGTAATTCTTTTAGGGAATCGCCAAATTGAGCTTTTAATAGTAAGGCGATTCTTTCAATTCTACTTTGAACATCACTCTTCGCATGTGCTTCAACTGGTCTATCAATTTCCATGGAATCTTCCTTTTTGACTATATGGTTATCACCATGAGTATGATTCTGGCTCGATAACTTAACAGATGCTGGTGACGAATCTATCGAGTACAAAATAGCAATAACACTATCAGCTAAAGAATCAGCCATAAGGTTGTCATTAATCCATTCCACTGTAATAAACAATCCCGGCCCCTTTGATCTGTCAATGAAAATGTCTACCACATCCATTATCACACATTCCCACTCTTCTTCGTCGTCATTAATAACATTAATGTAGCCAAACATTTGTTCAAGATGCCAAACCATCAACGATATATCAGCATTTATTTTCAAATGCATCTTTGATTTAACTATTGATGTAGACAATTGAGTAAATTCATGCAAATCCTGCAACTGCAAAAGATTCAAGTTGAAATCCTTGGATACCAATACACCAGACACCACTTGGCCAGTTTTCAACACCTTTATAGATGATTCGTTTGGCTTTTGAGTTATATCTGTTTCGCCCTTGCTTTCCTTTATCTTATCCCCTTCTTCTTCTTCTGCTTCTTCTTGAGTGAGCTCAGTTATTTTGGAGTTCTCGGCACTTACTTCATCTTGTATTACTTTCTTTAGAATCTGCAATTGTTCTTCAGCCAACGATCCCAAAACTTTAGCAATCTTTAATCCCTTAAACCCAATTTTCAATTCCTCACAATTTTTTGGATTATATACCTTCACTTCTTGATCTGTTCCCTTACGAGAAGCGTATTTACTTAATAAAGCGGATTTTAATCTACCCATTGGAACTGAATCACCATGAACTAAAATAACCTTCGAAGGAGAAACCTTTTCGATAAACTCAGAATTTTGCTGGAAATCCACATGGGCAGCAAACGAAATCTCTTCGATGCCTATACGTCTGGGGATCGTCAAATCTGGGTTCGTGGCCGATTGTATCATAGTTGGTTCCTTTAGAAGTTCTTTTGCCATTGTACCTTCTACTGAATAACCGGTCAATATCACCAAGTTCTTACCATCTGGAGCCCATTTCTCTAACAATTGTCTCGAGACCCCTGCTTGCAACATACCTGGCGTGGCAACCACCACAGAAGGTCCCATATCCTGGAATTTCGATAAATCCTTAATGGACTTGATAAACTTGAAATCAAAAGGATTTGACTTTTTACTTGATGCTGATGAAAGACGGATTTTATCATTCATGATCCCCGTATAAGTTTCATACACAGCCATACATTTTTTTGCCAAATTGGAGGCATAAAAGACATTCACATTTTGCAAATCTTCATTCTGACTCCAATACTCATCTAGAATCAATAATAATTCTTGAGCATTACCAAGTGCAAACACAGGTAATAGCACTCTCCCACCTTTTGCGATTGTTGCATGTATATGGGTAGTCAATTTTCTCTCTAGCTCTAGTCTGGGTTCAAGAGTCCCTGTACCAAAAGTTGATTCACATATTAAAATATCCGGCTTCAATGGTGGAACTTCAGCTGCATGCAAGTGTCGATTCTCTTCCCTGGAATAATCACCAGTAAACAAAACTTTTAGTCCTCCTATTTCGACAAAATACATACATGCGCCTAAAACATGCCCAGCATGATATGCTGTAAACCTTATTCCGTCAATCTCCATGGTGGAATGATAATCTATGGTTTCAATTCGGTCAAATGATTTCATGATATCATCATCGGTATATAAATTGCTACCTTCACCACCACCACTACCATCTCCAGATCGTGAATTTCCTATTGAAGTAACTCGAACAAAATCTTGCATTAGCCACCGGTAGATAGCTTTTGTTGCGTGTGTCATAAATACTTTCCCTCGGAAATTAGATTGTTGCATAACATATGGTAACGACGCAGAGTGATCGACATGGAAGTGGCTTATCAACAAGATATCAACTTTGGATATATCATACTCATCAAAATAAGGAAACGATGCATGCCCACTTAGAGCTGGATGCATCCCAGCATCCAACATTATGACTTTGTTTTTATATTCTATAATATGACATGATCTTCCAACTTCATTACAACCTCCAAGACCAAAAAATTTGAAATTCTCTTCATCCGAAAACTCGTTCTGCTCATTCATTGTTTAGTACACGTTGTATGTGATTTATTAACAGAGCTTCTTTTCAACTTTTGAAGTTTTACGAAGCTTTCTAAGTACTTTTTCACTATTAGAAGTGCTTTCTTTTTTTTTTTTTTTTCCACTTGTTTTTCTTTTTTTTTTTTTAATTGAAATGTCGCTTTTTGGAAGATGGCGATAAAATGAGTGAACTCTTCTCTGTTAACAAGACGCGGTATTCTACATGCGCTTTAAAGTGAATCAGATTGTATACACTTATCTCATACATTTTATTCCTTGACAAAAGAACAACTAAAACAAGCTGCAAGGAGTGTATATCTTATTTCCCGTTCATCATCCAATATTTTGAAAATGAAGTTGAAATTGATGACAAGAAGTTCTGAGAAATTGAAGGATACTTTATCTTTGATATCGCATGTCCGTAAATTTGTTATTCTAAAATTCACGCCAAGTGAGCTTAGTGTGATTCTGGTTAATGGTCAATCTGTAAAACTGGAGCCGCAAGTATGGTGTAAACTACCTGTTTCTGCGATATTTGATACCTGTGAAATACAGAGTGTGAGAGACAACACAATTCTGATGGAAATCAATATAGATTTACTTGTGCAGACGTTGAAAAACTTTGATAAAGCAAACAGTGAAGGATTAAATATACGGTTACAGCGTACGGATACTTCTGGAGCTAAAGGCACGAGCACTACAACAGGACGAACAGCATCATTGGCTTTGTTTTATTCCAATTTGAATATCAATGCCAATATTGTCAACCACACATTCAGAATACCAGTTAAGATACTACGAGACGCACAGGATATGCTACAAGAGCCCACACATTCTGACCTTGGATTGATAATGAAGTTACCTAATGAATTTGTAACCATGTTTAAAAGATTGGAGAAATTCAAAAAAGTGCCGTCCAGTGAGGCTTTTACAATTAAAGCTAGTCGAAGAAATGGGGGATTTCTAGGATTTATATTACAAGAAACTGGGAAATTCAAGGTGACAATTAGCTGGAACGATAAATTGGAAGTGCACAAACCAACCACCACAGAAAATGATTCATTGAGAGAGACACTTCGAAATGGACCTAGTCAATTGGAGGAACATGAGGAAGATATTATAAATGATATTGATGAAATTGAGGTAAACTTGAAATTGAAAGATTGGCAACTGGCTTCCAAAATTGTTGGCCGATGTCGAACAGTGATTCTTTATATTGGGGAAAGAGAGTGTAGTTTACATTGCTTGCTAGATGATACAGATGATGTTGAGATTGTATATTTTATTAATGGTTCTAGAATAATACACTAATAGATCGGAGTCATTAATCAAGTTATATGACTAATATTTTCTGTGCTCAACAGCACATTTTTTTTTTTTTTTTTGTTGATAAAACGGGGGGTTGCAGAGAAAACTGTTTATTTTTTTTTTTTTTACAATTTCTCTTTCCCTGTCTGTTTTAATTAACTGTCTTACACCCTAAAGCAATCAAGACAGTGATTCTTCATTCAACTCAGTTTAATAATTCGAAGAAAAAGACATGTCAGAACAAAGAACTTTGGACCGTGAAGAACCAAATTACTTTGGTGCTGGCCCAGCATTATTACCAACTTCAGTTTTACAACAAGCTGCCTATGATTTGATCTCATATCAAGGCGATAACATTGGAATTGGAGAAATTTCACATCGTTCAAAACCTGCAATCAAAGTTATCGATGACACTAAAGAAAATTTGACTAGATTGTTGAATATTCCAGACACTCATGAAGTGTTCTTTATGCAAGGAGGAGGCACTACTGGATTCTCATCAATTGCCTACAATTTGACCGCTAACTACGCCAAAAGAACCGGGAAGAAAGGGAAAGCTGCCTATGCAATCACTGGATCTTGGTCCAAGAAAGCTTCCGAAGAGGCTCAAAGATTAGGCTTTGATGTGGATATTGTCGTCAACACAAAAGGTGAGAATTTCGGAACCATTCCACCATACTCGGAATGGAAACCAATTGGAAAAGACGTCTCTTATTTGTATATGTGTGATAACGAAACGGTGCATGGTGTTGAATTTAGTGATATTCCAGGTACTGATTACTTGCCTGAAGGTGTTGAATTGGTTGCCGACATGTCCTCGAACATTTTATCTAAGGAAATTGATATTAGTAAATATGGTTTGATTATGGCTGGTGCCCAAAAGAATATTGGATTGGCTGGGTTGACTATTTACATTATTAAAAAGAGTTTGTTGGATCAAGCTACTGACGAGGAATTAAAAAGTTTAAATATTCCCTTATCGCCCATTGCATTCCATTACCCAACCGTCGTCAAGAATAATTCTGCTTACAATACAATTCCAATTTTTACTTGTTATATCTTGAAACTTGTGACTGATAAATTGATTGCAGATGGGGGTATCAAGCACACCGAGCAACTCAATAAGAAGAAAGCAACAATTTTATACGAAGCCTTGGAATCTTATCCAGACTTTTACAAGTTGCCTGTATTCAATTCTCAAGCAAGATCAAACATGAATGTTGTTTTCAGATTACCTAACGAGGATTTGGAAGCTAAGTTTATTGCAGAAGCTGCTAAGAGAAAGTTGGCAGGATTAAAGGGACACAGATCAGTTGGTGGTATGAGAGCTTCTATATATAATGCTGTTACCTTGAAGAGTGTCCAGTCTCTAGTTGACTTGGTAAATGAATTTGCTAAAGCCAATGCCTAAAAAATATGTACTGTTTTAACAAAGTAGTTTTACATGTCGCAAAATGTATGATTTAGTATGTGTGTATTTTCTTTTTTTTTTCTCTCTCCCTCTCGAGATTATGTGTACTATAACAGAATTAAAAATTTTCCAGATTGAAGCGACACATAGAAATATGAAAATCACTCCCTTATTGAAGAGATGCTACTAAGGCCGAAATCTGGGAATATTTTAAAGTATGGCCATTTTTTACTGAAAAGATGGTTGACAGCTCTGAAACTACTATACTCTGTGGAGGAGATGAAGATCAAGATCAGTCAAGATCAATATCGAAAGGCACTTGAAGAAAGAATAGATAAAATACCAATTGAAAACTATCGGAACTTCAGTATTGTAGCACACGTGGATCATGGTAAATCCACATTATCAGATCGATTGTTGGAAATGACGGGGGTGATTAAGCCAGGATCCAAGTCTCAGGTTTTGGATAAATTAGATGTCGAGAGGGAAAGAGGAATTACGGTTAAAGCCCAGACAGTGTCTATGTTTTATAACGATGGGAAACAAGATTATTTGTTACACTTGGTTGATACACCTGGGCATGTTGATTTTAGAGCAGAAGTATCAAGGTCATACGCATCCTGTGGTGGAGCATTGTTGTTGGTCGATGCATCTCAGGGGGTGCAAGCACAGACAGTAGCAAATTTCTACTTGGCATACAGCATGGGATTAAAATTGATTCCTATAATAAACAAGATTGATTTAGATCTGGCTAACATTGCTGGAGCTAAGGAACAGATTGAGACGACATTTGAGTTAGACCCTAATGATTGCATCGCAGTAAGCGCCAAAACCGGTTTAAATGTTGAACAGATAATTCCCTCTGTTATTAAAAATATCCCTTCTCCTGTGTGTGACGTGAACAAACCTTTGAGAGCCTTATTGGTGGATTCATGGCATGATCCATACGTTGGCGTGGTAATGCTTGTTCATATTGTGGATGGGAAAATGAAAAAAGGTATGAAAATCTTGTCAGCACACACAAATAGGACATACGACGTTAAGGAAGTTGGGATAATGTATCCAGATAGAACCCCAACCAGTTTTATTAAAGCAGGACAAGTCGCCTATATTATACCAGGGATGAAGAACCCTCGAGAAGCCCTTGTGGGTGACACGTTTTACCAAATGGGCAAGCATGAAGATCTTGAACCATTACCCGGATTTGAAGAGCCTAAGCCAATGGTGTTTGTTGGGGCATTCCCAGCAGATGGCAAAGAATTTAATGCTATGGATGACCAAATGCAGAATTTAGTTTTGAATGACAGATCGGTAACCTTGGAGCAGGAAACATCTAATGCATTAGGGCTAGGTTGGAGATTGGGATTCTTGGGCTCGTTACATGCATCAGTGTTTAAGGAGAGATTAGAAAAAGAATATGGGGCAAAGATTATTTTGACAGCTCCTACGGTGCCCTACAAGATCATTTATAAGAATGGTGAAGAAAAAATTGTGACAAACCCTGATGATTTCCCAGATAACCAGAAACATTATGATGTCGAAAGCTATATGGAACCATATGTTGAGGCAATAATGACTGTTCCAAACGAATATATTGGAAATGTTATGACGTTGTGTTTAAATAATCGAGGAGAACAGAAAGAAATCGAATACTTAACAACAGGACAGGTATTGCTAAAGTATGAGATTCCAACTTCACAACTTGTGGAGGACTTTTTTGGGAAACTAAAGGGATGTACCAAAGGATATGCTTCCCTTGATTATGAAGAAGCAGGATATAGAAAGTCAGATATAGTTAAAATGCAGCTTTGTGTGAATGGTGAACCTCAAGACGCGTTAACTACAGTTATACACAGATCACAGGCGCAAGCAAGGGGGAAGGAATACGTTACGAGGTTCAAGAAATATTTGAGTTACCAATTATTTGAAGTTGCTATTCAAGCAAAGATTAATAATAAAGTAGTGGCAAGAGAAACCATTAAAGCAAAAAGAAAAGACGTTACCCAAAGGCTACATGCAGCAGACATTTCAAGATACAAGAAGTTGTTGGAAAGACAAAAGGAAGGAAAGAAACAGATGAAATTAAGTGGTAAAGTGACAATCAAGAACGACGCTTATCAAGCTTTTTTACGTCGAGAAGATTAGACTATAACAAAAGAGATACCATAATACCTTACAAGATATACATGTATATAGATTGTTTATTCAACTAATAGAATCATTATTTTTGTGAGCTTCTCAAAAACTTTTTGTAAAAGATGTTGTCAGATTCATCGACAAAAGTGTAACCAACGTTCTTTAAAAATTCTTGGAAATCTTTCTCCGATCCTTCAGGAAGAGTAAATGCACACAAGATTTTCCCAACATCATGACCATGGTTTCTGTAATTAAACAAACTGATATTCCAATCGCTCTTTAATGCTTGCAAAAAGTTGAACAAAGCGTTTGGTTTTTCAGGGAACTCAAATTGATAAATTTTTTCATTCGATTGTGTTGTAGATTGTGACTTACCACCAACTAAATAACGTCCATGAGACTTTGCCAATTCGTTATCCGAAATATCAACAACTTCAAATCCACAGTTTTCCATTGCTGTTATAACTGATGATTTTTCTTTCTTTTTATCCACAACATTAAACGACACAAATATATCAGCATTTTCCTCGTTATTATATCTGTATGAAAATTCGGTGATGGCACGTGGATTAATAACTTTTTGCAATCTAGCAAACTCACCAGGTTTCTCGGGAATGGTAACAGCCAACGACACTTCTTTTCCTTCACCCAAAACTGCTCTTTCGCTTACAAACCTCAATCTATCAAAATTCATATTAGCACCTGACAAAATTGGAACATATGTTTTATCCCTGTGATCAATCTCGGGATGTTCTTCAATGTACTTTTTCAATCCAGCGACAGACAATGCTCCAGAGGGTTCGACAATCAGCCTTGTGTCTTCAAAAATGTCTTTAATAGCAGCACACAATTCATCAGTGTTGACAAGAACAACGTCATCTACATACTCTTTTGCTAGTCTCCAGGTTTCATCACCGAGTACTTTCACGGCAGTACCATCTGCAAACAAGCCAACTTTATCCAAGGTAACCAGGCGGTTGTTTTTCAAAGACTGATTCATCGCATCAGCGTCATACGTTTCTACCCCTATGATTTTGACATGAGGGGCAATATGCTTCAAATACACTGCCACACCTGCAATTAAACCACCTCCTCCAACAGGAACAAATATGGCGTTCAATTTATCTAATCTCAATTGTCTGGCAATCTCTAAAGCAATTGTACCCTGGCCAGCAATAACGTACGGATGGTTGAAAGGTGGAATATTAATTAAATTTTGCTCTGAGCTCAACCTTTCACACTCTTGTTTTGCTGAATCAAAATCGTCACCATATAATACAACTTGGGCACCCAATCTTGAAACATTGGTGTATTTGATAGAAGGTGTTGGAGTTGGCATAACTATGGTGGCTGGGATATTCAATTTACTCGAAGAAAATGCTACTCCTTGAGCATGGTTTCCTGCAGAGCAAGCAATAACACCCGAAATAGGTTGTGGGGAATTTGAATGCAAATGAGCAATCATATTATATGCACCTCTCAACTTGAACGAAAATACCGGTAAAAGGTCCTCTCTTTTAAGGTAAATGTTGGCACCACATCTATGAGATAAATTGATAGCATTGGTTAGTGGTGTACCAGCTTCGTCCACAACATCGTAAACTCTTGAAGTTAATATCAATTTGACATAATCTGGTTGTCTCTCACCTTGTGAATTCACTATGAAATCCGAGTTCAAAAGTTCAGGCCATTTTTGTCTAGGGGTAAGGGGTTTGGTCGTTGTACTATTTAATCTTAGTACCTGTAGTTTGCGTGATGTGCCATTTAAAAAAACCTTAGCACTTGAAAGTCGAGTGATTGACATGGGCCTTTTTTTTTGTATTCAGTTGAAGACTGGGGGGATACAACTAGAAAAAGAAAAATCAGATATGCTTGAATTGCAATTTCCTAGTCCTGTGAAATAATATTGGTAAAATGAAAGAACAAGAATTTATTGGGACTTTTTTTTTTTTCACTCACTAATTCCATTGTTAGTGTGTTGATGTTTTTGACTCATTGAAAAATTTAGTTAATGGTTCCGTACCTTCTACACGACCTATATATTAAACTAAACATATTTCGGAGTAACTGCAAGTAATTGTTGAAACCATACTCTCATTTAATATCGTTTGTGATATTATTCTTTCAAAATATCTTAATAACAAAAGAAATCAATTAAAGGCCATTGTTTTATATCAAGATTGAATACTGGTGATGCTTTATAGTTTTATCATGTTATTAGGCACCCTAATCTTGAAGGGTAACAATTTGGCTGCGAAAATGTAGACGGAAAAAAAGTATACAGAGTTCAACTTTGAACGTACAAAAAAAACAAAAAATAAAGAGTAAAACGAAGATGGAAAATAGACTCTCAGGTTTGGAATGAAGCTTAAAACTTTAATACAAGATCAATCCAAATTTAACTAATTTTGTGGATCACTCATATAATCAGTATTTTTTTTTTTTTACATTTAATTTGGGTAGCAAATTATTGTCAAAATTCTCTTCATTGTATTTGTTTGTACTTTCCCAAATTTGAGCACCTTCAACGGTTTACCTTACTTTTTAGGGGATAGCAATTCTCTTCCAGATGAATTTTCTTACTCTTTTGTTTTCATAGAAAACTGTGTTTTTGAAATGTAAAGTAAGCAGATAGTTTGGAGCTCTTTTTATTTTTTTTTTTTTTTGTTATCTTGAAAACATTGAATACATGGTTATATTTCCTTTATTTTTTTTTTTTCGATATTCACCTGTACCTGATATTGCTTTTGTCCTAATTACTAACCAACTTTTTTTTTTGTTTAGTTGTTACCACTATCACTATTTGGATTAAACTTTTTGAAGTTTTGAACAGTTTAGCTTGGTGGTAGTCAGTCCTTGCATCAACGAATTCAACAGAGAAGAAAATAACAAACAGTGAGCTGGTCTATTTTAGTTTGGTTGTTTTCTTTGGGGAAGAAAATGGTGCTAAATTTTGATGATGAATTGAATTTACAAGAGTATACAATTTCTAACCAAAGCTTGGAAAGAACTAGTAGTATTAAGCCTGATAACATTAGTAATATACTTGAGGAAGCACCAAATGAAATACCGAATAATCAACCGCACGTTGACTTCACAAATTCAGAATTAGAATACTTGACCTGTCACAGTTTAACAGCACATGCGTTTGAAAACAGCGAAATAGACGTATCACCTGCCATTTCAAACCAAACACATCAGCTGCTAAGGCCCTCGTTTTCTTCCGAGTATGATACCGACACAACCGATCTTATAGGGATTGTAGAACAGAGTACTCATCATACAAATGCAACTTATAACCACTACAACAAATCATCAGAAGAATTGGCATTTCAAGAGAGTATTGACTACTCGACATTCCTTGAGAATGTACTTGAAAAGGAAAACAACAACAGCATAGGAGATATAGATTCAAATAAAGAGTTTGAAAATGCAGCAACAAACTTATTCAGCTCGGAAAACTGTGAGCACGATTTGTTACTACTACAGCACGAATTGCAGGAAACCGGTATACCTATAGAGCAATTTCAGCCCCAATCTTACATGTACAACGAAGATAATGCTGACTTGATAAATCAAAGTCCAGCACAAGTCAATACCGCCGCCACCGTCACAACAACAACCACACTGCTGGTTCTGGTTCTACTGTTAGTTAAATCTCCTTGTCACGTGATTTCCAACTATGAGGATTTTGTTACTTCGCCAATATATGAATGGCCAAATGACGAATCGGGCGTATCAGTTAACCTTTTGAACACAATTAATGTACGAGTGGCGAATTTGGAGCCAAAAACAGTCAGTGATGCCGTGAGGAAAACGATACGAGAGGAATTTGTTATACAAGATATGTTTCTCAATGGGAAATCTCTCCTCCCGCCAGAAATACCCAAATCTATTAGGAAAAAGTCAGATAGAGATGTTGAATGGACTCCCCTCAGTGTTTACAAAGCGTATACAAACATTAAATCACCTACTAACGGTAAAGAAGCATATAACCATTTAGTGCCCTATACTTCTTGTATTGGCACGCTAAATTACCGACCAAAAGATCACGCTGCTTGGAAACGGGCTCCGAATAGACGTCGCTAACAGTCACAAAACAGACAAGTGTATAGTTACAGATATATGTATATATATATATATTGGTCTGTATTATTTAATGTTAAACGATTCATGGGATTTCACAATTAATGATTTCTTGTTTGGTTCCCATTAACGGGGTTTGTATATAGATTCTTGGTTTTAGCTTAACATTGGCAATGTTGTAACATTACAGTTTTGATAGGATTTGCTGCAAATCTGTTTTTTTTTTTTTTTTCTCAAATCCCGCCGTGGAAATTGCTGATTATCCACATGTGAGAATTTCTCAAATTTCACTGTGCTCGTATACTTAAACCAATCAAAGGAACAATTTTTTATATTACGCATTACTCACGTGCCAGGTCGCAATATATTTTCAGCCTGTACATAACTGTATCATCTCCACTAAGATGGTTGACTAACATTAACCCATATATACCATGATAGATCCAAAGCTAAATTGACCCAAAAAAAAATTTTTTTTGCTTAAAAGGTCTTTCTGGAAATAGACTAACTACTTTAATATATAAAATATTACTAGAGTTCTAATGAGTTTACATCAGGAAGAAGCTATTGCAAGAGTAGTGAAAAATATTGGAGGTACTGTGTTTGTCACACAACCTGCCAAATCCGTTGAGTCATCATTTACAAACTTGTTTCTGGAAAAAATCACATTGTTGAACTCAAATGAACCATATTCTAGTGTACAAGAATATGTATCACAATTGAACAACGTTGAAGATGAGGATGCTGAAACAGAAGTTGTCACTGTCACCACTGATGGTATCACTCTTTTGAAGAACTTACCATCATTTTCATCTGAAGTTTTCCAAACAAACAAGATAGTTTCTCACGTTGAGTTGAATAATTTTGATTACGCAATTGTTACCGCATTAAGGGATCTACAGTATCCTGTTTTGGTTTCGCAAACTTCCCAAGAGGCTTTCACGTATGCAAACTTGGCCTACAACTTGGCCACCAAATTCAACACTTCTGTTTTCCATTTTTTTGCTCCAACAGATTATCAATCAAAGAAGTCAATTAAATTAGCGGAAGGAGTATTGTTAGAGAAATTAGAAAATTTGTCATTGGATGCCATTGTTTCGAAATTCAATGTCAAACCATTTGAAATTGTGAACAAAGCTTCGAATCAAAAAGATGCTGTTTTGTTTTTGGGTCAATTGAATGATGAATTGATCAATGCCGCAAAGAAAGAGAATGCATTATTGATTAATATCAAAATTTACAAACCTTTCCAATTGCAATATTTGCTTAATATCATTCCCTCGAGTGTTGAAACAATCACGATTGTGCAGCAATCTACAACTCCAATTGTTACGTTTGCTCCATTGTTGCTTGATTTTTTTTCGGAATATTCCAAGTATCAGGCTTTGAAAAACTTTACAAAGATTGTTTCTGCAACTTTTGGTTTGGTTACAGATTATGCTACTGTTGTTTCACAATTGTTGGCAAACACTAGATCTGAAAACCCTAAACAAAACTTATCTTTTGGTAAGGTCAATACAGTATTGACAACCAAATCTTCAAAGAAGAGATATGAGAATTATTTAGAAGCCGTTTCAGAAGCCCATAATTTAGAACAGGCTTATCTTAAAGTATTGCAGCAAATCAACCTGGCCAATTTGAAAGTATTGAATGAATTCCAAGCTGCTGATGCTGGTCTTGAAGTCAATCCGGAATTTGGATTTGGTTCCTTTTTGTATGACCAAGAACAACAAGAAAATTTGGTTTCATTGGTTCAAAAATCCATAAAGGAAAACAAGTTTCATTCAATAGATAATGGTAAGTTGATTGAACTCCTTTCTCAGTGGTTGGTGCAGATACAAGACAGCGGTGAAGTAGAAAATAGATTGCCAGTCGAAATAGTGGACTTGCTAAAAACCGACGAAACAACTACCACTGCTCGTGAATTGTTAGCATTATCTGGACACTTCAGGACAGAGAAGAATTGGTTAATTGGATCAGATGCCTGGTCTTACGATTTAGGGTCATCTGGTGTGCACAACGTGATAACTTCTGGAAAGAACATAAATATGTTGATTATTGACTCTGAGCCATATTCAGAGAAATCATCAAATAAGGCCATTAATGGTTCTCGTAAGAAAGATGTTGGTTTATATGCAATGAATTATGGGGAATGTTATGTTGCCTCAGTTGCCATCTACTCATCTTACACTCAAGTATTACAGGCTTTTATCGAAGCAGAAAAGTTCAATGGTCCATCAATTGTTTTGGCTTATTTGCCGTATCATAGAGAATCAGATAGTACTTTAACTGTTTTACAAGAGACAAAGAAAGCCGTCGACAGTGGATACTGGCCATTGTATAGATACAATCCAAGAGTTCAAAATGAAACTGATGCCTTCAAATTAGATTCTTCCAATTTAAGAAAACAGTTATCGGACTTTTTAGAAAGAGAAAATAAATTAACTATGTTGGCATCTAAAGATCCATTGTTGTCTAGAAACTTGACAGCCAATGCCAACACTGAGGCAAAAACCAAACAATCTAAGATTGCAGACGAGTCATTTGCTCAGTTGTTACAAGGGTTATCTGGTCCACCTTTGACGGTTGCATTTGCATCTGATGGAGGGAATGCAGAAGCTGTTGCTAAAAAGGTTAATAGACAAGCTTTGGGTAGAGGTTTAAAGTCAGTTGTTTTACAAATGGATGATTTGTCAGTTGAAGATTTACCCACTGAAACTAATGTTGTTTTTATTACTTCAACATCAGGACAAGGGGAATTCCCCACTAATGGTAAACAATTCTGGGACGGTGTTAAAAACACCACAGATTTGGATTTGTCTGGTATTAGATTTTCTGTTTTTGGTTTAGGTGACTCTCAATACTGGCCAAGAAAAGAAGACAAACATTACTATAACAAACCTGCCAAAGACTTATTTGCCAAGTTAAAGCTTTATGGTGGTGTTGAATTGGCGGATATTGGGTTAGGTGATGACCAAGATGCAGATGGATTTTCTACTGGGTTCAATGAATGGATCCCAAAAATTTGGGCAGCCTTGGGTGTTGACAATGTTGAAGGTGTTGAAGAGCCAAAACCAATTACAAACGAAGATATGAAGTTAGGTTCTGATTATCTTAGAGGTACAATTGTTGAGGGTTTAAACGATCAATCTACGGGAGCTATTTCTGCTGTTGACCAACAATTGACCAAATTCCATGGTATCTATATGCAAGACGACCGTGATGTTAGAGATGAACGCAAAGCTCAAGGTCTTGAACCAGCTTACGCTTTTATGGTACGTGTTCGTTTACCAGGTGGTATTGCTACACCTGAGCAATACTTGAAAATGGACGAGTTGGCTGATGAAAGAGGTAATGGTACATTGAAATTGACTACCAGAGCAACTTTCCAATTACATGGTGTAGTAAAGCACGATTTAAAGCCAGCAATCAGAGGCATGAACTCAGCATTGATGGATACATTGGCTGCTTGTGGAGATGTTAACAGAAATGTGATGGTGTCAGCTTTACCACATAATGCCAAGGTTCATGGTCAAGTTTCTCAAATTGGAGCCTTGATTTCTGAATTTTTGTTGCCAAGGACAACTGCATATCATGAAATTTGGTTGCAAGGTGATGATCCTGGTGATAAACCTGGCTATAGAGAAGCTTGGGAGAATCGTAAAGAAGGGCCAACCAAAAAGAAAACCTTGGTTGCTGGTAATGTCTTGGCAGATGTTGAACCACAATATGGGGTGACATATTTACCTAGAAAGTTCAAGATTGTTATAACAGTCCCACCATATAACGATGTTGATGTATATGCCCATGATGTTGGTTTGATAGCTATTGTTGAAGATAATGAAGTGGTTGGCTTTAATGTTTTAGCTGGTGGTGGTATGGGTTCGACTCATAATAACAAAAAGACATATCCAAGAACTGGATCTATGTTGGGTTATGTATCCAAAGATCAAGTTCACATAGTCTGTGAAAAGATCATGTTGGTACAGAGAGACTTTGGTGATAGAACAAACAGAAAGCATGCTAGATTGAAGTATACTATTGATGACCTTGGTGTTGACGTTTTCAAGGGTAAAGTTGAAGATTTGTTGGGCTATAAATTTGAAGAGCCAAGACCATTCAAAATTGAATCAAATATTGACTATTTTGGCTGGTGTAAGGATGAATTAGGATACAACCATTTCACTGCATTCATTGAAAATGGTAGAATTGAGAATACTCCAGAATTACCACAGAAAACTGGTTTGCGTAAAATTGCTGAATTCTTGAAATCAGGAAATAGATCAGGAGAATTCAGATTGACTGGTAATCAGCATATTCTTATTTCTAATGTTTCTGACCAAGATTTGGACGAAGTGAAGAAATTGTTAGCTCAGTATAAATTGGACAATACTGATTTCTCTGCTTTAAGAAAATCTTCTGCAGCTTGTGTTGCCTTCCCAACATGTGGTTTGGCTATGGCTGAATCTGAAAGATACTTGCCGGTTTTGATCACCAAATTGGAAGAGGCTTTAGAGGAGTATGGTTTGAGACATGATTCCATAGTGATGAGAATGACTGGTTGTCCGAACGGTTGTGCTAGACCTTGGGTTGCTGAAGTTGCATTGGTCGGTAAAGCATATGGAGCATATAATTTAATGTTGGGAGGTGGTCATCATGGTCAAAGATTGAATAAGATTTATAGATACTCCATCAAAGAGGACGAAATTTTGAACATTTTGAAACCTTTGTTCAAAAGATGGAGCTTGGAAAGAAATGACAACGAGCCATTCGGAGATTGGTGTATTAGAGCAGGAATTATTGCAGAAACTACAGAAGGGAAATATTTCCATGATGACATTGCTGAAGACGCATAAGCTCCCCAAAAACAAAATAAAGCACTTGTACACATTCAATTCTGGTGTTCAACTGACTGATGATGTTAGATAATTGTTTTGTATGTTATTTTAGATTATATTGATAAAATTTTTAGATAAATTATTGCATAAACGTGAGGTTGTTAATTGGAAACTAAAAAGCAGAATACTTTTAGATTTGTGAAGGAAGTAAAACTGGGCGATCAGATTTTGTTATCTACTACTTGTTTTAGTTGTCTTCACTGGACTCTTCTTTTGGTCAAGTATTAGTTTTCGTCTCATATCTTGTACATCTCTTACTAGGTTTTTGGCAACTAGTTTCTTTGATCTTTCCACTTGAAATATGTCTTTCAATTTTATGTCCCACAACGTTACACTGACTCCATTCAATCTTCGTAGCACCTTTTGGAAAGTCTGGTCTGCTAGTTTCTTCTTGGCCATTTCATTCCGTTTCGCCACTTTTGCTCTTTCCAATCTAAGATGATTCAATATTGCCTCCTTCTGTTTTTTTGTATAATTCATAGTTTGTGTTAGACCAGGAATACACTCTAATATATTTGTAATTGCTAGACGTGTTGTGTTAATTTGAATGGGTAAAAAAAAAAAAAAAATATAAATACTTTGATTCAAAACTGCATATAAGAAACTTCCAGATTGTCTTTTCAGTTTATGGAAATTTGTACACACGCACACACACAATTTTATTTTTCTCTTTGCTAACTTTTTGGGGATTGTTTTGAGATTCGATTCTCAAAATCAGTGGCAATTTAATCAGTTTTACTAAATACTTCCATTCTAAACAGTGTTTCCTTCGACTACTTATCCAATTTCTAAGACATACAATACTATAAAAAATGGTTCTTGAGGCTACTATGATTGCCATTGACAACTCAGAGTATATGAGGAATGGCGATTTTTTGACATCTAGATACGAAGCTCAATTAACTGCAACAGAATTTATTTTCCAAAATAAAATTAACTCAAACCCTGAGAATACAGTTGGATTATTAGCCTATGGTGGTAGTGGTCCCCAAGTTTTATCGACTTTGACTACTGATTTTGGTAAAATATTGGCTGGAGTTCATGAAACAAAAATTCAAGGTGAAAATAACTTTTCGAGTGGAATCCAAGTGGCTGCATTGGCGTTGAAACACCGTCAAAATAAGGTCCAACAGCAAAGAATCATTATATTTGTTGGAAGTCCAATAAAGGAATCTGAGAAAGAATTGGAAAAATTAGCTAAAAAAATGAAGAAGAATAATGTGGCTGTAGACATCATAAATTTTGGTGAAGAGGGCGTCAACACCGCCAAGTTAGAAAGATTCCAGTCAACTATAAATAACCACGATAATTCACATCTTGTTACAGTATCTCCAGGGCCGAGATTATTGTATGAGGTTGTTGCTTCTTCCCCTATTTTAGTAGAGGACGGTGGATTCGGTGCTGGAGGCTCAGGTGGTGATATGGATTTCTTTGGTGGTGCCGGTGGTGCTGGAGATATCATTGATCCAAACATGGATCCAGATTTGGCAATGGCATTGAGGTTATCGTTGGAAGAAGAGAAGGCCAGACAGGAAAGAGAGACCGCAGATAGAGTTAAAGCAGAAAGTAGTACGGATTTGGAAAAGATTGATGAAAGCAAAGAAAACAATAACGATAAGGACAAGGATGTCAACATGGAAGATGCTAAATAAGCTGTATAGAATTGGGAGCATAATAAAAATGATACTATATGCTGTTTAATAGCGGAGACTATTGCATAACTTTTGAATGTTGCAAAAAAAAAAAAAAACAATTTTTTAAAAAAAGCGGTATTTTCTATACATCTATAGACTAGAAGATTGCAAGAACCACGATCTTATACACTTGCAACCACTTTTTTCTTTAAAGAACCTAGTTGGTTTGTCGAAACAATTCTATCAGATTGAATATACTATAGGGTTTTAGTTCCACGACCTCTTTTTTTCATTTTTTGAGAATCAAGAACATCAGATCTCATGATTGGTAGAAGTTCCAGAGATGCAAGCCACCAAAACAAAAAGTTTAGAAAACTGCCAATTACAGGAACTGCTTCAAATTCCTCACATTTGAATATTTTAAAAACACCAAAGATAAACTTAATAGCCACTTCATCTAAAGATTTGCTGCTAACACCCATTATACTGACTAAATCGCACTTTATCGATGCCTACTCAAAAGGAAAGTGGAATTTGTCCAAAGTTCCGTGTCCTCCGTGTATGCCAAATAGCGGTTACATGAAACCTCCCGAGAGTTACAATGAACCGTCAAGGTTAAATGCTGTATCACAGTTTATTGAATTACCGCATTGGCATGAATTGGCAATTTTCAAACGGTCTCTTTCAAAGTTGCGGAAAACCTTCCAAGTACCAGGAGTGGCATTGTCGATGATTGACAACTACAAGTGTCACTTTAAAATTGAAATCATGTTAAATACTAGCTACGTGCCAAGATGTATTGCAATTGACTCGCATGCCATACTCTCACAGGGGTATTTTTTGTTATTGGATGCCACAAAGGATTGGAGGACTCGAGCTAACCCATTGGTTACTAGTTCTCCGTATATCCGTTTTTGGTGTGGAGTTCCCTTAGTTACATCCACGCAAGAGGTGGTGGGTATTTTATCAATATTTGACAGATTTTCAAAGGACAACTTTAATGAGGAAAATTGTTCAGTGTTAGCATCTGCAAGTAAAGAAATTATGAGTTTGTTAGAAACCCCTTTGTCAGAAATAATGTTCAAGTTTAGTGGATACTCTGCAAGAACCAACAATACAGATTTTGTGTATGTGAATGAGGACTTAAAAGACTTGCAAAAGCAAATTGGTAGAGCAACTAGCAGTAAATCTTCTTTGGTTTTCGAGAAAGACGGATCCGGTGGACGTTACTCACAGAACAATAATTACCGCTTTATAAAGTATGGTCCCAGTAGCATTAAACTGGGTACTGCTTCAAACGAACTTGAAAACGAGGGGCATTCGAATGCACTTATCAAAGAAAGAGACTTGTGGCAGTTTTTATTCTCGGTGGGATCTTTGAAGAAAGCAGGATCAGTGTTGTGTAGGATTTTGGCAACGAATTATCAGTTTGAATTGGTTTATATTCTTGAAATAAGAATCGCCGAGCCATACCTGATAGCAAAAGAATTGTTTCCAAGTTATGCAGATAATGTGGAGGCAGAATCGTTCCAACACTTTAATAAATTGACCAAACGCAAAAACGTACATGATGAATTTATGACACGGGTTATTGGCTTTTATGGTACTAACTTTACGACTCAGCATTTTGAAAGTTCTATTCACTACAAGGCATTCATGTCAGAATTTGGGATAGAATACAAGAATTTGAGAGGAAATTCTTTCTATAATCGAGGAATATTATTGCCATTTTTCAGGAACAATTCTGTACTTGTTAAGAAAAAAAGCACAGGGGTGGACAAGAGGTATTCAGATGTTTACTTGAGAAGTGGAGGGTTTCTTGTTGCATTATTTTCTGTTAATTTGTATAAGGATATCGATACTGACTTGGTATCGAATATTTTTAATCATGCTAGTACATATAGAAAAATATATATTTGTACATGAAGCATATACGGGGGGGGGAGGGGGTTAAAAAAATTTATACACTATACTCTCTCATTAGTTCTAGTTCCAAGGCTTCATCATTTCCATCAATTGTTTCCTTGGAAAGGTCTTGATGTTGTGTACCGGATCCTGGCTGCAAATTCTCAGTGTCAACATCAATATTTATATCATCATTGTCACTAAAAGGGTCATCAGAGTCATCCTCATTATTGTGTGTGTCTGAAGGCGTAACATTTACTTGTTCAATCTTATCTTCATTAGATAATGGTGCCCTGTTCGTTGAACTAGCAGTATCTACTGCATCAAAGTCTTCATTACTGTTGGAATCAACAAAGAGACCATTGTGGTTGGAAGAATCTGGTACCAAAGCTGACATGTGCATAGAATTCCATTCATCATTACTTGGCTCGGCTGTATTCTCTTGTTCTGGGATATGTGGCCTGTCTTGGTTTTCATCTGTTATTATTCCCTTGGCAACTTTTAATTTATGCAACTCTGCTTCTATTAATTCTCTTCTATACAATCTAAGCTGTGGTGACCTCGCACCGAGCGCCCGAATTAAGTGGATGCAATCTTTGAAAGTTGCCTTTGGAAACAAACCATGACACCACAATTGATAGAATTGCAATACTGAACTCAAGTTCTCATACTCGTGGTCAAATTTCTGGCTTTTCGAAATTGAGCTTCTTGGCTCTGAATAAAAACTTTTGTCATTTTTCTTAAGTGTCCGTAACAATTTGGAATGTGTTTTCACAAGTAGTGGTATACCATTATGATTGAAAATTCTCTGATTATCAACTTTAGCTATTTTGACACGCGTTTTTAGTTTGATTGGTTTGTCCAACCCAAGTAAATCACCGTCATCTTCTTGTGTCTGTGGACGTTGTTGAACTGCAAAATCTCTATCAAGTTCTAGATCGTGTTGTGAATTGTCTACGTTTATTCCTTCTTCTGTTTCATCCATCACGTATGACATTGTTGGTATTAGTAGAAATAACACAACAAAATAAAAAAAAAAAAAAAACTGAACGCGTTAGTTTATTATGTTCTCCAGTGTAATGAGAAAATGGGAAGGCTAGAAGAAAGAGAAGAAAAAAAAATTCTACAAAGCTCTGTCTGTATCTCTTTCAGTAGCAAAAGATGTATTTCTCAGAATACTTGCCACGTTTAAATTCAATATCAGTGGTACTAGACGTCAAAAGTGACTTTAAAATTGATGACATAAATCGTATTAGTATAGTTGGAGAACTGCTCTCCATTGAGCTAAAAAATAACACACCAATACGTGTTAATCTACCAGATAAAGCTTCACAAACTAGCATCACTGGAATGAAGTTAACAAATAGCACTTTATCATTTGGGGTCAAAATGCATGAAAAAGAACTAGACTCAACCGTGCCTTTTACAGAGGAAACTATTGATAAATGGTCATGTAAAGACCTTTCTCAAACTCCGAAAATAGGTAGACATCATAAATTCAGATTTGTATGCAAGAATTGCAATAGCGAATTGATTGATTCATCACAGTATGACTTCAAAGATATGCCATCCGAGCAATGGTATGAGATGATGGATTTTTGGCACTGCCACAAGCCAGAGAATCACGAAGAACATAAGAAAGAATACAAAGGTGTACTAAAACCGGACAATAAAACTATTATCATTGGTTCTTACTATCTTCTAGAAAAGTCTAACGGACACATTAACAAAATGCAAAATTCAATCACTTGCAAAAAATGCGGTCAACTACTTGGTGAAACATTCCAGGATGCTTTGAAACTTTTCAAGTGGTGCGTGGAACTACAGTTTGAAAGCAAAAATACTATCCATAAGGAGCAATATCGTCCTGGTATATTTATTTATAATACAATTTTGGATAAAATTAACTTCTCTGCCGTAAGGAAATTCAAAATAGAGGTTGAGACTCAAAGTAAATTCATCTGGATTATGAGCTTAGGTTTAAATGTGGTAATTGATGGAAAAGTTTGTCATAATGCACTTAAAGTACTATATGCGGACAACGTGTCTAAAGAAGAATCTTATGAACCTTTGGACGTACCGTACCCAGAAGTTGCAAAGCTGTTTTTGAACGATATAAACATGATAAACAGCTTAATGCCGGTTTCTATGAGAAGTGTATCTATTGGTACGGATAATTATCTAGTTAGTTATCTAAGTTACACCTAAAGTCTCAATTCTCGAGAATCTCCTTTACAATTGGAACAACTTGCTTTCTTGAGGCGCTTATATTACCTTGGTTAAATACTTTGAAATTTCCCCGGTTGCCTAGAGTTTCAAGTGTTGATTCAATCTTGTCAGCGCCATAAATATCATTATTAAGTTGCAATTTTTTCTCTGCCAAATTGTACAAATTGTCGAATTTTTCATTTCCCAGTTTTTGGTAATAGTAACCAAATTCTCTTGTGTACTGACCATTGTCTTTCCTAGTGAAATGCGTTCCAATGATCATTAAATCAATATTGTTCCCTTCAAGAGTTTCTATGAATGTTCTTTCAATTTCGTCCTTGGAATAATTGGCCACGATCCATTTGAATGACTTAGTAACTGAACTGAATCCTACTTTGTCACCTCCATGAAATGTAAACTGCTTGTAGTCCTTGCGCAAAAGGTCAACAAATTTGAATCCTGAGACATCCTTCTTGGCTGCCTTTAAAGTAGAATAGTAATTGGCATATGGATCTTTATCTCCGGAATCTGCAAATAATTGAATAAATTTCTCGTCACCGGCCAATGCCTTTTGGTAAACAGAGAAGGCAGCTGTATCTGGTTCTTCAACTTTTTGGGTCATACAGGATGTGTCAATCAATAAAGGTCCCATCAATAACTTTATAGCTTCAAGCTGAGTCTCTAAGAATTTTGGGTCCTTACTTTTAAAAAACTCATTGTAAAAATAATTGAAAACCAAACTGGAGTTTGATCCACAAGTACGTATAATTCTTGGTTGGGAATCAACAAACTGTCCTTCATCTTCATGATGGTCAATAATTCCTACCACTTTGAGCTTTCCGGCTCCAAAAGCTTCATGTTGCTCATCTCCTTGGATGTTATTGTGATCAACTAAATTGATTAATAATTGATCTGATTCTTTGACAAAGATTTGGAAATCCTCTACAAAAAATAAAAGATCCTCGGTAATAGAATAATACTTTAATAATATCACTATGTCTCTTCTTAATTTCAAATCATTTCTAGGGATATTAATCAATGGAATTATATACTCCTTGGTATGCAAATTGGAGAAATAAGCAAAAGCTAAAGCACTAACAACTGAATCCATGTCTGCCGACTGATTACCAGTGACAATGGTAAATGGATAGCTTAAAGACTTGGATTTCAATTGCTGTCTTAGATTTGTCAAGTATGATTTAATTGACATTACGGCTCTATCTGTTTAAATGCTTAGCCTGACCAACCCACAGTTCAATTTTCAAGAAAAGAAAGGATAAGTTGAAGATCAACAAAAAAAAAAAAAAAAAATTGAATTCACCAAAAAGAACCGAGGCACGAGTTGTATCTTTTGAATCAATAAAATAAAAAAGAACATTATCATTTTATTATTTTCACTTTACATATACAAAGAAAACAAATGCAAATACAGGCTTTAAAGAAAAAGCAATGAAAGTCATTAGAGTAAACACACTAACTCTATTTACCATAATGCAACTTGATGTCTAACCATTGTCTAGCTTTAATTTCCTCAGGAGTCAAGTAAACATCGCCGTAGGTAAGTGGTCTGAAATAGAAAAAGAACCAGATAATAGAAGTAGAACAAACTGCAACAACAGCAATAATCTTGTATTTGTTGACCCCAATAGGCTTGCCATTTGGTCTGGCTGAGTTGTTGGAGCAAATGAATTCAACTAGTCCACCAGAAAACAATGCAGCCACTAAATGTGCTGGTAAGTAATGATGCAAGAACTTTTGACGATTCATCAAAAAGAATGGCAAGTAATGGGCAGCCCAGCCAACAAACAAAAATCCCAAAGTGTTGTACAATCTTGATCTTGCTCTGTCACTCAACACATGTATGTTACGACGACGTGTTATTTGATCAGCCAATAAAATACCAATATAAATTGACAAGAAACAAACTTCTAACCAAAATCCAAAGATGTTACCAATAAAGAAAATTTGCTTTTTCTCGGTATTATCGTTGTAGAAGGAAACTCCCGACAATGCCAATGGCCATTCGCCAGGTTGTGTTGCAAATGGATGTTCTGATGATAACTGGTTATTATGATGAAACATTAACATTTGCAATTCCCACCACTTTCTTAAAAATGGCAAAGTCTTGACTTTTTTAGGAACATATTGATTTCTTGGATCGGTACTTTGCAAATTGGTGATCAAATCGAAATTCCAAATATTGTCCTTATCTGGGATTTTTTTATTACCACTGACTTCTTGTTGGTTGAATGCCCATTCTGGTAATAATTCATCATTATGGGTCCACATGGCAACTACAGTATCAACATGCAAAATTCTCAAGTCAGTTGCCAATGTTTTAATTTCTTTTTTATTCTTTTCTTTCTTTGGGTTTGATCCTGGAACATGCAATCTCAATCTAAATAATGTCTCATTGTAACGTTGTTGGGCAGCATCGTCATAAACAACAGTAAACTCTTCATTGGTTGGTTTCAAAGGTGAAGCCACATCGTGAGTTAATAAATAACCACCGGTACCAATGTGTCTGAATCTGACAATGTCATTTGTGTAAACTTTTGTACCCTTGTTGGCTCCTTCAACAGTTGGAACTATTTCCCATTGGTTGTTTGGATCATTGGCTGCGTTTTCATCTACTACACAAGTAACTTGCTGTCCATTGGAAGAAATTCTTCCATCTTCGTAACGTAATGGATATTCGTGTTGGTGTGAATGTAAAAATGCACCAGTATCTTTGTGTTTGATAGTAATTTGATCAAAATATTGCACTTGCTTGGAGTGAGCAGCTAGCGGTGACTCCAACAAAGTTTCCTGGAATTCACTAGACATAAATGCGTCACCAGGACCAGATCTAGTCAAAATTGCAAAATGCAAGTAGAACCAATACAAATAGATGCAAAATGGAACAATTATGAGAGCCCATAATCTGGCAAAAAAGTGCTTTGCAAATTCTTGTAAGGTCAACCCTTTTCTATAGTCTAACAAAATCCACAATTCGTGAATAACGGCAATACCAATGGTAAGATATGTGAAGACACCAACATATTTAGTGGAAATGACACATGATAAGGATACACCTGTGGCTAACAACCAAGTCCACCATTTCGAAGAAAAGGGCTGCTTTCTAAATGTCGAAAATTTGGAATACGAAAAGATAGTCAATGCAACACTGAGAATTAAGGTGGCATCTAATAAAATCAATCTTGAATCAGTGACCTGGGCGTTATCAAAGCAAACAATTATGCTGGAGAACAAACAAGCTGCAACAGAGAACCCCAAAGTTTTCATGGTTAAAAACATGATTGGAACGATTGCTGCACCTTGAATGGCCAGTAAAGATCTGTATGCAATATAGGGAACATTATTTTCAATGTAAGAGTCACCAATAGCTTCGAATTTAAATTTACCATCATATCCAATAAGCCATCCGACAAATGCAATTAACAATTTGGCAAAAGGTGGATGCAAATCAAAGAAATAAGTACGTTCCAAATAGTAGGACGCAAACTTACCGAAATGGACTTCATCAAAAACAACTTTGTTTGGAGTGCCTAATTTTGTGAATCGAGTATAAATTGCTAGAAGGGTTACCAAGGTTAGAGCTGCCAAGTATTTATATTCTGGTTCTTTTGAAGGGACAACTGCATTCAAATCAAACTCGGGTTTCTTATCATCAAATTCAATGGTAGAAGCTGCTGGCGATTTCCTCCCAACACTGTTACTGCCTCTCTTTTTTAAGGTCTGTGACATGTTTACTAGAATTGACACAACTCGATCTTAAAGGAATTGTAACAAAAAAAAAAAAAAAAAGAAAAAGAAAAAGAATTACAAGAATGGTGGAGTTCTATATATTATTTGGAGAGAGATTTCTTGAAAAAAAAATTTCAGTGTGTTTTATCAGACAATGCGAAACACAACACGTAAACCAAAATAGAAAAAAATAATACCAATTAAAAGTTGCGTGTCGGCTTAGGGGAATCAATTATACACGACTATGTCGACAATGTTGTTAATCCGCATCCTCCAATTCATTACATTCCCTATTCTCTATTTAACATTAACATCTCGTCAACGTGCCAATGATATCACATTAATTTCTTAGACCTCTTTTGATAACCACCTCGGCCTCTTATAATTGGAATTGCGGGTTGTGAGGCAGCTGGAGTACTTGTAATAGGCGCAGAATTGTTGCGGAGAGGCTGTGGTGGGAAATAGCTACTTGATACTTGTCCCATAGGAGTAGAATGTTGTGCAGCGGTAACGTCATTGCCTGAATTATGATGATGAGGTAATTGCGGTGGTGGTTGTGAGGGTGAATAAGCGGACGAACTAAATATATGATCATACGAGTCATTTCTTGACAGCTTGTTACTGCTGGTGCTTGGTCTTGGTGTGGAAATAGGTATCGAAATAGGTTTTGATGAAGACAACTGTAGTATTTTTGAATTTTTCTCTTCAAGAAGATTCTCATACTTCAATATAGTCGTCAATAAGTCTTGAATCTTCTTTCCGTTCTCTTTCGTAAATGAATTTAGGTTCTCGTGAAGATTCAATTTTGAAGTCCTTAGTTTTTCTTCGTACTTTTTAACCATCTTATCATAGGCCTCAGTAGATGATTTAAGTTCCTGTGCAGTTTGATTATATTTTTCAGTGACAAGTTGCAACTTTGTTTTCAACTCGTAGATAATAGCATCGGTATCTACATATGACTGAGTCGTTGTATTACTATCTGTGGTCTGCATTGCCTTGGGCTTCTCTTTCAATTTTTCTTCCAAGGCTGACAATTGCAACCTTAAATTCTCAATCTCATAATCTTTACTTGGAATAACATTTGTAATTAGTGATTCGTACTTCAACAAATTGGAAGTTGTTTTATTAATGGTGCCATTGAGCTCTTTGGCCAAGTTTTCTTTCTCCAAATTTAAATCTTCTAACCTTTTAATCAATATTTTCTTTTCTTCGTCATGCTCCATGGATAATTTTGTCAAGTTTCCTTTTGCCTCCTCCAATACAGCTTTTAAACTTTCATATTCAGAATTAACTCCTCTTTGAATTGTTTCTTGTTGTTTGTTTTGCTTCAATTTCAAATAGTAAAATTTATTCAAATGTTTCATGTAGCTTGAAAATTCAAGTTCATTTTTGTACAACAATAATTCCCTTTGATAAAAGTCAATGGCAGTTCCACTACTGGTTTTTGGAATATTGACAGAGTTTAGGGTAACTGTATCGGCATTATTTTTCATACCATTTGATAGGGGTGATGCCTTGAACACACTTGATGTCTCCACATTTGTGGTTGGAGAAGAAATTGGTCGAGACAATCTTAGTTCGTATTTTCCCTTATCATTAATGAAATTGTTTACAGATTTCTTATCGTCATTATTGGAAGAATCAGTCTCTCCTTGTTTTGCATATAGTTTTTCATGCGTAGATAGTAGCTCTGGAATAGGGTCAACTGTTTTGTGGTGTTCCTGAAAATTTCGAAGTGATAAAGACGAATTGCCCATGATATTGTCTGACAGTCCACCTGTGTATGATATATCTGCATCAGAAATGTTGTCGTCGCTAAACTTGACTTCTTTGAATTTAACTGCACTACTGGAATCCTCTTCAATCATTAAGTTGGTAGGTATTATAGACATTTTTCTGCCATTTATGGCTTGCTGTGATAGCTGCTTGTTTGTTTGGCTCTCTTTAATATTGATATACATTGGACCAGCCAACGATGAGTTTCTCGAGAGTATATGGTGTGACTCATTCTGACTGATTGAATCACGTTTTGAAAACCAAATTTCATGTGGTATGTTGTTTCTCTTGAAAGCTTCATCTGCCATGATATGTGGGTTCAAACTTAAACATGAAAGAGCTATATCTTCTGAAGAAATTGATGACCCTGTGTTTTGTTGTAGAATCCATTCAATAGGAGCTTCAAGTTCACGTTGCACAGAACTATCTAAATTGATCATTTTTGGATGTAACAATAAAGATTGCAAAAACTCTTTACTCCTTGTAATGGTAAAATATTCCATTTTGGTTGCATGTTCGATGTTGGCTTCTATTCCCTCAAGCAATACCAAAGAAATTAATTTTGGTTTATGTTGTTGCAAGTATTTTAATGGGGCTGTAGAAAATTCAAGAAAGTTCAAGGCAAATAACCCATACAACAAAGTCCCATAATATTGCCAGTCAAAGACTATTTCAGTTGCATGTGCTTCTTTCCCTGTATTATCAATTTCCCATGACAAGAAATCTTCACTCATGTAATTCATAAACAATTCATAGCGGTTTGTTACGTATTTGTTCAATTCATGCCAATTAAGTAGTCTTAAATAAATGGCGAATAAGTCCGGCAAGTATTTGCCAAGCTTAGCGCTAACTTGTGGTATTAGCATCACCAACACTGTGGCAGAAGCACAAACCGATGCATCATTAAAATCATATAGAAGGCATTTCAATAGATCTGAAAACAATTCTGATTCAATAATACAAGAAACCTGTGAGCTTTGTGTAGCAACCAATTTCAGAAATAAATTTAATGTTTCTAATCTTTCATTTGGATCCCTCAAATGTTGATCAAGTAATTTGCTGTAGTTGGATATGTGCTTCAACCCATACTCCTGAAGCAAACTTAAGCAATTGAATTTGATAAACCGCACCCTTTCTTGATATGACTGACTGTCATTTGGTTCCAAGTTTAGATACTCAAGTCTTTTATTGTTGTTGAGGTAAATCTCCATGATTTGGTTCATTACCCTACTCCCAATTTTTTCTCTTTCAAAGTTTAAACTCTCGTCATCTGTTTGCAAGTAGTTGTTAGCTATCTTTCTGATGAGATCTCTTGCTTTATCGACAAATTGTGAAAAGTATCCGGCACTATCCAAAGCTGGTTTCAAATATGTCTGTAGCCATAAATTAACTTCATCAATGTTAAAAACTGACAGAACTTCTTTGAGTATATCAAGAAACACATACTCACGCAATATATCTTCAGACGGCTTTATGTATTTGTCATATATTATATATAACTCATTGTTCATGCTAGTTGTCAGTAGAAGTGTTGCCAAGTTATTATGTTTGTCCAAATACTGAGCCATCACTTCATTCAATTTTTGAAGGTGCTCTTTCTGTTTTTCACTGTCTGACCAATCTAAAAATAGCGTTTCTATGGCCTTGAGAAGGGACTTTGATGACCCTGACATTATTGGTAAGGTGACTAATTAGTATCCTGTCTATATCTAGTTTAGTATTTTCGTAATGATATCAAAAAAAAAAAAAAAAATCAAAGAAAAAATTCTCTTTGTTTCTAATCTGGAGAAAGTCTATGGTCTTCAAGACGAGATACGAATTTACTTAGTCTGGCTTACAACGTCTTGGCAAATTGCTTGACAGAATAATCGAAATGACATTGTCTTTGATAGATGTTATAAATGAAGTTGATTCTTTTCGATTTAACAATGCTTACTACAAATTGTTAACTCACGACTCTAGTGCAGTTTTGGGGTACATTGCACCTTTTGTTGCGCAGTTCTTTCAGCACACTCCATCATTTGAATTTGATGGCGATGCCAAGACCATAAAGATAGGAAGCGAATATGATTCCTTTGAGAAACGGAATGCCCTTTTCCAAAATGTTGGTAATCAATGGAGACAGCATCCTGAGTTTCACGAATTGCTTGACAAAGGCTGGAGAAATGAGTTGTACACTGTCTATAACCCGAGCAGTGTCCCGTACGTGTTAATTGAACGTGCATTCTCGGTTTTATTGGGGGTGGTGACGTATGGTGTACATATAAATGGATATGTACCTCCAGAGAATTCATCAAATGGGAAATTGAAATTCTGGGTTCCTCGAAGATCAGCAACAAAACCAACTTATCCAGGAAAATTGGACAATACCGTTGCAGGTGGATTGGGATATCCCTATGGTTTGAATGAAACAGTCATTAAGGAATGCTTTGAGGAAGCAGGATTGAAGGAGGAATTTGTAAAGTCGCATATTACCAGTACTGGTGTTGTATCATACATGTATTTGACAAAAGATGGAAGAGTACAGCCAGAGGTAGAGTATACTTATGATCTCAAATTTGACAATGAAGAAAATATTATCAAACCGCAAGATGGGGAAGCTGAAGATTTTCAGCTTTTGGAAGTCGATCAGGTATTGGAAAAGCTTCATAATAAGGAGTTTAAACCAAATTGTGGGTTGATAATAGTCGATTTTTTGATTAGGCATGGGTATATTACCCCAGAGAATGAGCCAAATTATTTAGAAATCGTATCTAGATGTCATGTTTCAATGCCATTTGCTTGTAGGTAGAATACAGTAATGGAAAGACGTTAGACAATCAAATTACATTGTTGATTTATATAAAGCTGCTTGGTTATAGAAAGTATAATGCAAGCTGTAAGCAAAATTGTTTCTGTTAGACACAACCATGACTCATTCCGCTTGCTTCTCGGTTTCGTGGGCGAAAATTCACTCATGAAATAAACAAGAATAAGATTAAAACACTAGCATTGAGACAATGATTTGCAAACGATTAGCAAATACATAAATTACAACAGAACTCTTGACTGTAATATAAATAAATAGATCCTATTCCACGGCACAGACCCTATAAACCTCCATTTTTTACCAAAGAACCTTCTTCGTACATTTGATCAATTTCATTTTGGAAGTATTTTGCAGCAATTGGTCTTCTGATTTTCATTGTTGGTGTGATAACACCCTTTTCAATTGTCAAGGGTTCAAAAGACACTGTGATATTATGCAATTTTTCAAATCCTTGCAACTCTTTAGCAATGACCTTGTTCATATCCTGTAACATGATTTTTTTATTCTGGGGGGAGTTCAAAAACTGAATAATATCTTCCTCTTTTTCAATCTTATCATGGAATCTCTTCTTAATGTAACTGGCAATAGTTGTTGGGTCTAGCCCTACAACACCAACAAGATATGTTTGTAATGAATTACCATGAACAAACAATTGCGAGATATAAGGGAACTGTGCCAAATACAACCCTTCGATCTTTTCTGGACTTACATATTCCCCTTGTGCCAATTTGAAAAAGTTTTTCACCCTATCAATAATATTGATTCTTCCAGTGGTTGCATCAATGTGTGCAACATCACCAGTGCAGAACCAGCCATTTTCATCAAAAGTCTTGGCTGTTTCCTCAGGGTTTTTGTAATAATGAGGGAAAATTTGAGGTCCTCTTAATAACAATTCTCCACGAGGACCCACTTCATCTTTAGCAAAGTATCCCATTTCTGGAATGTCTCTCAATCGCATTTCAGTTGACATACCCATTGGCCCCGATGAGAATTTGTTGGCATGGCCAGGAGATACTGAGCAACCACTAACACTTTCGGTTAATCCATATCCTGAGTGGAATCCGAGTGGTAAATTCAAAGCTGCCCTCAAGAAGAAATAAGTTTCCTCTGCAAGTGGTGCAGACCCTGTAACAAAAAACTCTACATTTTTCATACCTATTTTTTTCCTTAACATGTTCAACAACCAATCGTAAGCTAAATTGCTAGGATTTACGTGTTCTTCTTGTTGTTGCAACTCTAATTTATTATTAATGGCATTTGTAAACAAATACCTCATCAACGGCTTGTCACTTTCCACTGTTTGGGCTTTAATTGCTGCCTCCAACTTTGTAAAAACCCTTGGCACCAAGCACAAAAATGTTGGTTCTAATACCTTAATGTCCTCCAACAAAGTTGTTGGCAGTGGACCTTGTGGGTAACCAATTTTCATACCAGATAATAAGCCAAATTGAAGAAACACTCTCTCGTATATGTGAGCCAAAGGCAAAAAGCTGTAATGAACACGTCCTGGCACCAAACGAAACCCAGCAATGTGAGCAGTAACTCCGCACACCAAATTTTTGTGGGTTAAAACAACCCCCTTAGGCGCAGCACCAGTGGTACCAGAAGTAAACGAGATGGTAAAAGCATCGTCAGGTTTTGGTGGAATTGGTTCCAACGGATGGATTGACCCTAATTTTTCAACTTGCCCAATATCAAACAAACTAATTGAGTTTTCATGGGCTAAAGACTTTAATCTGTTATCTTCCATTTCCAATTTGTCCATGGAGATGATAGCAATCAAATTCAGTAATTTTTGGGGGTTGTTCTTCTTTAATTTGATTAAATCAATAACTTTATCTTTTGTGCAAACAACTATTGGGGACTCAGTCAATTCCAAAATGTATTCACTCGTATCTGGACCTAGTGTACTATACAACGCAGTATTGGTAATTGAGTAGGCAACACAAGTCAAGTCACACAACGCCCATTCTGGACGATTATGTGAGTAAACAGTAAGTACAAATGAATTTTTGCCCTTATCTGAATCATACCTCAATCTTTGATGAACATCGCTGCTAGTCTTGTAGGGATTATTCTCCAACACATAGAAAATACCTGATCCAAGGTTGTTTCTTCTTTCACGTATTTCATTGTATGTTTGAAACTCGTATGCTCCAAAAGTGCCGTCGCTATTTTCAATTCTACTACCAAGACAAGGTTTGTCACCATTTACCGCAGCACTTAATTCAAAAGTATCATACAACGTGTCGATTCCAGGGTATGGAGTTGCAAACAAGTGCTTAGGGTTATAAGCATTTCTGTAAACGTGGGAATGGCCTGGTTCTTGAGAGCTGGTAATGGCCACATTGTTCGAGATTTGCCTTGGGTTGAGATTTTGTCTTTGGATTGTATGGTAGATATGTTCTGGGGGTTCTTTTAATAATACTGGCATGATTTACTGGATGATCTCAATATGTTTCACTTCGTATGTATAGGAGGAAGGAATTTATAAAAAAAAAATGTGTTAAAATCAAAGAATTATTTTCCAGTTTTGTTGTTGCCCTATGTATATATATATGTGAAAATGCAATCCGTGTTTAAGCTCCACTTTTGGAATTATCGCTGTCAGTATTTTTTCTTGTCTGGGGTATATTTCCAATTTTTCTGTCCCTCCCCACATTCATAAATTATACAAGCCATTACTATCAATGATTGGAAGACTCAGTACTACAACCTACAAATCAAAAAAAAAAGGCTTACCGAAATCTACCCCACCCCACAAAACATACTTTTTGGAGTTTGAGCAGATTAGTCCGGATATCAATTATTTTCCGCAATAACAATATATTAATCTTGGTGCGCCCAATTTTCTAAAAGAATTCCTGGATTCTCCCATTTCCTTCTCCACAGTGCAATTTATTACATGATTTTTTTGATTGGATAACTGGATATTCGAATTATAACTTATACTCAATTCAGTTGAACAGAAATCGTATCTATGAATGTCAATGTTATATTTCAGCTACAATTTATTTTAGCAAGAGATATTAAGTCGTAAATTTTGAAGTAAATTCCATATTTGTGAAAACATCTTGTGTATTTTTTAGCTCAGTGAGATAATTTGTCTATTTCGGGGTACCAATTTTCTGTATGGGCTTTATACTTGGGCAAAAGTATTTTTGTATTTAAAAAGATATCAAAACTGTAGTCTATATTTTTGGTATTCTTGATGTATAGATTGTGCTTGGCTGAAGTTTTTGTGGTATGGGGTAACATTTGTCTATTTTGCGATCAGTCTTTTTTTTTTTTTCTCAACATTTACACCAAATTGTATCAAAATACTTGTTTCCGAAAAACATACAGTACAAAAATCATGACATAGAGAATACCAAGTGACACCATCTATTAAGTGAGTCGATCTATCCTTTCTATCGCATATAATTACTTTTTTTACATTCACTTGAATTACCCATATCTTAGTAAAATCTGAAACACAAAACTGCATTAAACGTCTCATCACAATTCAAGAAGAAAAATACTTTCATCAAATATCATTTTATAATGTCATCAAATTGCTTCGGTGGCTTAGTTGGTTAAAGCGTAAGTCTCATAATCTTAAGGTCGCGAGTTCGACCCTCGCCCGAAGCACTTTGGTTTATTTTTTTTTTGGTTTTGCTTATCAATCTTGTTATCTCTGTTTGATCTCTTTTCTTTTTTTTTTTTTTTTCTTTTTTTTTGAACAATAAATCTTGATTTTATTGTGGTTTTTTATGGACTTATCCATCAAAAATATCTTATAAATCTTTTCAAAGTCTAGAACAACATGATAAGCTTACGTAAAGCTTCATTTTTTGAAAGATATCAAATATGCCGTACTGAAAACAAGTATTATCTGAATTTTAATGTAACTGTTGAATACCCTTTCCCTATATCAAAAGCGAAATTATCCCATGCTATATCAAGTCTCATTAGAGATAATCCAATTCTAGGTTGCAATTTCTTTGGTAGCACCGACAATGATTATAAAGATTATGTATTGAAAAGTATCCCAATTACATTTGATTCTGTTGTTGAATATACGGAATTTGATGTGAGTCTGGAATTCTTTGAATTTTTAAACACTATTTATTTTGAAATGAATTGCACCAAACCTTTATGGAAATTATTTATTAAAGACAATAGAATAACTATTTGTTGCAACCATGGGTTTTTTGATGGTAATGGTGGAGCATTTTTCCATAAAGAATTATTTCGATTGTTGGAAAATACCACTGATGATGTTGAATTCAAAGATATTTTGAGTAAAGAAGTGGATTTATTACCCAAATCAGTAATGGAGACTTGTCCCTTATACAAAACACCAATATGGTTTTTAATAAGAGGGGTTTTACAATCATGGATACCAAATTGGGTAAAAAAGTTGATGTCTTATTGCACTTATCCAAACATCAATAAATATCCTATGTTTAAAAATAAACCTATATCATTGAATCAACGTACAAAATATAGTGTAATTAATTTGAATAATGATACAGTGTCAAAAATGTTGGCCATTACCAGATCCACATCAACAAAGTTAACTCCATGGCTCATCACCATTGCCTTACAGACATTCCAAGAGTTTCACCCCAATAGGTCAATGTCCATAGCGATTCCGTTAAATGGCAGACGATACTTTGATTTAGATATGTTTCAAGTTGCTGTAGCCCAAAGTAGTATAGATATAGAACCAATCACCAACCCAATTGCTACCACAAACTATATTACAAAACATTTACAACGCGATCTTGACTCTCGTCATCCATTTTATTTAGTTGGGTTTTTGAAATACATTAATATTGGATCTTTTCTTAAATCAAAAATCGGTACCCATTCACGGTCAACCATGGAGATTTCGAATGTTGGGAAAATGCCATTGCCCTGCTGGTTCAGCCAAGATAATGGATTCCTGTCTCATTTGCAGTTCAACGTGGTCTCATCACCTCAAGGTATGAACATAGTGATAGGGCTTCTTGATTTAGACGTTGATAGTTATACCAAAGCGTTTTTAAAGCGCATAATGGCTGTTTTAGATGCGCATGTAGATTAAATTAAATCTAAACTATAAAATTAATAATTCTTCTTTAATCTTGTTAGTTGCATGTATCAACCTTTCTACAACTTTATTCGACTCAACATAACTATCATTATTATCAGCAGTTTTGGTTTTCAATTCTTTCACAAGTAGATTAGGAGAAAGTAAACATTCACCAAAATTCACTATTAATCGTAGCTTTTCCTTATAGGAACCATTAAATATAACACTACCCAAGGAACTGTATTTATATTTGCTGCTTGCCAATTTCTTCTCAATTTCCAATTTTCTTTCGATTTCCATGTTATATTGTGGTATAGATACCATACTTGATCTTGTACTTGTTGTTTGTGAGGCCAATTTATCGATATCTTTAGAAAGCGATAAGGAAACGCTATCAACAAGGAATAAAAATTCTTTTTGATACAATTGAGATGACTCAAGTAACTTTCGTAACGACCCAACGTCTAAAAGATAATTTAATATATACATCAATGAAAGTTCCTGTCTTTCCAATAAGTTAACAATGAATTCATCGCGTTTGTCTATAAACAGCCCCTTTTCATCTTCATCTTTAATGAATAAATTCAAATTTAAATTAGGGAAAGCTAACAAAATTCTGAAATAAATTTCTGCCAACTTGGTATATTTTCTATCATTCACTGATAAAGACACTAAATTAAATGAAACATAGCGATAAAAATTCATCACATCAACCAAATTGATTGAACTTGAAGCAATCAAATCCATAGGTAGTTCAGGATCAAATTCTTGTAAAAGTGGTAAAATCAATGGTGATTTGCCTAATTTATAAATGGCTTCACTAAATCTAATAAGAATTTCAATGTCAAGTTTATGATTAATTAAATACGTTTGAATCAGTTGTAATATTGCGTTAGAAATGTGCTCAAATCTATCATCTTCCATTTCTTCAACTAATAATAATTTTAAACATTGTCCAATCAAACTTTGCATTTTATTTCGAAATGCAACTACTATTGAATGGGCATTATTGAAAAACTCACACATAATTATACTCCATTCTTCCGTAGCTTGCATCAATTTAGTATTCAACATAATTGCCTTGGGACCAATGGAGTCAATTTCATAAGGTTGAACATGTAGATACAATTGACTAAATGATTTCTTTAATTTGACCAAAGTAAATGTTAATCTATAAATTGCTTCCAACCATAGATATTGAAAATCGGCCAAAGGTCTTTCACTAAACAAAGTCTTGGCATTAGATAAAAACTCGTGATATCCTTCAATATACGCTTGTAAGTTATCTGCAGTTGTTTTGGTAGATGGATTATTGAGATTCTTGGGGGTTATAAGATCAACAGTTTCAATAGAACTACGCACAATGGCGTCTTCTAATACCAGTTCATTAGCCTTCTTGTGACCTGAACTTGAGGATGAAGATGATCCTGATAACGATAACGGCTCTGAGGACATTGATGACTTGACAACTAATACAAAGATTGAGAGTGTGCCTTGGAATTTGCCAAAAAAAAACAAAAGTTAGATTTGTGTTTTTGTCTTTCTTTAAATTGAACTTATAACTCATAATCGTCTTATTGAACAGCCTACACGACTGAGACACATGTACATCTTTAATTACATTGTGACAGTAACTTCAACACGAACATAAAACCTAAATTTACAATGCTAACGTAACTGACGTTTACACACGGATAAAAAACTGATTAAATAACTAGTTAATGTGGAAAGTGTTTAAATCATGCATGACCATACCAGCAATGGCAGCAGACAACATGGTGGCAATTGCCCCACAGAACAAAGCTGATATAATACTAGAAGAAATATCTTTGGCTCTAGAATTGTTTGTCAAAGTATTCAAGACACCCAAAGTAATACCCAAAGAACCTAAATTGGCAAACCCACAACAAGCATAAGTAGCAATCAATGTTCCTCTTTTGGACAATTCATTATAGGGGGCTTCATTTGTTAACAAATTGTAAGCAACATATTCATTTTGAATGAATTTATAAGCAATCAATTTACTAATGTGCAAGATTTCATCACGCGGAGTACCCAACAAGAATCCAACTGGATAAAAAATGTAGGAGAGCATCAATTCCAATGTCAAATGATCGATGTTCCAATAGTTACCGAACCATGTCAAAATACCATTACATAAGGCAACAAGCCCAATAATACACATACACTGAATCATCATAGTCCCGGCAATTCTTAATCCTAACGTGGCCCCATTTGAAAATGCTTGTAACACATTCTGAGGTTCATCCTTTGATTTTTCCCTTGCTTCTTCAGAATCATCAACTTTTGGAATCATTACCGTACCACTGGAAATTGGGTTTTCAAGTTCAGGATATCTTAATTTTGATACCGCAAGAGATGCAGGGATTGACATAACACAACTACTAACCAAAGCTTGTGGATTAAGACCAAGACCAATGTAACCAACAAGAACTGCACCACTAATGGTACTGAATCCTGAAGTCATGATTTGATGTAATTCTGCTTTAGTCAAATAGGGCATCAAATCTTTAATTAAAATGGCACTTTCACCAATACCGATAAATGGAGAGGCAGCAGCAGTGATGGCTTCAGCACCAGATACTCTTAATGTCCAAAAGAAAAAGTAAGCAAATTTTCTAATGGCCCATTGAATAACACCAAAATAATACCAAATGTGAATAAAGGCTACGAAAAAAGCCACTGAAGGTAATACAGTGAAAAAGAACATACCTAATTGAGAAACGTCTTTATTGGTTAAAAATGCCACCCCATCTTTGGCAAATCCCAATAATTCTCTTGCTAAAGTGGAAATAAAGTTAAACACATCGTATCCACATTTAGTTCTCAAGACAAATAATGCAATAATAAATTGCATCAACATACCACCAATGACGGCATTCCAATTGATTTTGGAAGGAGCTTTGGAAGTGACAAACAATAAGAATATAGCAACAATACAACCGAAAAAGGAAATAGCTCTATCTTCTCTTTTGGAATATTCAGTTTCAGAAGGAACAAATGTACCTAACAAAACAACAGCAATAGTAATGATGGCACCAGTGATTAATCTTTGATATCTTTTTGACAAGACTTTATATATATAATCAGTGACAAAATCCCAAACTATTTTAACCTTGTTTAACAACCATGGTAAAATTTTTATGTGCCAGGTAATCAACCTTACCATAATCATACCCCAAATAACAGTTGGAATTAACCATTGATGTCTGTGTTTGGGTTGAATGACTATAGATAACCACCAAGAAGTGAAAAAGCAACCCACGAAAATATCAATTGCTAATCTATAATATGGGAATCTTATTTTCAATTTTTGGAAATAAGTTAACTTGGATGCGGTATTGCTTGACGAAGTTTCATCAATATTGGTTGTATACTCGTGTGATTGTAAGGCTGATTCATTTTGAAGTTTTTTTGCACCTGCTTCTAAATCAATCGAATCTGAAGAAACATCCTGTTGATATGTTTCTGGTGTCAACTCAACAATGGAAGGTGTTTTATCAGTGGACGGAGAAACCATATGGGGAGGATTTCAAATTAAAAAGAAATAATTAACTTAAGGAGTAAGTAGTAGTTTTTCTTGTTTAAACAAGAATTAATGCACTGATTGAAGGTAAGATTTATGATTATGTGTCAATAAATAATATGACATGTATGACTTTGTTATATTTTAACAATAATCCTTTTGGTAGATAGAAAATGAAAAATGAAATAAATGAATAAAAATAAACAGAAAGAAAGTAAGTATTTTTTTTTTTCGTTTTTAGCAAAATGAAATTCTTCCTGTATTATATATAAATGATGAGAAGGATCGGAAAATCTTTAGAGATAAAGTTTGAGTATTAATTAAGAAAAAAAAAAAGAAAGAAAAAAAATCTGCAAACGGCATGAGAAGAGGAGGGAGGATTACAGTAATCATCATTATTGTGTAGCCTATTAGTTTTACTAAGAAATAGGCATTTTGGATCATGTTTAATAGAGTGAGTTGATAAAAATTTTTTTTGAATGTGAAGAGGTTAATGTTAGAATGTATGAAATTCTTGGGTCGTTGTTTTATAACTTGCATTTTCTTTGTTATCTTTTGTTAGTTGTCGTTTGACGTGTGTTTTTGTGTTTTTGTGTTCATCGTATTCTCTCTCTGTCTTGCCTTGGCTGTTTTTTTTGACACTCCTTTTTTTTTTTTCCGAACCATCTACACATTTGAATCTTATAGTGTTTCTTGTCATACCACTGGGTAAGATCCACACTATGTTTTACCTATAAAATTTAAACAGATTATGTGAATCATAGTTACAAGTTGGAAGTTAAAGATAATATATAAAATGTAGATAATAAAAACTGAATGGACCGCCACATACATGGTGAAAAATTTTTTTTTTTCCTCTTCTATGGTGTTGGTGCTGCATAATTGACAATTAAATTGCCGTAAAAGATTTTAGAGCAAAGAAAAAACAGAAAAGAAATATTTAAATAAGCCAAACTAAAATTCACTGATGACCAATATAATATTGATAAGAAAAAATCTATAGATGTGTAGTTGAGAAATTAATAGTAAAGTGCTTTCCCATTACCCAGTGCAGCATCCCATCACACCCACCTATGTCCTAAAAATATTGCAAAGATAAATGGTTAGGAAAAGATCTGCAAAGCTCAATTATAATAAGAGGGGAAAAGGTGCTTTTGAAAGGGATGCTACATTAAGATCCTTTTTCTTTTTTATCCCCTCATGCAAATGATATGATAGAATGGGATATCCCAATCAACAGTACCAGTCGATCAAAAAAAACTTTCAGAATTCACAGAAATATAGGGGTCAAAGAAACCCAATGGAAAATAGTACGGAAAAATAATTAGATAGATGAAGGTGCATCAACTCACACCAGAATTTCTTTTCTTTTTTTTTTTCTTTTTGCTTTAGTGCCGCACACACGCACTCATTCTCCTCATTTTTCAATATTTAGATCAAGATAATAAAAATATCAGATCTTACTTTCGCCCTCACACGATGGAGATGTAATCGCCTCATTGCAAAAAAAAAAAAAGAATATTTACTACCAAAATGACACAAACAAACTGTATCCAGAAACCTCAAATTCCAAGAACTACTCGGTAATCGAAATCTTATGATTAACTAAGCAATATAATTGAGTTCTGGAGAACTGTAATCGTACAATAACACACATCTATATACAAAATAGACAAATTCTAAATGCAAGAACACATATCAATCAACTAAATAATAACAAATATTGTGTTGGCAACAGACACCAACCAAAATTAGGTAGGATATTTGTCTTTTTTCTCCACAAGTTTTTTACCATCTATTTGATTCCCCACCCCCATCAATAGTTTAGAGACCGCCTCAGTAGATCCAATCAATGGGCGCATCAAAATAATTGGAGAATTCTTCAACACTGTCACCATAGAATCCTGTATCGTGTCAGTCTCAGCCAATTCTCTCCTCAATTTAAGTAGTTGGTTTTTGGTGAGTTTTAAATTAGTACCCAATGACTTGTATGCCGATTTTAATCCTTGCTCAATTGTTTCTGGTTGATTCGAATAAAGACTAACCAATTTTTCTTGTAATTCTTCTTCATTTTCATAGGCATAAAGTTGATACTCTTCGTCTTCATCTTCATCTTCGACTTCACCTTCAATTAAATTCGCACGATTGTCTTTGGTACGTCGTTGTGATTTGGCTAGTTTCTCTTCTGCTGGAGCTAATAAAAATATCGATTTACTAAGCAATTCTTTATTGATTCCATTATCATCCATATCCTCATCATCTAACTCAACATTGGAATATAGTTTTTTAGTGCCGTAACCCTGAGTTTCCATCCTTGTTGATGCTTTATTCAAAATTTGTGAACTAACAAGTAGATTATTTTGGGGTTTGTGTTTTTCAATTTCGACAGGTAATTCATCTGAAGCATTGGAATTACGTCGATTATCCAACCCACTTGAGCTTGGACTTCTCACACTAGAACCTTCTCCACCTAGCATTTCTTCTCCTTGCTCTAATAATACTTGTGTTCCAGAAGCCAACTTAACTCCTAAATTCAAGATTTCATAACCTGTAGTCTTGGCAAATGAAACAGTACCCTTTTGGATACTTCTCCACAACCGACCATCTTTCTTATATTCTGATATTGGAATAGCAACCAAATCTTTAAAACCACCACCAATGTTGACCACTGACCTCAATGGAGACACACCTGATATAATACCAATAACTTGCGTCAGTTGAAACACAGGTAACCACGCCTTACCTAAACCAACACCAATTTTGGGAGCTCCAGGTATGCCAAATAATTTGACTTTAGGTAAAGTTAGAGTAGACCCATCCAAAGTGAAAAAGTTGGCAAATTCCCCCGCCTTACCAGATCTCAACCCTGCATAATCAACTTTTTTGGGTTTGTAATCTAATTTCAACTTGATTGAACTTATTTCAAATTTTTGTATATAAACCATTTCATCAGGTGGCAATTGAAATCTTTCATCTTTAAATTCAAAAAATCTAACCAAAAAATCAAGGGTGTCTTGGTCTATATGCAATCTCAAGGGTAAAACCGATACATTCATTATTGCTTCACCAGATACCATTGTAGGATCAGGTCTAACATTCAAAATTGAAACTTTTACCATGCTGGTTCCAATTTCTCGATCACCAAGTATATTCATATAGCTTAAAAACTTGTTCCATGTTGACGTAGATACGTTATCATAAATGTTAACTGTACCCACTCTTAATTCAATAAAATTCAATAATTCGTATTTCATATTCTCATCGGTCTTATCACGTCTAGGATCTCTTGTGGAATAAACATTCACCCCAACTTCTATACTTTTTAAATCAAAAAAAAGCTTGTACTTTACTGACCTTCTTAATTTTAGATTCTTATAACTCTTACCAGGGTTTGTCGTTGACACATCACGACTTTCATTATCTTTATCATTCTGAAGATCTAAATTGATACTGGTAGCCATATCACGTGCATTCTGGTTACGAGGAGCAATAACATGAATCGATTGAAACAATGTCTCTTGGAAAATTTCTTCTCGAACTTCAATATCTTGAGTTTCAAATTCAACTTTACGTTTTTTCTCTTTTTTGTTGTCGTTGTCATTAGCCATTGTTTGTTTTGTTTCAAAATTCTTAACGGCTCCACGGATTGCCTTTCGAGTATCTTTCCAATCATATCCATCGTGTAAATATATTTTAACTTTTGACAAGTTGATGTTTATATGAAGAGGATCAACATGTGAATTGTCATATAGGGATCGATTCCCCTTGTCAAAGTGTCCTTCTTCAAATATTAATGACGACGCCTCTTGTGAACTGCTTTCACTGGTAGACCCATTCTCTGTGTCATTGAGATTTAACTCCGTTAATGTTTCTGTCAACCCTTTAAAGATGTTCCGATCAATATCCTGCATGACATTAATACCATCAGCAAAATCCACTTTCATTTTATCTTCATCTCGGAAATTCAACGGTAATTTTAAATCGTTAACCAATTGAATCAAAGTGTTTGCAGTATCAGCACACAAGTTAAATTGGCATTCATCTAAATTTATTTTTAGATCCACAAATGTCAAACTATCTTTAATTCCAAGTTTCTCATTTCTTTCCTTTAATGCTTGGATATCAGTATTAAATGTAATGCCAACATGGGCAACATTAATCAAACCAACATGAATGTACCCTAATTTTGAGTAATAATCTAATGGCTGAATATAAACATAGGGTGTTTGATGATTAGCAGATGATATACTGGGCTCACTAAATGGTACGATGTTTTTCACGTCATCAATTAAAACCATGGATATGTTTCTAAACGAACATTTGACATAAAACTGATTAACACCAAAAGAAATATCAGTGTCACCTTTACCAATAATCAAATAACTTTTACAGCTCAACCTTCCTGGAGTCAAACCAACCACACAATCAAACATTGAATACCTGATATCTAATTTATTTTGGGATGAAGACAGTTGTGAAGGAGTCACTTTTTCAATAATTTCTTCCTCAACTGCGTCAATGATAGATTCCTCCTTATCCATCAATAATAACCAATTTGTATAGTATTCAAGTAAAAGATTTCTGGCAGTGATTTCGACTTTAGTTGTTTTGTCTCCAAGTTTACATTTGATCAGTAGCAATGGGAACTCGAATCTACTAGATGGCAAATTTTGATACTGATGTACCAAATTCTCTACCAAATCACCATTCCTTCTCTGGACAAGGACGGAGAGTACATGCCCCAAAATACTATTTTTCAATTTGTAAATAGAAATATCCAACATTTTTACACTCAAATCCCCAAAGTTTGGAAATACATCAGCAATATTAAAAGTTGCCTCCTTTAAACAGACTTGGAAACTTGCCATGGTAACCCGACTTGACCCCAAAAAGACACTAGGAGAATTATTGAATCCCAAACCGAGTCGTCTTCCAGGCCTTCGTGTAGAAAACAACGAAGAGTTCATATGGAGTGAACTTTCTAATCGCTGCACTTCCATTGGTTCAGTTAAAAAGGAATTTTCCAAAGAGTTGGACTGTGTTGGCGATCTCTCTATAAACTCATTGAAAAATTTTTTTAATCTTTCTCCAATGAATTTCAATCTAGACATGGATAAATTCAGCGAAAGCTTTTGAACAATCAAATTAAGTTTGGAATTAATAGTGGTTTTTCTAGGTAATGGGTGTGTGCTGGAAGATGTGGTGGCTGATTGCAAATAAGCTCTAAATTCTTGGTTCTTGGTAATCAAGCTAATATCTGTTAAAGTTATTACACCCTCTGTTTGAGTATCTCCATGAGTACAATTAAGTAGGATTTTTGATATTGCCAATTGGTCTTGAAGAAGATTAAACTTGATAGGAAACACAATAAGCCGGAACTGGCAATCGTCTGATATTTTTAAATTCATAAAAATTGTCGCTGTCTGTAGAATAAATTCACTCTTTGACAGGGTTTTAGAATTATTGGAACCATTGTTCCATTTCCTATCTCTTGTATCCAACTTATCAATCACAGATTTGAGAAGTCCATATTCACCATACATAGAACCAGCAGCTTTGGCAAAATTGGATAAAATCAATAGGCTTTGGAGATCAAACTTGAAATTTGCACTTTTAGCCATTAAAACAGTCACTTCTAAATTATCAGAATCTTCAGATTTTTTAAAGACTTCAAAACGAATGTCAGCTTTCGAAGTGGCACTACCTGTTGATGATGACGACGATGTGCCTGTCATATCATTTGAAACAGAATGTGATGCTGCTGACGATGGAACACTTTGTGGTTTTTCAAAATGAAAAATATCGTAGGAACCATCATCCTCAAATCGTACAATTCTAAAAGACTCGACACCACCATATAGTAATAATTCATTCTTTTGTTTGATGTTGATATTCGAAAAAATTATATTGACGCCATTCTTGTTTGCAAATAAACCATTCTCAGATAAAGCAGAGGTTGCACTTATGACAAAACTATTGACTCTAAACCTATTAAAAAAGGATTCATGCAAGGAATCGTCTGATTCAGACAGTTCTTCAGGAATTTCATCACTGTCATTCGTATACTGTGGGAACTTTTCATTCCTTTGAGTTTGTCTGCTCTTTGTCTTTTTCTTTTGTTGATAATACTTTATTTTTAAACTTTTTGCAACTCCTTGAAATATTGACACCAAAGTTGGAGTTAAGGGAGTAAATGCTAGATTTATGTTTCCAACTTCTACTTCAAGATTAGAAATTGTGGACAAACCATCAAATTCAATTGTGCAATCATCCATATAAAATATTATTGGGGGATCCTTAGAATAATCTTCTTTGTCTGTTGCTTTATTGTCCACTTCACCAGGTACTCCCGTTGCTGTCGATTTTTCGAAAGATCGTGATGTTGCACTCATATATATCGAGCTTGCTTCCTCATGGGAAAAAACCATACTATCCATTAAAGACTCGTTACCATAGTCATCATCATCATCCTTACTATTACCCTCACCGTCGTCCTCATTCATTGGTGAATCACTTTCGTTACCTTCTTGTTTCTTCTGTGGTGCATGGTCAGGGGTGGGGTGGAATCCTTCACCTGGATTCACATTAGGTTTCAACGTCCTCAATTTGACTCCTTTTATACTTACAGTCCTTGTTCCATTTGTACTGTTTATACTAACAGAATCAACCTCCATTTGAAGATCGGTCAGGTCAGACACAATTTTTATTTTTAACGAATTGATTCTTATCAGTAATCTCAGCAATGCAATTTCAACTGCTTTTTGCATTACTCCACCTAATGCCGTAGTTTTGTTACCAGTAACAGAGCTTGTTCGCCTTTTTGGTGGTATTGGCTTAGTAATTTTCTCATCTATATCATCATCATCATCATCATCCAGGGTCTGATCAGACGTTTCGTTAATATCAGATCCGTCGTTTGTATCCAACATTATAGTGTTAGCTAAATTGGCAGTACTCTGGGCCAACAGGAATGCTACTTGATTAGTCATACTTTCATCAATATCAAAGTCAGGTGATATCACAATCTCTGCATCATTAACGTCTATGTTGACACCACTTATACCTGATATCGTTGTTAGTTCCAAGGATCCAATTTGACCATATCTCAAATTGCATCCAGGTAGTTTACCCACTTTTTCAGGATCAAGTGCAACATCTTTTAGAATTATATTATTTAAGGACACTTCTTCAAGATTTGGCAAATCTATTTCGGAAAATAATGATAGTTGTTGTAACACATATAGAAGTAGTCTTTTCTGTATATTCTGGGGTATCCATTGAGGAATCATTTATATTAGTTGTCGAAAAGTATTACTGCTGTGGTGAGTACAATATAAAGACAAATACAAAATTACTTTCTTGTAGTGATGTGGAGCAAGTTCTGATTTAACTTGTGTGGGAAAAAAATGGGCGGGAGGGGGTGAAAAGAAGGCAAATAAGATTCTGTTTTATCTATTTCGAACAAATACCAATATGATTGTAAAAACTAGTTTATGCTACTATAATATGCAAACAGAAAATAAAAATAAAAATAAAATGAATTTAGTTAGGCGATATAGAGATATACACTCTTATTTATTTAATCGCTCTCTAGTTTTGATTTTTTTTTTTTTTTTTTTTTCTCTGACACTTACTCCTACTGATAGAGAAAGGAGTTGGAGTTGTACTGTGGATCAAAGTTGCATTCACAACCTGATTTGGAATCGTTGTTTGTTTTTTTTTTCTGTTCCTATTTCTATTTGACATCAGTACACTACTTCATGATAAATGACTGTTTTGATAAGATAAGAAAGGAACATCTTACGTCATACTTATTAAAGATTCATATACACATAAGCAATAGTAATCATTAAATACATGTACCAAAAGGAACAGGCCTCCAATTCTTATGAGCTTTCAAAAAATAAGTCTTAGTATCACTCGAGTAGTGTTGCTTTTTAGTAATACTTTCCTCTTTATCATCTAAGACACGCTTCATTGGGTTATTGGTAGCGGTTTCCGGAATTGGACCAGGCGACGGCGATAGCCCTAATAAGTCGTCTAAAGACGGAGGCAACTCAAAAATCTTCTTTGTATTTTGTAAATTATTAACCAGTTTGTTCCAAGAGTCCAACCTTTGCGCAGTTTCTGGATTAACTTCAGATTTAATTTCATCGTTCACCACATCGCAAAGACCTTGCAAGGTTTTTGCAAAATTGGATAAAAGTGATTGTGGTATTTTTTGTTCTATCAGCTTGAGATTGTCTAGAAAGAAGATCGTCAAGTCATTCTTGTTGTGAACTTGCTGAGGAACATTCTCTTTTCCCAAAAGGTCTTGCATAATGTATAACATCCATTCCATTACTTGGAAAAGTTCATCATTTTCAAATTTTTCTGCAAAACCAAGTTTGCAATATACTTTCTTGTCCACAAAACCTGAAGGAGTCCCCTCAATCAATTCTATAGTTTTGGAGAAACATTTGAACATGATTGACAACCCCAATGCGTCAAACAACGGTTTATACAATTTTATAATCAATGGGTTGAATTTCAGTTTCTTATCTTTGAGTTTTGATGAAGGGTATATAAGGAAATTCTTGAGGAATAAAATATCAACTAGTAAATCAGAATCTTCTTCGCCGAACTTGACTATATCCCTAACACAATTATGATACGCTATTGCTGAATTGCTGGTAATATCATTCGGCTCATAGACCTTGTCTAAATCTTGCTTTCGTATTCGCTTGAACATTTTCAAATTATTGCAAATCTGGGAATCATCAATTCTTGTCTTTAGATCATTGCTCCGAAATTCAATGGCATCAGTTAGTGGTTCCTCCATAAAATCTTGTACAGCTTGAGCTGGTTCCTCCACATGACACCAATAATTGTCATAAAGCCAAGCCAATGCTTTTGAACAAGTACTCCTCAATATATCTAAGCTTGGTAAGGTTTCATGAGTTCCCATATGTCGCAATTCTACAAAATATGTAGGTAAGTTCAATTGCTTTGCCAATAGATGCATAGGAATAGCATAGTTTGACTGTTGGTAAGGATCTAACAACCCATTAACAAATCTAACCAACGCCATAGTGTATGACAATTGTAATACAGAAGAGTCAATGCCATTTCCATGCAAATCATCCAAGACTATGGATGTTAGAAGTGATGTTGCTTCAACTCCATGTGGTAGTTTCCCTCTTGTTAACAATCCTTTCACTTTTAATATTGCATTTTTCCTATTGTCTGTTGTGTCATTGTAATCATAGAACCAGGTTTTTAACAGTTGCAAATCATCTATGCTTTTGTATGCTGTGACAAGTGGATGTTGTTTCATGAAAAATGTGGTATTAGTTCATCACGAAATCTCTTATACTGCCAAAAAAATTTTTTTTTTTTCTCTCCCAGTTTACTCTTCTTTATCTTAGACAACGCATTCATTGATCCAAACAAAAAAATAAAATACTAAACACCCAACAATAATAAGCGTTATAGTTGTTAAGATATGTCATCATTTATTCTGACTTATTATTCAAGTACATCAATATTGATTGCTGGTTGAATTTACGTAAACAACTAAGACAGTTTCACAACATTTTTGTTGCGATATCATTATCATCTTTTAAATTGAAAACTTTCACATGTAGATCAAGAATAATTTTCATTTAAAAAACATTCATAACCCCCAAAAAAACTAACCACTAGCGGGCAGGTTTGTTGCAGTACACATTAAACATAATGAATTTATTGTGACAATTACTACCACCATTTTTTATAGAGTTTTTCACCAAAAGTGAGGAGGAATCCTTTTTTCTTCCTCTGATGGTGTTTCGGCCTTTTCTTTTTCTGCATCCAAATGTGGGGGTAACATTACTTTTAATTCCGAATAAAATACTACCACTATTTTCCCCCGCTCACAATTTTCTCCAACAGATATATAAAACTTTATTTCTCTGACAGTATCAATAAAATCTTGATTCAAACAGAGTTTTCAAAGTAGAACTATAATTGATATTACCTTAGTTTGAAATGCTCGAGTTAACTGCTGGCCCAAACCCCGTTCCAGATTTTGAAGAGGCACTTCGAGTAATAAAACTAGCCGATAACCACTATGTTGGGGCCCATCCATTAAGATTACCAGTTACAGGAGGACGAGGTGTGTATGGTGGTCACATGATTGCACAGTCTCTACTTGTGGCGATAGAATCCACACGGGATTCAATAAGTAATCAAGTCTTTATACCAGACTCCTATCACCTGTATTTTATCAATGCAGGAAACTCCAAAACCCCAATGAACTATACTGTGACTAAATTGTACGACGACGCAGTTACAAGCAAACGTTTCATTGTTGTTCAACAGAAGGGCAAGAATCGTTTGACTTGTTTAGTCAATTTACGAAAGCCTGGCACAAAGACATTGCATAAAGTAGGTGACACTCCAGACATTAGTGTCCCGGTTCCTTCAATTCAACAAAAATACCCAAATCCCGATAAATTGCACCAGGTTCAACACACAGATTTTGTTAGAAATGCCTTTGGCAAAGAGTTTATTGATTATCGAGAATGTCCCGAAGAAAAAGACCAGTACGCTGCTGAACGATGGCTAACAGTATTCACCGGGTTGAGAAACCATGCCGAGCCAGGTGCTTCTCTAGAAACTGTGATCGAAGAATTACCGGATGCCAGTGGGAAGATTCATGAAGTCAAGAAAGTCATATTGCGACCAAAAGATTCTCAGTCAGTGCGGGATCCAATCTACAATTATGTGGGGTTAGCTGATTTATCTGATTCTGCATTTCTTACAACAATGGCAAGGATTTTGCACATTCCTTGGGCCCCGTCATTGGAAATTGATGAAACTTACGACGAGAGTAGAGATGCCACATATATAATGAGGACTACTTTGAATGCTGCCCATATTTTCCATTACAACGCAATGTCGTTAGACCATCACATATATTTCCATAATAATAATTATACACCCAAAGATGATTCTGATTTTGATATCTGCAAAGATTGGTTAGCATTCACATATCAAATGAAAAGACTTTCAAATAATAGAACGTTGGTTCGTGGCTTCCTCTTTAATGAAAAACATAAATGCGTTGCGACAGTGGTTCAAGAAGGGTTAACCATTGTTTATAATGGTGTTGGTAATACAGCAGATAAATCACGTTTATAGAGCTAGGTATACGAACTTTTGGTTGTTCTTTTTTTTACCTTGAAGCAAATGTAATTAGAATTTTCATGACAAACTAAATTCCAATTGCAAGAAGTTAAAACCAAATATTTGTAGATGATCACCAGCATCAACGAAGGTGGCAAAGTACTTTCTTATCTTTCCATGCATGAACTGACACTCCTTGGAAACAAGTCTATAATATTAAACTTTAGTGTTCTAAGTTAATAAAGATATAGGATAAATTGTGTGTATGGAGATTATGTTTTTCAACGGAGATAGCGAACCCGCCGGAGATAATCACCACTAATACCATTACTAGCCATAAACTCTTCCAAAATAAACTTTACAGTTCCGTGCTGTAACATTAAATTGAATGAGGGGTTGTCAAAAGTTTTCAGTGCAGTTTCGATATGACTTACGGGATGTAAAGGTCATACGAATAAAAGTATAAATATGTGTAAAGTGTTGTGCTTTCTTTCTGTTATTCAAAATCCTCGTAACAAGTAAAAATTTCAATTCAAAAAGTTATGTGTTATTAATGTTTTGTATTGGAATATGTGTCTAATCTATATTTACAGTTGCTAGATGAATTAAACAGAACATTATTTGATTTTAATTTTTGCTCCACATCTCGGGTATATCTACACTTTAAAAATTGGAAGTCAACCCCTGTATTCCCTGCATTCATAATCTTATACTCTGAAACCTCGTATTCATACCAGTTTTCAAGCAAAATGCAACATTCATAATTGCTCGCTTTGGAGTCAGCGCTTATCTTGCTAGATCATAATGAAGGTCATCTTGTAGTTGCAATTTAAAGAACAGAAAAGTTGAAACTACAATGAATATTGAGTTGTGACGACCGTGACTATTTCTGAATGAAACAAAATAGAGGTTACATTCAACAACAAATTCTTGTGGTACCCAAATAATCTATTATTTTCTGTCAGTCTTATTGCTTATAGTTGTTAGTGAATAATGGAGATTTCTAATCATTAATTTGCAATCATTCACAAATTTCACATGGAGAACTGTGTGCACACGCCCATCTTGAGCCTCGCTTCAAAGTCAAAAGAGAAGAAAAAACATATCCGCGCAACAAACATTTATCCACAACTGTTGTTATTGCTATTACCGATTACTTTTTTTTTTGTTACAGTTAACTCTTCCCCATTATAAATATCTCCAAGGCTGTCTACATAATCAATTCTTTTTTTCTTTTTTTTTTTTTTTTTCAGTTTTAGTTTGACGCTGCTTTTTTTTTTTTTTCAATCCGATTAAAACTTAATCCAGTTTAGATTTGGAAAACTTGTTACACTATGATTCAAACTGTTACTCGAGATAAATTGTTCCCAGCTGATAAACCTGTTGATTTAGAAGAAGAATTTGGGGTTGAAAAAATTGGACCTAATTTATACAAAGGGAAAAAACCAATAGCAAAACCAGATAAACGGTCCAGAGGTGCATTTGGTGGATTTTTAGCTGGACAAGCCATAGTGGTGGCAATAGAGTCAGTTCCCAAGGAGTTCAAGCCACACCTGTTTCATTCGTATTTTGTGAAAGCTGTTGACGACTTGGTACCTTTGGAATGGACCGTTGAAGAGATTTCAAATGGTAGAAATTATGCCAACCGCTCAATCAAAGCCTACCAATACGGAGATATTGTTTACACCGCCAGTGTGTCTTTGACGAAAAAGATTTCTGCTAAAAAGGCTTTAGAAGAAACCGGGGTGAAGCCATTTGAATTTCAAACACCAAAGCATGAATGGTTTAATAAGCATAAACTCGAAGACTTGCCAGTGGCGGATGTCAATTCCAGACTTTTGGCATATCATAAGTTTTTCCCCGAAGTGGTGTCATTGGAAGATACCAGAGAAGAAGATAAGATATCACCAGCAGAGAGACAATTAAGCTGGTATTTTAAATGGGGTATTGAAAATGAGGGTGATTTCCACCAGCCTTTGGCAAACTTGAATTCCAAATACCAGTTTGTTGGTATGGCTTCATTAACAGACACAGTGTACTTGACAAGGTTGTTGAGAATTTTGAGGATTGAGGATGCGGACCATAGTCAATTCATACATTATTTTTCAGTTTCATTAGATCACACAATATACTTTCATGATGATGATTTTGATGTGACCAAGTGGATGTCCTTCACATTCAAAGTGACGAGATTTAGTCACAATCGTGCATTGTGTCAAGGTGAAGTATATAATGACAAAGGTGTTCATGTGGCTACTATTGTTCAGGAAGGATTAGTAATGCTTAATGGTCTTGAGGAAGGTGCTAAGTTATAGAATTATTTAGAAGAAAACAGAAGATTTTTGGGAAGATGCTACCCTTATTTATGTTTTGTATCTATTAGTTATTGATTTATTTATTTATTTATTTATTCTATTTTATTCTATTTTGCGATTAGATACGAATTTTTTTTTTTTTGGATATCCGTTGTATATTCACGATGAGGAAAAAAAAAAAAAAAAAAAAAGAAACGAATTGTTGTAGGTCGGTCGTCGTGTTGTTGTTACACCATGCAACGGTCGGGACGTAGTTCCTCGGATCTTTATTTCTCTCTTTTTGATTTCCGCACCATTGATAAGAGAGAATACATTGTTGGTTTTTTTTTTTTTTTCCGTCTTGCTCCAGTGCTAAGACTTTTCTTTATTGTGTACAATGTATATAAAACGATGAGAATCGAACCATTTAATCAAATAAAAGTTAAACTTAATAATCAAAGTGTTAAAGTGCCCACTTTTTTTTCTTCCAATTAAATTATACTTATTCATATTTGCATCACATGAGAGAAGAATATCAAGCAAACAATAGCCACGTTGAGCTAATCAATTTAGATGAAGTTTACGGAGTTACAAAGATAGGGCACAATACTTATCGCGGGAACAGACCATTAACCAAACCTGACAGACGATCAAGGGGAGTTTATGGAGGCAATTTTTGTGGCCAGGCCGTTTTAGTTGCTATGAAATCTTCACCACCAGAGTTCAAACCTCATTCCTTCCATTCATATTTCGTCAAAGCTGGTCGTGATGATGAGCCCGTGACTTGGAAAGTAGAAGAAGTGTCTACTGGTAGGACTTTTGCTAATCGATTGTTGCAAGCAATTCAGTTTGGCAATATTGTTTTCACCGCAGAGGTGTCTTTGACCAAGAAAAACTCTATTTCCAAAACTAAGTCAGCTGAAAATAAACCACCCATTCTGTTCGAAACTCCCATAGGTAAAACTTTTGAAGCTTATAATAATGTTTCCTTACCGATTATTCCAAATGACTCAGTTTTAATTGATTATAGACAATTTCCAGAACAATTGGATTCTGATAAAATATCATATTCACTTAAATGGGGCAATAACAATCAAAATAGCTGGGATATGTTGCATGCTAATAAGGATTATCAGTTTGTTGGGTTGGCTATACTATCAGATATACTTGATGTTAGTGTCTTTTTGAAGCATTTAGGATACCAAGGCAAGCCACAATTTAATGCATCTTTGGATCACAGTGTTTATTTCCACGATGACGATTTTGATGTAACAAAATGGTGCACAACGTTTATGAAAGTTTCTAGAATTTGTAATGATAGAGCATTAATCAAAGCTGAAATTTACTCAAATAATGGACTGCATATTGCTTCTATTGTTCAAGAAAGATTATGGATTACCGGGGGTGCCAAATTGTAGATATGGTTATGATTTTATGCATTGGTGTTATTCACAAGCAAGCGGGTGAACGGTTCTGATATTAGAAAAATCAATAGACCAGTGAAAGGTTTTAAGTGAGGCTTTGATGCCAGATGTTTCTGAGTTATACAAATAGTAAACAAATGGGAAATCTATACTTTGTCCTTAAAATTAGTATTTTCAAGGCTTAGCTTGTAGATTCTTTTTTTTTTATCAATCGTATTTTGTATTTGCAACTATAATAACAAAGCAACGTAAAAAGATAAAAAGAAAAGAATAGAACTAAACTACAGGTACATGCTGTATCTAAAAGCCCGGAGTTATGCCAAGTTAAGCTAAGACGAGATAATTTATGCCAAATCACTTGCTAAAGATAGGAAAGGCAAAAATTAAACTTGGCTGACAATAACTTGAATTTTAAAGATAAACAATGGTTTCCAGTTTTCTTTCACATGTAAGAGCATTAACCGCGGTAAATGTATGTAAACTGATAATGATAGTGAAGCACGTACAGTATTGACAGCTTTAAGGAGATGAAAAAAAATAAAAAAAAAAAAGTAATAAAAAAAGCATTTACGAAATATCAAGTCAAAACCATATAAATAACATACCGAAACACCTCTTCCTATTTTATGCATATTGTCAATTCTTCCATATTTTTTCTGGGAAAATCTATAACTGTGTCATAAAGTCCCGACTCTACTAATCGATATATTCTGTTATTATGACTGATCTTACAACCACCCACCAGCTACCATATGTTGACATTGCATCTGTGTTTGACGTCAAGCAAATAGAAACCTATAAATATCGAGGGATAAAACCATTGCAAAAGCAGTCTTCATTACACCGAGGTGTCTTTGGAGGTAATTTTGTAGCACAATCGTTACTAGTTGCTATCAGATCAGCGCCCCACGGGTTTCAACCACATACCATACACTCCTATTTTGTTAGAGCTGGCGATGATAGGACTCCTATTGAATGGGAAGTGGATGAAATTTCCAACGGTAGAACATTTGCAAATAGAGCGATACGTGGATTCCAGAATGGTAAGGTTGTGTTTACTGCCAACGTTTCTTTGACAAGCAAGAATTCAGCTAAAGATATCGCTAAAAAAACAAGCACCACTCCATTGATATATCAAAAAGAAGTCGATTCTGAATATCATGATCTCAGAAATAGTATTACAAAGTGTCCTTTATTTTTGGAAAATGCAAATGCTCATTTCACCGTGAGAACTTTCCCAATAAATCTTTCTAGGGATATCTATGCCTTTTTGCTGAGATTTGGAGCTGAAAGCAAAGAAACTATTGTTGGATTATCCACCGAATACCAATATGTTGCCTTGGCAACAATATCTGATTTTGTGAGGCTTGAAGAAGTTTTCAAAAGTATGGGCGTAGAGGTCGATGTTTCCTTTAATGTGTCCTTAGATCATTCCATATATTTTCATGATAATGATTTCGACGCCACAAAGTGGTCTACTTATTTGGTTGAAGTAACCAGATGGAGCCATGATAGGGTTATGATTGTTGGTAAGATTTATAATGACAAGGGTATCCACGTTGCTAGTATCTCCCAAGAACGTCTCTTTGTTAGCAAAAACAAACCAAAATTCTAAGTTTATTTATTTTTTTTTTCTACTTTTGGTTGTATAATAATTATATATATATATATATATTTATTTGAAAAAAAAAAAATAAAAAAATAAAAAGAGAAAAATACAATTTAGGCTCCCTATAGAAACGATAAAGTCAGTTTTTGTTGCAAATTGATGTGTTGTTGGTGCTACCAAAAACTTGACATGTAAGTGTAAACGAAGGATTGGAAACGGATATATCCGGAGTTAACGAAATAGATTTCCCCACAACCAAAGATCTTGTCGGTTTTTTTTTTTTTTTCGGCTCACTTTTTACTCTCTCACATTTGCTTTTTTGTTTCACAAGGTATAAATACAGGATAGTATAAGTTCTGATTTCTTTTCCCTTTGACTTTATGTAATTTTCACCTTGAAAAAGTTTAATTCAGTTTTCCCTTATTAAGAATGTTTGAGTACAACTATAAGTTTGGAGAGACAGTCGACGTACAAAAAGAATTTGGGGTCACCAAAATATCAGACAATAAATATGTTGGTGTCAAACCTTTGATCAAACCCTCACCCCAGTCAAGAGGTGCTTTTGGTGGTAATTTAGCAGGCCAGGCATTATTAGTTGCCATTAGATCTTGTCCTGAAGGCTTTTCGCCTCACTCATTACATTCGTATTTTATCCGTGCTGCTAGTGTGGAGATTCCAGTTGAATGGGAAGTTGAAATAATTTCGAATGGGAAATCATTTAGCAACAGAGCTGTTAAGGGGATCCAGGAAGGCGTTGTGGTGTATATGGCAAATATATCTTTGACAAAAAAGAATTCCTATAAAGAAGCTTTACAGAAGCACGAAGAATATTATGCAAAAATACAACAAAGGGGAAAAGATGGAGACGTCGAAGAAGATATAGACGAGGATGACGAGGAACCTGGTCCACCAAAACCATTTGGCTTCCAAACCCCACCAAGCAATCTGCTTAAGAAATACGACATAGATCAGTTGCCAGTTTCAGCTATGGAATCAACTTTGTTGTTATATTACAAGTTCCCTCCTGAATTTGTCAAATTGTCGGAATCCTTGCAAGAGAACAGTTTACCTACAGCAGAGCGCAGATTGACGGCGTTGGCTAAATGGGGAATTGAAAACGAACAGGGCTATAATCAACCTTTGACCAATCTTAATAAAGATTTTCAATTTGTGGGATTGGCTAATGTAACTGATGGGTTGTATTTAGGCACATTACTTAGACTTTTAAGGGTTAAAGATGTTGACCCAAAAATCCATTCAAATGATTATTCAGGGATTTCATTAGATCATGTGATATACTTCCATGATGATGACTTTGATGTCACAAAATGGATGGAGTTCAGTTACAAATGTACCAGATATGCTAACGACAAAGTGGATTTTGAAGGAGAAATCTACAACAACAAGGGTGTCCAAGTGGCATCATTTTTCCAACAAGGTTTGGTGAGATTTGAGAATGGAGAATTCTTAGAGAAAGCAAAATTGTAAAATGCCGACATATCATTATATATATATATATATGGTTATAAATATCATTTTTCTTAATACTATGGTAGTTTATTTAGCAATTGATAAATGTCTACATTTGTATCGTATATTACATGGTTTCTAGTAAACCGTGGCAGAAAAAAAATGAGAGTCAGAGAACAAAAATGCTGTCACGAAGTAAAAACGGTGTTTTATTTTATTTTTTTTTTTTTTTTTTTTGAGTGGTTGTCTAACTTTTGTTCTGGAAGTAAACTCTTCAATTATAAGGAACATGAAAGACACCAGTGCTACTGAAATCGATTTGGTATCTCAATTCCAACGGTTCAATGAAGTGACACTTGAAAATTTAACTGATCAGATTTCAAAGATCTATTCATCGAATAATTTACTAGTGTTAGATGCTGTGTTATCACCACTAATAAACAGCTTAACAAATTTTACAAAACTAAAAGAATTAGGCAAATTTCAGAATATCGTGTGGTTAGATAATGAGCTAGTAAGCGTTGGGTCAAATGTATTAGCCAAATATGCGAGTTTGATTGTTGTTGTACCGACCAATTCTTTGGAGAACATCAATATATTGAACAAGTTAATACACTCGCATCCTGATTTGCACAGTTTGAAACTTAATATTATTGTCAAGGATTTAAATATGAGTTTCACGTATCAAATTAACAAAGTTTTCAATGGGATCGTCAATTTTGAAAATATATTGTCTCCGGAGAAATATCAAAAGCCCATATCTGTCACATCTCGAATAAAGATTTATAATTGGAAGACTTTCCCCATATACACCGACGAAATCTTGGTTACTGAAATTAACAAGTTTAATGGAATTGATGATTATTTTAATAAACCGCTTAAACAAGTTAATCAGCTAAGTGAGGCTCTAACACAATTGCTTTTCATGGGGATTCAAAATGGTAAGCACGAACATTTATTCAAATTACGAAACATCTACGGTAAAGGAAATCATTCGAAACTTTTAATAGACCAGTTGCAGAATTCAAAAATGCCAGAGTTCATGAACGAGAACATGACAAACTTGGAAATTGATTTTTATTCAGATGTACTTCACAGCAACACCGACTTGGTTGTTTTGGAAAGAAATCTCGATTTTATTTCTTGCATATTCAATCAATTAAACTACCATGGGATAATAGACGATATTTTTAGTATTAGATTTGACAGCATTGAACAATTACTGAGCAACGAAATTAGCAAGAGCTTAGCAAATGATAAGTTATATACACAAGACTTGAAACATTTGAATTTCTCTTCAATTGGGTTGAGATTAAACAAATTGGCAAAGTACATCCAACAACAATTCAAAACGTCATCTGCTCAAAAAAATTCAAATACATCCGAACCAAATATAAGCGATATAAAACAATTGGTGTCCAACCTTGGTACTTTATCCATACAACAAGAATTGGTGAGGAAGCATACCATAATCGGAGAGGAAGTAATGGAAAAGATAAATAAAGAGTACGAGCAGTTTCTTACATTTCAAAATGATGTTTTTGAGATGGACTACAAATCCCAAATTGCCAAACTTAAAGAGTTTGTTAATTGCAATTATCCGATTGAGTATGTTCTTTCGGCAGTTTTATTGATTGGATATTTGAATGATGGGATTTCAAGCAAGGAAATTGATTGGCTCTCTCTAGAAATACAAGACAATTACGGGCTTGAGGCTGTTTTTACGTTGGAAAAATTGATCAAACTCAAAATGATTCGAGTCATTCATGGATCTTCAGTAGACTTTTTCAGTAGCTTGGGGTTCACTAGCCAAAAGAAGAAATCCACAAAAAGCAACCAACCTGAATTTGAAGATGACAAAAATGTGGGGATCAGCGGGAGTGGAGATGTTTATAGAAACAACTATACCTTGATCAATAAATTTTGGAGTTTGCATCCGTTGGATGACGAGGAGTCCTTGTCACAAAATTTAAAAGAATCAGGCGGTAATGAACTGACAAACTTGCTAGATTTATATCCAAACCCATCTTTTACATTACCAGGTAACACCGTTCCACTTATTTATCGTTTTGTTGAATCATTGTATTTCCGAGATTTCTTAAAACATAAACCAATAAATAACCTCAAAAGACGACCAAATTGGGATAACTTGGGCATAAATACAATGTTTGCTGGTAAAACCATTGATTTGAATTTGGATAACATAAACGATGATAGATCCAAGTATTTGATAATTGCTATCATTGGAGGTGTGACCCGAAGTGAGTTAACTTGTTTTAAATATTTACAAGAGAGATTTAAGAAACAGGGCAAATCAAAAGAGATTATTATAGTTTCCAACGGCATCGTTAATAATAGTAAACTAATGCAATTTATGTCGAACTAAATAGAAATGGAAGAAAAATACATTTTTTAACCATAATTTAACGTAATTTTATATTTGTAGAATATATGTAAAACAAGAATACTTATAACATAAATGAAGTCTGAATGCAAAAATAAAACACTAAACCATCAACAGTATTGATTTTCTTTGTTGTAGCTTTTACTCAAAGGAGACTAATCCATCCAAAACATGAAAGCATATCACTTCTTCTTAAGCTTGATTTAAGCACCTTCTTCGATTTCCTTTTGCTTTCTTAATTGTGCGTAATAAGCATCTCTCTTGGCAATGATTGGTTTATGTTCGACCTCCCAGTATAAGAAAGCCAAACCAAAACCAGCGGCAAAACCGATGGTGATATCAGTTATGATTTTTCTTTTTAAAGTACCTGTGATTGGAGCAAGAGCCATTTTGTTTTGTAGTTATTAATTATGTAAGTAGATGGATGAACTAATGTCAAACTTGTTCTATATACATACACAATTTTTTTTTTTTTCCTCTAGGTTTTGGTTGTGGGTTTTCACAGTTTTATTTTTGGCTGTGTAATCAAATTCCGTTACATATAAAATCAGCTCATAAAAGAAAGCGAAATTTGCTTCCAGCCAATAAAAATTTAGTGGTTTGACTAACAAACGATTATCTGCAAAAATCGCACGACCCAACCATTTTTTTCATCAAACTGAGAGTAGAAAAGACCAAAAGAAAAAAAAAAACCAGACCACACTCATTTACAAACTGATATCATCAATTTAGTACAGCATTTATTTCTACACAACATGTTTGCTCAATCAGCTTTAAGACCAGCTAGAACTCTTCCATCAAGAATCCTCACTAGAAGAAACTTCCAAGTTTCTGCCAGAAAATTTGATATTAACACCATTGTTTACGGTGCAGCAAAAGAAGGTCCTTACGAAAATTTACCATTTAAAGTTAAGAACAGAAAATTTATTCCATTTTCTGTCTGGTACTGGGGTGTATTGGGATTCTTCTTTGCTTTCCCATTCTTAACCTCATGGTGGCAATTAAAGAAATCTGGTGCTTTCAACAAGACTGAATAGATTTTCAATCATTAACCTACAGATGTTCTTATTACCATTATAATATTTTATGTTTTAGTTTGTTTGGATTTTTCAATGAGGAGAAAAGAATTTTGCATTTAGCTATATCTAAATATACATATTCGTGTTGTTATGAAGACTACATTTGTTGTACTGTATAAACGTAGATACTACTTCAATTCATTTTTCTATACAAACCAAAATATTTATATGTTTTCTCTATATTGAACTAATCCCCGACTGTTGAAAAAAAAAAAAAACTTATCAACAAACCACAAATCATGAGTCAGTGGTAAATTTTACGTGTTTGGTCTGTCTAGGTGTTTCATCACTTGATCCTTTTCTCTTTAAACTTGATCTTGCCCGGTTAGATGGAATTGCCAAATTTGAATACAACAGGCGATTAGTTAAACGAGATCTATCTGACCTTGTGTTTTCAGTACGGGGATCTGATGATTCATTATGAGGTGAACCATGTGGTGGAGGAGGTGGCGGTGGTGCTGATAGTTGTGACGTTGATGAGTGGGAGGAAGTTGATTGAACCAACTTGGTTTTATTATAATCATTCAAACTGATTTTTCTCAGTGGTAAAACAGCAGCACCTTGTGGTACTTCTAGAGTTCCGTTATTTGCAACAGATGAATTTGCAGGTTGGACTGGTGAAGTAATGTATTGCACTTCTTTTTCATTTGTAGATGATGTGCTGTTTTCAATTGTAGATCGACTTTCGTTTGTTGATACCAGTGGCTGCACTTGCGGTGCTTCTGAATCTTTAATTAATTCTCTATTGTTTACCACTTCTGTATTCTCGACCTTTTCCTTCTCATTTTCTGTTGCATCTTTGTGATATTCAATTTGTAGAACCTCATTGCCATTGCTATTTGATGAACCATCCAAATTCCTTTCATTTTCTCTAAACTCTGGGATAATTGGGAAATGATTTGGGTGTGCAAACTTTGGAAGATTAACATCGATCTCATATTGTTTATAAAATTCGGGGATATGCTTCAAAGTGAGATCTCCAATGGATTGTGTTTGAACCAGTCTTCTGAATACTTTTCTTGGATGTTTAAAGGAACCATTATTTACCAAACTTGGTTGATCTCCAAAAATCGGATAATATATTATTACCCCATCAATATCTTCCAAAGATTTTGGTCGATCGTTTGAAAGCACCGGTTGTGGATCTGGATTCTGTTCACGGCTTTGTGTTTGTGTGATTTCTAAAGCATCATGAGAGGATAATTGCAATTGCATATCATGTTGTGTGGGCTGACCAGAAATCAGGGATTCTTCTTCATGAGTTCGATTATCTAAAGTGTTATTGGGAATCCATACAGGTTGGAGTTGTTCCTCGGACGTAGGTTGATCAATGGTAGGTGTTGAAAATGAAGTTAGTGGTAATGGTGAAGAAATGGATAAATCTTTCATTGGTTGTTGATGCAAAGGCAGCTGTTGCAACAATGCCAAATCTTGTGATTTGTCTGTATACCCATTTGAATTTTTGGTGCTGTCACTGCCAGAACCTAAAAGACTGTCCAAATTAATGGAAATCCCTAAAATAGATTCTTGTGGTTTATCTTGAATAGCTGCTGTTTTCTTTAGGGTATCGAGATCAACAGGGAATCCTAAGAAATTTGAGTTAATTTGATGATCATGGGTTTCTTCTTCTCGCGGGATTTCCGTCAACTGTGGTTCGTTAACGAACAATAACTCTTCTGGTGTAAACTTAGTGACCTTTCCAAACTTGTCAATTAAATCAATGAACTCTTCCGATTCATTCAAAACATGTGAGAAAAACCTTGAATTGGGACGCTTTTCTATGACAAATCTGTATTTCTTAAGGTATTTTATTTTTTCTCTTTTCTCTTTCTTCAAAATATAAGCCTTGTGCAATCGCGGCTTGCAAGTAGTAAGGAAATCGGTAAACGACTGCTGCTGTTTGAACATATCCTTTTGGTTTCTAACAATGTCAACTTTGTACCTCTCTGCATTAATTTCGAATTGAGGGGTACTGATCAACCTCTCCGTCCCATTGTTACTAGCACCACCATATAGATTCACGTCCTCGTAAATGTGACTGAGTATTTCATTAATCAGGTCGTACAATTCTTTTTGGATGAGCTTAAATTGGTCGATAAAATGAAAATCTTCCTCCGACAAAAATTTATGATAGTCTCCCTTGACAAAATTGCTGACTTGCAAAATCAACTGATCATGCAATGTCAACAATTCTTTGGCATTTTTAATAAGAACTCGGGGGGTTAAATCAGATTTTGATGTGTGTTCTAGTCCAGGAGAAGCTGAACGAAGATTTTGTGCTTGTTGAATAAATTTCTCAATTTTTTGTAAAACCTGCATATTAAAAACAGTTGTGTGATCGTCATATTGTTTCCATGTTGTGAACAATTCTATCAACATGTGTCGTGTACCATCATCAACATGAACATAGGTACTTCTAAAGAGTTGAAAAAGCCCATTTGCTAGAAGAATGTTGTAAGGGTTACCGACGGTTTTGCATATGTTATCCAAAAGGTAGAATGCAAATAGTTTGTGCTGTGGAGGGCACGTGTCGATGTGTTCTTGAATAGCTGCCGCTATTTCCTCAGCCCCATCGGCTGAATATTCGTCAGCAAAAGCAGTTAGCTCATCGATGATAATCCTTTTATTGACAGTTAGTTTCTTAAGACCAGACTTGAACTTGTTAATATTCATGTTTTGGCAAATAATCAGAGTCTTCCGGAAGATAAGCACGTGACAGGTCTCTTATGTCAGGTTAAATGCAAAGATGATTTGTGTTTGTGGTGCACAACATAGATATATAAATAATGTGTTTGCTCTCTTATTTATATAAATATGTTATTATTATGACCTTGTTTGGAACGTTTTTTTTTTTGTTGTATAAAACTAATAAATTATCAATAATAAAGAATGTAATCAGTAAAGAGTGTTTGATGGGTCAAATCAACTAATTTATGTATAACCACACAAAACTCTCTAATGTATAATATTCTTTATTGTTAATACTTTCCAACAAGGACAATCTAGTGATCTAGTTACAAATTCTGTAAGCGACTCTAATCTATAAATAAAAGTCGGAGGAAGGAAGAATCTGATTGAAGAAAAGAAAAATCAATCTAAAAATCAAACGCATGGAAGGAAAACAAAAGAAAACGCCCTCTTTAAATAGTTTTCGGTTTTTTTAGAAAATATTTTGTTATGCTAGGGCGTGCACTTCTGGCTAAAAAGAGAGTTTATATTTCACCTAGACAACACCCAAGTCTGACGAGGCGACAGTGGGCCAGTCTAGAGAATTCTGGATAGAAGGGGTTAAATATGATCTGGATGATAGTTTAGCAAAGAGGAAAAGATAGTAACAAAAGAGTTTAGAGATAATTTTTTTTTTTTTTTTCCTTCGGTTTACTTAATTTTATAATGGGTAATGACTGCTAAAAGTGTATGTAAGCTTTCAACCAGCAATTTCAAGAATTAACGTTTATACTGGTGATGATGGTCATGGTTGTTATTTTTAAACCCTTTAAAGTATGGCGATGATTCGCTGGCTCGTCTCATAGTTCTCATCAATATAGGCTCTTTGGAAGCTTTGTGCACATAGCCATTTTGATAGCTCCTGGACAGTGCATTGGATGCACTCACAGGGACTCCTAGTTTCATGTTGGCTGTTATTCGGGTTGCAAGCTGACTGGTAGCAGATCGTTTGCCTATTGGATTTTGTAAGTACTTCTTTTTGGGACTTTCAAAGCTAAATCGTTTTAAACTATTGAGCGAATTATTAGATTCGTTGCTGGATGAAATTGACCTTGAATTGATTTCTCCTAGTTTTGTTGACTCAGCGAAAAAAGACCTCCTTCTTGTTGAACCATTTCTTTCACCAGCATCTGGTTTTGAGATTGGTATTACTTTCTGCGAAGATTCTCTATGCACTTTGTTGATAAATGTGTGCAGAGCTGTTTGGACTGGACTTGGTTCGCGTGTAAAAATATTGTTTTCAAAGTCTCCACTATTTTCATTTTCATCTTCATTTCCATTTTCATTCGATAGATCGAAAGTGTCTGGCCGTGTTCTATTTTGTAGCTGTTTTCTAAGTAAGTCTATTTCGTCATTTAAATCATGAACTTGATGTTTATATTTACTTAGTTGGGTTATTTCTTCTTTTGCCGCATATAGAAACTCCTTTTGTTTTTTCAATTTTTCATCCATTTTGGATATGGTGGATCTGTAATGGTTAATTCTTTCAACTAGTGAGCAATATTGGAACTTCCCAGAACTGGTTAACAAATCAATTTGCTGTGGTGTCGGGATGAAAAAGTTTTTCAATTCAACAGGCAACATTCTGTTGATGGGAACAGTTGATATTGGATTAGATCCACAAACTGGACAGGATGAGTTGGTATCGTTCTGGGCCAAGTACAGCTCAACGGTCTCTAATGTGTGGTTAGTAATCAAGTTGTAAACTCTCTGTGTTATTTTTCAGAAAAGAAAAGCAAAGCAAAAACATACTTGATTGAACATGAATGTCACAGGTTATATGGGCACAGGATGTCAATAGTAGCTTATTTTCTAGCCCTTCAACATCATGGTTGTCTTTGAAGCATATACCGCAATAAATGTAAGGCAGGTTCTGATCGAATTCTTGGTTCATTGTTATTAGTCTTTGAACTCCGGTTCAGCGGGATAGAAACAGAAAAAAAAAAAGGAATCGTATCTGAAAAACTCAACTTTGCAACCAGTGGAATAAGGTTTCGAACTGTATGAATTCAAAACCATATGAAGACGCATTTCAAAAGTCACCTCTATGAATGTACAGTTGTGAAGTTAAATTAGATATTATTAGTGGTCAGGATATACTGGCATTTAAATGAGAGTATGCATTTACAACAATTTTTTGAAAATTTCTCACGGTAAATTTGTTCATTGGTAAATAAGTTAGAGCAAAAGCCAACTATATCACTTTAAACAATAAAATTATCATCTATTTGATCTTGATGTGGATGCCTTTTTCTTTGGTTAGCAACTCTACAACTGTAAAGGCTGGATTGACATATAATAATTCTTAGATTGAATCTTACCAAAAACTCCTGAATCGGCGTTTAATATTTGCGACAATGGAATGAGTAATCTTTTTTTTTTTTCTTCTCTTTCTCTTCCATTTTCATTATTAAATTTGTCGGCCCTGCCTATCGCGCTAAACATAAATTAGATTCTTTTTTTTTTTTTACTTCGCCCTTTTCGCCTCTCCATTAGACTTTTCAACAATTCACCAACCCTACCAAACTGTCTGTTCGTGAACATTTACAGAAGCAAAAACCATGATTAGAACAACTACTACAAGAACTATCAACCGTACAGCCATGTTGCTGAAACACATTCGTGGGTTTTCCAGTACCGCTTCAATTTTAGATAAGATCAAAGTGAAAAACCCCATTGTCGAATTGGACGGGGATGAAATGACTCGTATTATTTGGCAAAAAATCAAAGATCAATTGATCTTGCCGTACTTGGATGTCAACTTGAAATATTATGATTTAGGAATTGAGTCTCGTGATGCCACTAACGACCAGATCACCATTGATGCGGCAAACGCAATTAAAGAACATGGTGTCGGTGTCAAATGTGCAACAATCACCCCCGACGAAGCTAGAGTCAAGGAATTCAACTTGAAGAAAATGTGGCTTTCTCCAAATGGTACTATTAGAAATATTCTTGGTGGTACTGTATTTAGAGAATCAATTATTATCCCATGCATTCCAAGATTGATTCCTGGATGGAAAGAACCAATTGTTATAGGTAGACATGCCTTTGGGGATCAATATAAAGCTACTGATTTAGTCATTACTGAGCCAGGTAAATTGGAATTGAGATTCACTCCAGCCAGTGGTGGGGAAACCCAAACTCATAAGGTCTACGATTACACCGGTCCCGGGGTCGGATTAGCCATGTATAACACCGACGAGTCTATTAGTGGCTTTGCTCGTGCCTCCTTCAACATGGCATTGTCCAAGAACTTGCCATTGTACATGTCAACCAAGAACACTATTTTGAAAAAATACGATGGTAGATTTAAGGACATTTTCCAAGACATTTATGAAAATGAATATGCCAGCGAATTTGAAAAGAAGGGGTTGTGGTATGAACACAGATTGATTGACGATATGGTTGCTCAAATGATCAAGTCCAAAGGTGGATTTGTTATGGCATTAAAGAATTATGATGGTGATGTTCAATCGGATATTGTTGCTCAAGGTTTTGGATCATTAGGTTTAATGACATCTGCATTGATGACTCCAGATGGCAAAGCTTATGAAGCTGAAGCTGCCCACGGTACCGTCACCAGACACTACAGACAACACCAACAGGGTAAAGAGACCTCCACCAACTCAATTGCATCCATATTTGCCTGGACAAGAGGATTGGCCCAAAGAGGTAGATTGGACGAGACACCAGAAGTCGTTGACTTTGCAAACACACTTGAAAAAGCCACCATTGACACTGTTGAAGTAGATCGTATCATGACCAAAGATTTAGCTTTGGCCATGGGTAAAACCGACAGATCCGCATATGTTACCACTACTGAGTTTTTGGATGCTGTTGCTGATAGATTGAAGAAATAAGGGAAATAATATTTATTAAAATGTACACTATTGAATAGGTTTACCAGATTCCGGCTTATCTAGGAATTCCCATAAATATATTAAACTGTAATATGTTCCAATTGAAATGAGACAGATCTTTGTAAACGGTTTGGCAAATTGTCTGTAAAATACAGTCTTAAAAAAAAAAAAACACAAAAAAGTTAGTATATCCAATTCTCTTTTGACTATTTGATGTTGGAAATGAAGTGCTTAAAAACATACATGTGGGTTGATAGATGGATCTTTGTTGGTGGGTTCTTTTGTGCTCAAGAATCTTTTCCCAAAAATAAGTTGATTGCATACGTTAAGGCGGTAATGTGAATACACGAGGTTTCTCTGAAAAGTGAGCAAAGACATTGGTTGTTTAAAATGCAATGAGATGTGTTGTACTAATTAATTGTTATTCCAATGGGATAAAAAAAAAATACAGACCAAATTAAAAAAAGAACGAAAACAAAATGCGTGCACCAGTTCAGATTCTTCAGTCCGTAGTTTGTTGCAAAGTAAAATCTCAACCATTCTTACCCTGTGGGCTTTTGAGAAGACAAATCTCTCAAACTAATACTTAAGCATGAATAATGATAATGATGTAATTGAGGGGGGGGGGGGAGGAGTTAATTAACGTTGAGAACAACAAAAATCATAAATCATATCAACAAAAAGATTACGAAATTTACGTTCCTTGTTTTCTTCGTGCCGTTGTTATCATCTTAATTTTTTTCGTAAATCATAGAAAAAACCAACCAACAACCTTAATCTGCCACCACTCCCTAACGGTACGAATAATATCCCTGTATAGATCAACTTCAGAGAAACAATTTGGAAAAAATAAAATACAAAAAAACGTACCAAAATGGGAATTGAACAACGTTTTGGAGCTCAGTAGAAAGCTAGAACGTTGACTACTCGATATTATTGTATTTAAAGTGTCCATCTTTCCTTTAGTAATTACCCCAACATTTAAACGAGTTGCTCTGTAAAATAGAAATCCATAAAAAGGAGAAAAATACTCAAAACTTGTAAGGAAATGGAGTAAACTACACAATCACAAAGTAACATGATGCATTGGTTTTTTTAGTAACCCTTCTTTCTTTTCTTTTTGGGGAGCCACAAGATTCTAGAATTGATCGGTGCAATCTCATTATTAGTATGTGTCTAGTACTAACTAACTTATAGTGAAGCAATCAAAGCCTCGGATCTCATATTCAAGAACCAATGCTTGAATTGAAAAATGTCAAAACACCAACTAAACTTTCTTATCATTCGTCCTGATGTGTGGCATAATTAAACTCTCCTTATCTCTGGCTTGTTTCTTCTTGTTTATATTAAAGTTTAGAAGCAAAAATAAGTTTGAACGTTTGTCCTTTTGTGTGAAAGTTCTATGTTGGGATGGTTATGTAAAATGCTTAAGTTGATTAGTACAACAAAAAGAATGCGTGGATTAAGGGAGAGAGCAACTAAAAGCAGGGGTGCAAATATTATTGAAATTTGAAAAAAAAAAAAAAAAAAAAAAACTAGAACAAACAATCTCGCAACCTAATTTGATGGGTATGTTCTGCAGTTAGAATGTACTCAAACTACGATTGAACATGAGTAGTGGACAAAATCGATTATTCTAAGGAGTTGTTGTCAATTGGCAGTTCTTCCGCTTACAAATTCTATGTTCGGACTGGTAGGTATTCTTTATTGACTTTCTATACCTTTTCTTGTTCTGACGGATTTCGGACTACAAACCTGAAATTTGATTTTTAACAGAATGCAACACTGTTTGGGAAGGAAAAAAAAAAAAAAAAACTAAACCTACATACAATTCCTCGAATGATCTTCACAATTCCAGTGGACTAAATCATGCTCGAAACATTTTAATTCAATACTCGAAGTCTCAAAGCTTTTTAAATGTGTTAAGCTTCAACTGATCCTTGGACCTAGATGGATTTGAATTTATTAGTAATACGGTGATTAGTAATTTCAATTTCTACCTTGCCATCTCTAGTCCTTTTTAGCTTTTTTCTTTTTTTGAGCAGAGTTCGTAAGTTATTCTTTTTTCCCTGGCATCTGAAATTTAAAGGTAGAATATTGTTGAAACTTTTCCCATAGTGATAACCAAAAAGCCTTACACATTGTCTTTGAAAAGCTGCCTTTGTAACTTTATTTACATGCATCAATAGAACAATAGCAGCAATGATGTGTGATCCACATTGCTTATCGAGACAAGTATGTTTTCAGCTCATCACTAGCCAGTATCTGGGGACTGCTTCCTTTCCCCCGGTTTTCTTCCCTTTCATGTTGAAGATTTCTGAAATTTTAGCTATAACCATAGAATAATTTCTTCTTGGTATTGGTATTCATGCGAACAAAGTCCAAGATAAGTTGGGGGCAGATTGCGTTTTATCAAATTGGCGGTTATGCATTCGTAATGCAAAATAAAAAATAGTTTTGTGGTGCCAAAAAAAAAAAAAAAGAAATCAAATAAGTGTGCGTGTGAAAACACATCTTTCAATAACTTAAATTGATGAACAATCGGATGGATACTAAAATTGGCAGAATAAATAAATAAAAAAAAAGGTTAATAAAATCAACATGATGACATGACAGATTAAACTGTTTATTGTGTGGTTATTAGCTTTGTATTATATTTACTAATATTACGATTCTGTCTTCTCAGATTGATATTTTTACAGTTGGTGGCTTTTATTTTGGTCTATTCCTTTTAGGAGCCACCAGGATTTAGTGTCAAATATAAATAACTTCAAATATATTTGAGAATCTAGAGATGTCTATTATTTTATTTTATTTGCTCTTCTGCTAGATATTTATTCCATCAGCAAAGCAACTCTGGTTCCAATTCAAATCAAGTTTTAGTGGACATACTAACAATTTTTTATACTGGCACTACTAAAAAAGAAACGACACTCAGAGCAACTATCATTTTTTGAACTCGCTGAAATCTTGCTGCTTTAACTATTGTTCACAAGTCCGGCACTCAAATATTTACAGGATCTACAACGGAGCCCACCGAGTTGGTATATAAAAGAATAGTCGAAGAACCCTCCAGATTTGAAAATTTTTAGATTGGTTCTTCTGGAGAAACATAATTAATAAGCCATTTTTTTTTTGTTTGCTATTACAAGTTGTGAATTATTGTTTCCATAGCTAGAAATATTGCAAAGAAGTACCACAGGGGACCAGATAACAACACTTGCTCTAGAGTTGTTTTTAGTAATTGTATCCGTCTTTTGGTGAATGGGAAACTGTCAAACACACTGATAATCAGAACAGAAAGCCATTTCAGTTGATTGCACTTTCGATCGGCAATTCCATATTCCGTTTTTTTTTTTTTATTTTTCAACTTTATTTCCTTGACGGCTTAATAAGAGCAAACCGAAGAAAGCTTTTAATTTTTCAATTGATTTTAGTTTTCTCATTTGCACTCAACAAGAAATAGTGCAAATAGTGCAAATAGTGCAAAAGAAAAAATATTTTTGCACCCCTTGTGAATTTCCGTTATTGCTGTTGCTGTTGCTGTTGTTGCTAATTCCTGCTCACTTGCTGGTATTGCTACTACTACTAGTCTTTCCCAACATCACTTGCTGCACAAATTACTTTCCTTTGGTCACAATACCCTGGTTTTGTCGTTCCTGTAGGATTCTATTGGTGCCACGAGACGTCAACAATAATTGGAACGTACAGTCTTTATTTTTGTGTTTCAACTTTTAGTTACAATTTCCGATTGTTCCAAAGTCGCAGTTATTTTATTTTTTGTCTCGACTGTTATTTATTTTTTTTTTTTGTCTACTAACTACTACAACGTTATACGAGAGAATTATAAAGTTAGATTTACCACATGAAAATTATGATGATTCCTACCCATCACCAGACTTATAACATCAACACACACCAACCTCCACAACAACAGCAACAATATTTACCTACACCAGGTACACTGTATACATCACCAAGAGTCCCACAATCCATTCAGTTACCTCCTATTCATTCCTTTACTAAATCGCAATCCTTATTTCCTCAAGCTGTACGCGACTCTCCTGCTGCAAATTTCAATCCATACGGGGCAGATTCAGCAAGGGTGTACACAATATACTCTTCAGTTTCACCGGAAAACTTACCATATAATACGAGTCAATTGCAATTGAACCAGCAGTTTACAAATTCTTCACGTCTTTTAACAGAACCTGTCAGAAACATACCCAGTTTTTCATTTCCTACTACGAATTCTGGAATTTCTAAAATTGACAAAGTGGGCAATTTCCATTCACCAACGATGGATAAGAGGATTATGAAAAATGGACCAGGTAAACTAAATGACAAGAAACAAAGCTTTAAAGGAAAAAAGAATGACAGGAAACTGCCCAAATTTACTACGAAACCAAAGACAAAGAAGCCAAAACGCAACCATTCTTTGATACCAAATAATACAATAAACTTTCCTATTCGCATGGTACTGTCTAATGATACTTTGTCCATTGAAAACAATAATTTTCTCAACACAGTGGTATATCCAAATATTGAAATCAAAAAGTATTCAACATCTGCCATTGATCCTCAGAGAAATTACTTGACCGCATATGAATATCCTTTAAATAATCATTGGGTGATTTGGGATTACGAAACAGGATGGGTGCATTTAACCGGTATTTGGAAAGCATCATTAAGCACAGATGAATCAAATGTTAGTCCATCTCACTTGAAAGCAGATATTGTCAAATTATTGGAATCAACACCAAAAGAATACCAGCAATACATTAAGCGGATAAGAGGTGGATTCTTGAAAATCCAAGGAACATGGTTACCATTCAAGTTGTGTAAGATTCTTGCTAGAAGGTTTTGTTATTATTTGAGGTATAGCTTAGTTCCTATATTTGGAACCGATTTTCCTGATTCTTGCTTGAAACCAAACGAAAAAGGGTATGGTGAATTGAAATTGGACGATTTACATATTTTTGAAAAGAGAGACTTGCCTGCTCCAATGTTACCAGTATCACCTCCAATAGAACAAGTGGTACAACAACAACAACCACATGGATACAAAAAAGATGATGTAGCAACCACTGTTTCTTCATTTCAACAAACGGGCTCTTTATTACCTTTGCCACAGAATTATGAAATTTCAGCTACAGCTAAGAACTCAGGAAACTGTCTTACATTAAATAATACTCCAGAAACACCAATTTTACACCACTTTCCTGACACCACCAGTACTAGAAGCGGATCGTCATTATCATTATCGTCCTCATCATCATCATCATCGATGTTATCTGTAGCAAGAACAGCTTCTAGTGCACCTGAAAGGGAATCATTAGAAATCCCGTCATTCAATGAAATGATCGATATTGTAAATGCTTCAAAATGTTTGCAGACGTTGAGTCAAAAAGTCCAGAGTCCTCGTAGTATACACATGGATGAACAGAATGGTGGTCAACAAATATCGAAAGATCAAGACAGGGGAATATCGGCAATCCTAGTGGCAGCTGGAATAAACTCTACTCAGAATCAAGCTGGCAATGTTTCTGAGTCACCTCAATCCTTCAATAAAGGATCTATGGCAATTAGTGATATGTTAACATAAATCATACTTTTCAGTAAAAGGTTCTTCCTATTCTTTAATTTTCAAATTTTATTCCTAGTTTCATTCTTATTTCATTTCTTCTTGGGGTTTTTTTTTTCTAGTCTTTGTTATTTCACATTCAATATTATAGGTTAAGTAGATTGGGTTTAATAGATATTATAGTGTCAGAACCAACCAACAGTTAGTAGATTCAAATTTATTCGTAGTTAAACAAGTCGCAAAAATAAAAATTTGCAAGAAAGCCAACGGAAAGAAAAAAAATAACAACAAAATTAACATTGAAAAAGTGAACTTTGGTGCGGATTTGTTTGTTGTTGTTGTGTTCATATATATACATTTCTTTCATATTCATCCCAACGACAATAACAACATCAAGAATGGATTTCATAGACTTTGATACATTTAGTAAGGATGTATCTGGTGGCGATAACAGTGTTTTCCCACAACCTCAACCTCCGTTGCCATTACCCATAACTTCGAATTTAGACCAATTTAGCAAGAAATTATCAAATCTTGTACTACCTAGTAATATATTAAATGAGGACAACACTAAACTGCCAAATGAGATATCTGAGGTTGATCATGTTATGGAGAAATATGCTAAAATGTCAATCGATTTGATTAAACGAGAAACTGGGGATGTTCAAGTTGAGGATGAGGAGGATTCTAACGAGTCTGCTGCTCGTACTTCATTGTCAACGAGATTGTCTCGAGTGCTTAATGATTCATTAGGTGATGCCAAAACTCGTGAGATTTTTAGCAATTTGCAAGATAGATTTGATAAAGAGTCAGATGGTTATGTTGTTGATTTGATAGAACTGGGAATTGTTGGATCGATGTCAAGAAAAAGATTTAAAGGCAGAATTGAGAGTGAAATCATTCGAAATCAACTGAATATAGTTAAACAATATCAACCTATCATTAAACAGTTGAAACAAATTGAAACCAAGCTTAACAAATTAAATGAACTTAGTGTAAAAACAAATGATAAAATCCATAGAAATTTTGATTTTTCCAATAAATTGAACCTGGAAATTAAAGAGTTGAATGATAATAAGAAATTGATTGGATTAAAAAAAAATTTATTAATAAGTTTCAAAGAAAAATTTACATTGAATGAATATGAAGAATTTGTGTTGAATTCGGGTGACTTGAATGACGAGTTTTTCACTATTTTGGCTCGTGCTGAACGTATAAATGAAAATTGCTCTATATTGTTGTCTTTAGATAATCCCCAATTAGGGTTGAAAATAATTGCCAAAAGTAATCACATAATCAAAAGATCTATTGACAGAATCGTGAGTTATACTAATAAAACTTTGGGAAATGTGTATTCATTGAGTTCAAAGTCTAGATTGGCAACTTTACACCAATGCTTCAAGTATTTACAGAACAAATTGAATTATTTCAATTCTATTGTGAATACATTCAGTGAATCAAGATCAAAAGTCTTGGTAGATGAATTCAACAGACAAGTACAAGGTGATTTTGACGTTAATGGACAAGGCCGACCAGGTTCAATATCTAGCGATTCAAGACCAATTTATATGACAGCACATGATCCAGTGCGATTTGTTGGAGATTTATTGGCTTATGTTCATTCAGTATCTGTGAATGAATCTGAAACAATAACAAGTATATTTACTATGGGTGACGATAACGATAAAGAGTTTGAGAATATTATACATGATGTAATTGACAAAATATTACTGTCATTATCTCGTCCAATAAAAGCCCGTGTGGAACAGATCATTTCCACCGAGACCAAATTATCTACACTTGTACAAATATTTAATCTTGTTGAATTATATAATATCATGTTTACCAAGCAATTGGGAAAAGCAGGTAACATTGTTGAAACTGTCAAACAATTGGTAAAAGTGTGTCAAGATCGTATATTTATGATTATATCAAATAGATTGGCAACTATCAAAAACAAGAATCTGACCAAATTGGATTTGAATTTAGATTTACAACCACCAGAATGGATTATTGAGTTTTATTCTGACATATTACCTATTGTTGATCAGATAACAACCGAAACAATACTAAACTTGTCCCCTGAAGAAAACGGAAACTTTTTGAAGTTGATTATCAATGAACCAATTCAAGTATTTAACGAACATGTTGATCATAACAAAGTATTTTCTGAAAAGAAAGATGTTTTGATTATTAAATCAAATTTCCTTGATTTGATATTGTCAAAAACTATACCAGTTTCACTACTCTCAGAAAAAGTATTAGAGATAAATGAGATGATAGACAAGTTGACGGAAGAAATCACCCAGTTAGAACTCAATAATATGTTGGTCCAGTGTGGTCTTTATGATTACTTTAACATTATTAACATGATATGCCCATTTTCTGATGATTTTTTTGAAGTGTCTATTTATGAACCGATTAAAGAAAACAAGTTGTACGTGAGAGATAATTTTGTCGAAGTTGATGAAAAAGTGCAAGAATTTTTCCCTAGTGCTATGATTGAAATGCAACAATCTCTTTTAAAATTAAATTCACCAATTATCGTTAATCAAATTATAGATAATTCGTTTATGCAATTTGTTAAGTTCTACCACAAATTGAATTTGATCAACAAAGAATATTTGGATTTTTCCTTTACATGGTCTGACATGGAGATTGCAACTTTAGTTGGTATTGAAGATGTATATTCGAAAGAAATATCAATTATGTAGTCAAATGGGAGTGATCAGGTATTGAACCTCTTCCATACCCATCTTTAGAATAATAATCCATAGGATAAACTTTCTCATCACCCATTGTATCTTTCTCTAACATTACCATTGCTTCATAAGGAGTCAATAAAGGTTTGTTAAAGGCATAGCCCCAATCGATCGATAACCTGGGACAAGCAACTTGAACAAAGGCGTCCACATCATCAAACATAGCCAACTTCTGAGGCAATATTTCACTTAAAATGATTTTCACCACTTGTATGCCCTTTTCAGATAATGCCTTTTCCAATTTGTCTAATGTTATAGGGTTTCCTTGTCTTCCCAAAGCACCTAGTATTAGCCCTACTTTCTTGGCATATTTTGTTGTGGAAATAGCATCTTTTCTAACATCTATCATTTGTTTATGATCATAGTATTCTTGAGTAAACTTTCTTGAATAAGGATCATATCGATATGCTGGTATCTCCGGATTATGAATCATAGAACTTTCTAAATGAAATCTCCCATCGCCTATATAAATCATTGCTTTGATATGCTCTTTGTCTAGCCTGGCTGATGTACAACCCAAGACTTCTCCTTTAGATAACGGTCTTGTTTGTGGCGGAATTAAGTACATTGGTTTATCAGCATCATTCTCCAATTTTGCCTTAACACTGTGAATGGTAGGGTTGAATTGAATAGTTCCAAATATAGCTATTTGTGACCCTCTTTCAAAATTCAATTTAATAGTGTTTATCAAATGAGTCTCATCAATATTAATAGTGACAAATACATACAATACTTTAATGGACATGATATCAATGGGGACTAAACAGGAATGGGCATAATGTACGATGAAATCACAATCCAAAGATCTAGCAGTATAATCATCTATACAACAGGCTCCATATGACACATCACCCATGACTATTGTTTCAACTTGACAAAATTGTTCCAATATATCAGAAATAATCAAAGAATAAATCAATAACCCTTCAGGCATTTGTAATGCTACTCTTTTACAATTCCTTTTTCTGACATTCCAAATTGTTTTATGAATTTCAAAATTATAGTTTGACGGTAATAGTTTGATGGCTTCATTTAATTCCTTATCATTCAAAATATCTTCTGGGATTTGATTCATTACTCTACCGATATGTCTTGTTGGATTGACAATTTTAGCTAATGGTTGTTCGCCCTCTTTTATAGTAACGTTTTGAGGTTTCTTTCCAACAAACCTTCTTTTAGGCATTTTTGGCTTTTCGACCTCCACAGGTTTCTCTACTGGACTCATGATTTATATTAATATTGTCTCCTATTGTAGTACAACTTCAGGTAATGACTTCAGTTTTTTTTTTTTTTTTTTTTTTTCACGTATGTGTGGATTTCATTCTTATTTTTTTTTTTTCTAGAATGTCATCGCATAATTTGTGATTCATTGAATTCTAGTTAATAACATTCATATCCGACTACTATTGACCCGTTATTCATTCAACTATAATGATTACCCCATTTTTCACAATATCACAGGATGATGAATTTATTTATATTGATGTGAAAATATCACACATTAGGTTCAGTGCACCAAATATTGAAATGACGGTGGAAAATGAATTGTTCGTATTTTCCTTACCTCCATACTATTTACGTTTGAGGTTCCCATATCCTTGTATTGAAGATGATAGATCACACGCAGAATATGATTCTAAAACTGAATGTGTAAAAATAAAAATTCCAAAGGAAACTAAAGGGCAATTCTTTCCTGACCTAGACTTGACAGCAAAATTGTTAGCCAGAACCAATGAGTCAAAAGTGGGTAATATTGGACAAGTTAATTCATCAAAGCCAATGATTGAGGAATTAGATGTTGACAACACAAACCCAAGCACCCAAGCAGAAAGGGATTTAGCAGAAGGTGAACAATTTAATTGGGAGGTAAAGCAAGATGTTCCAACCAACCCTGAATTAGCACTTTCAACCGAAGATTCTGATGTTAATTTGAAGCCGATAAAGTATGGATTTAATAACCAATATAACGATATTGTTGGTGTATCAGTTGCCAACGGCAATGATATCAACGAATTAGCTGACCCAGAAAATACACCAGAAAGTGCACGTATAATTGAAAGGTTAATCAAGGAGAACATAAAATTCGATCCTGAAATGTATGCTGCTGATTACATAATGAAAGTCCATCCAGAACAGGATGATGAAAATAAGAATTTTAAGGAATTAATTGATTGGAAAAATCCATTAATTCACAAATTTCTTAAATGGTATAAATCAGATAAACAATTACCCGAGGCTGAAAGAGCATCAATTATGCCTGTCGAATTTTCAAAAGAAGAGCAAGAGAGAATGATGAATTTACCAAGGAAATCATATTTGATAGATGATAGTTATAAGCCAGAGGTTTTGCTTACCATAATTTGTTTATTGTTTGCTTATCATTTTGATCTAAGGGAAAATGAAGGTGATCATAATATTGAAAGTGCTTGGACAATTGGTAAAATAGTTCCTCAATTTTCATTTCTTGACTCCAAAATTGTAGTTGAAAACAACTATAATGTTTTAAGAGCAGCCCTAATAACATGCACAAGACGTGCATTAACTTATCCCTACCACAGAAATTATGACTTGATTACTAAAGTATGGGAGGATGTGTATTATAATTTGCGAGGGGGGAAACGACTTGTGCTCAAAGCATTATTAGACTTGAAGGAGTTGTTTCGTTTCCATGACATTTACTATGTTTATGATAAAATATGGTTAGAAGATTTATGTGCTTATTTGATAAGTGATAATGTTGCTGAAGCAACTATTAGGAATCTAGCACATGATGTGCAAAAAGAGATGTCAGAGATCAAAAAGGTGGATATCACATTTGAAAAAGCTAATTTAGACAGCACTGAAACTGTTGATGATAATGATAATAACGAAGAAGCGAACGAATTGATTGCATTAAGTTTGCCGGAAATAGAGATCATGGCTGAGGAAATGTTCCAAGATGTTCAATCACAACAGTAATACAACCACGGAACTATAAAAAAAAAAAAAAAGATGCATGTGCATCTAATGTTTAACCATGTAACTCAATCCTTTACCCACTAACCCTCTCAATTTACTTGGTTGCAGTCTAGCATAGGCTATCAACACTGCAAAACTTAAACTAAAAGCTATCACCTCGGTTGCTATGTTTGTTTCAGTGGGGGTTGGATCGATAAAAGTCCCTAATGCCTTAGGCAAAACAAATAAAGATAATTCATTCCGACGACTTGGGTATTCCAATAAAATACTGGTTCCACACAAGGCAGACCCTGCTTTTGGGGCTAAAATGTCCCAGAATTTTTGTCCGAACCAATTTGGGTGATTATTTCTAATGAAACAGAAAGCTGCCCAATGTATACCAGTAAATGCACCTAAAAATGAAGCCGATCGAATTGTTTTATATAAATTTTTTAACGGACTTCCCCTGAACTTTTTAATAAAGACAAATAAAAAAGTATTTAAAGTGGCATACAATTTGAATGCAAACTTGAATTGAACCCAAAATAATAACAAAACGTGTTTCCAGCAACTTTTGGTGGTGAACTGATGTAGAATTTCACACGGAATTTTATCAATTTGATTCAAATCTCCTAATTTCGGATCTTTATTATATTTAATGCAAAAATCTTCAAAATGTTTTTGATGTGGTAATGGTTTGGCAGGATGATAATCTAATTCCCCATCTCTAAGATACCTTATCCCTAATAATACATTTTCATCTACATGTGATGCTTTGGAGATCCATTTGGCATAATGTGGGGTCAATTTTTCTGGTTCAAAAAACCAGGAATCCATAATAAAGAAACAAGCACATACAAATAAAACTATATCTCCATAAGCACCAACTCTTTTAGCTGTTTTCAGATTTGTGTGGAAGATGGATTTGAAATTGGATATAATCAATGTATCTAATGCTCTAGTTACTAGGATTAGAGTCCAGTCTAACGTGTAATATCTATCATGTTTCAATTTGTGGTGTTGGAAACTAGGGAAATTTAACAATGCCGAGGTAAATGCTGCCAAAAATGAACTATAAAAGGACAATTTGTTATTTGACATATGCGGCAGTAGGATTGAACTGTAAATCGGGGTAAATGCATTTAATGTGGCCACTAGTTTTGTCATGAAAATAGGTAATCTTTGTGGATCTAATGGACCAATTAAAATCTTTAAAGTTTCATTCCCTAACCCCTTCATTCGTAATTGAAATAAATGATAAACTGTATTTGTTAATAATTTGGGTAGAACTTCAAAAATATAGGCAAATGCAAAGGTACTCAAAGTGGATCTCTGCAAGAAAATCACTCTGATTATTTTGATAAGTGATTTTCTCGATAAACTGATAAGAAATCGTATAGTCTGCAACAATCTCTTTGAATAATTGAACAACATTTCATGTTCATTCTTTTTTAGCAATGGCTGTGATTGTCTGTATACTCTTTTGGTGAGTCTAACTCCAGGATGTAACATTAGTAAATAAGAAAGTTGTAGCAATTATAAGTGATAGTGATAGTAGTGTTTCGAAGTAACCTGGCTGAGGGAAGTGAATTAAGGGGAGAAAGAAACAATAAAAATAGCGAAGGGTTGGTTGTATTTGAAACGAATAGTGTAGCTTTATATAAGCTGATCTGGAGCATCAAAGAGAAATAGAGAAAGAAAATAAAAATATAAAATCTTACGATACGAAAAGAATATATTTGGCCCCGCCACATCGACGGACGGAAATAAAAAGCAACAATACCAAATCAAGCTCAAAGATCGGCTCAGTCAATTTTTCTATTTTTCTTTTTTTTTTTTTCGTTCGCTTTCTTCTTTACAATCAGACGACATTTTTTTGATTCTTTTTGGTTACCAACTCCAATACAAACCTCAAAAAAAAAAAAGAAATGACTTATCAGCTGAGGTTTATTTGCAGCCAACTTGAACCTCGGCTAAAACCTAAAAAAATACTACATCTTCTTTTTTAAACTATCAATATAATACAATTAGTTAATAAATGCCAAAAAAAAAAAAAAGAAATCAAGTATAAAAATCCTAAATAGAACCAAATGACAATAAGAAAAAATGAAATGCGGAGTGATGGACGATGTAAATAAACCGAATAAGATACATCAGCAAAAACGATATATGTGAAACAATAGTTGTTATTATTAATGCAATCACGATACTATGATAAACAGTGACAGTAACGACTTCTATAAGTATATCCAAGCTTCCCTTGTTACCAACAATTACAAAACCAGTAGCATATTTGAATGAATGAAAACAAGACAATAACAATAACAATAATAATAATAATAATAAACAATAAGAAATAAAAAAAAAAAGGTGGAAGTCACTGATTCATATCATTTGGTCGTTGATTCCTTATCCTTGGGAAATTTACTAAAGTTCAGCTCCAGTCGACGATGTGCTTTTGGTGGATTCGCTTGATCATCAACTTTCAGTTCTGTCATTTCACCAACTGAAGAATCAATAGAAAGATCAGGATCTGTTTCCACCTCGTCCTTATTCCTGTTGTCAGACGTGACTTTTGGTGTTGATTCCGCAAAAAATTCTTTCTCCTTTGATGGCGGTAACATTTTTTGCTCTTGGAATGGTATGCTAGGCGATGACTTGCGCCGTTTATGAGAAGACGACTGAGACTTTAATGGACTTCCACCTCCAACACTACTAGCAGTTGGTGATCCCGTTGTAGGTTTCCAATGATGAAATTGAATGACGTGTTGAAAAGAAGTCATTGATTCCTGCAGTGGCTGTACTTGCAGCTTACTCTGTTTATGTAATGGTTGGGCAGGTATTGGATTCACTTGTAATGTTGAAGTGGCTCCTGTCAATGGCGATTGTAGTACATGGCTTCTATTCAATTCACCTGATTCAGGACCACTCGTTACTGAACTAAGTCTGCGAGAGCTGCCAGATGTATCAAGAGGTAAGGAGCTATGTCGGTGGTGTACAGCACTTCTACGAGTACTTGTGGATGCCGAGGAAGAGGTGCCACGGTATGGTGTGGTTGGTGTAGCTAAATTTGCTACAGCTGCAGCTCCAATTTTCGCGGGGGATAATGGTCGTCTTCCGCTAGTGCTGCTGGCACTGCTACCAGCACCAAATCTAAAACCCAAAGGTGGTCCTGGGTTAACATTGAATGTGTCCTGTTGGGAGCCCATACCACCACTGCTTGCTCCACGTGTATGTGATTTTTGAAATGGACTTGACTGGGAGAAAGATCCGCCTTGTTGTTGTAGTTCTTGTTGCATTCGCTTTTGGTTTGCTTGTATGATTTGGATTTGTTGTTCCTGCAGAAGACCTGGTTGAATTCCCACAAAAGGTTGCTGTTGCTGCTGCTGCTGTTGTTGTGGTGGTGGTGGTTTCTGTTGTTGAGAAGGGGGGAAGTTTGATGGTTGGTGATGTTGTTGCACTTGTTGTTGCTGGTGTAAATAAGAGGGAGCACCGAACGTTGCTTGCTGTATCAACATTTTCATTTGTTCTTCTGTCAATTCGGGTGCGTTCCCAACGCACAACAAAGGGATCATATTAACAGGCATCTGTGCCCGTAATGCTGTCTGAAGGATGGCAAGGTTTTTGTTGGCAGTTTCTACCCTGTAGTACTCTTGCTTTGTGCGTTCTTGCTCCGCTCGTAATTTTAATGCATTCAGAAAGGCTTCTTCGGAGAATGGGAAAGACGCAACATTGGGGCCTAGCAATGCTAATAACCCTTGATCTTCAATCTGTTTCTGAGGGAACTTGTATGCTGATAATGAAGGTGTATTGGTATGCTGGGGAATCGATTCACTTAGTTGCGAAACAGAAGGTATCGATGTACGTTTGTTTTGACCTTGGAATGGTGGTTGCAATGAAGGTTCGGATCCTAGCTTTTCTTCCACTATGGTATCACCACTCGATGCAGATCTTTTTTGTGGTATTGCCTTAGCACTTTCGTTCTCATCGTCCTTTCCAATGAGTGAGTTAACACTCATAGAAGACATGCTGCTTTATGGTAGAAATCGAATGGTTCAGTTGGGGTATCACAAATACTATTTTTGAAGGAATGTGGGAACCAAAAACTCTTGGTTATCTAAATTGGAAAATTCCTGCTTTCACCTTTTGAATAAATCAAGTAAAGAAAATTTTGTAAGAAAAAAAAAAAAATAATAATAATCAAATTTAAATGAAAAAGAAAAGAACAGGTGAAGGTTTTGAGTAAGGAGAATGTTGATAATTATAAGAACCGAAGAAAAAAAAAAACAATTGAGAGAAGAAAATGGTTGATTGTGTGGGACTCTCTAATTTTGACCTTTCTACCTGAAATACGTTAGTCATGTTAAATTATTTTTATAGATTACTTTCTATTCCATGTACGTATGTATGTGAGGTAGATTTCTTGCCATCTTAAAGGCAGTTTTTGTCAGTTGTGTAGAAGAAGTGTCTTTTTTGTACCATTTGATTTTGATTCTTTTTTTTTTTTCTTCTTCCACTATATTTGCTTTTCTCTACCTACCGCCCCACCCCCACCCCCCCTTTCCCATCCTTTCCTATCACCATTAACTTAATTACTTTTAACACACACTTAGTTACACTTAAATGTTGTGATTGCTTTGGTGTTGTATACGTATTCGTATTTGTGTGTTCTTGTTATTTTTTTTGACCACTCACTTTCTTTCTAGAGAAAACATAAATTGTCATACTGAAGAATACTATCTGTAGCAGGGGTTGATCAAATACAGAGATATAACGTGAATAACAACAGAGTGAAATAAGGATTACTATTATTAAAATCTTTGGCGGAGCAGCAGCAAATATGATTGGCTTCTATTTTAGGAACAATTTTAATTAAATTTGGAAATATCCAAACCACAAATAAACGAAGATTACACAGAAATGGAAAACCGATGTAAATAGAACAATCAGGTTTAATTAATTTACTTAAAAGAGAATATTCGGAAGTTTAATAGAAGAAGAAATATGCATCTCTGGGACAAAAAGCTAATCTTTCCTGTCCTGCTCACACACACACACACACTAATAAATAATAATTAGGAGAATATGTACACGTTTCAAATCAAGCCAAAAAAAAAAAAAATACTCGCTTACAGCTTCAAATTTATCCCACTTCCAGTTGCAGGATTTCACTGACATATATATTAAGGATAATCAATATTTGACCAATCCACACAATCAAGTTTCGTGTTAAGAAAAATACTTAATCTAGTGGATTCTCTTTTTCTGCATTAGTTCGTACTTTCCAGTATCAATCTTCTCAAATATTCATGGGTCAGTTTCATCTTGAAAAAGCACGAATATACAATACAGAAAGGCAAATTCTTACATGACGATCCTAAAGTTGCCTTATTGATTTATCTAAAAGATTGGCACGTTAGAGGATCCGGGATTCTTTCCATATTCATTTGAAAAGAAACCATAAATATTACAAACTATACTTATTTCAAGGAGGTATCAGAAAGTCACTGTATCATGTGTACAAATTCTTGCCCAATGTGGGGTTTTGCCCAAAATTGAGTTCTCTCTTATTACTCTCTGGTGTTGAATTTTATAATTTGTTTAGCAAAATGGGTGTTGCCATATTATATCAGTTATACATTACATGACGAAGATGCCACTATCTGGTAAAATCTGTGGCTCATTAGGTGGGAAGATAACAGTTCGTACAAGATCATGTGGGAAATTGCAAATCTGCTGTAAACACGGAATCACTCTTTTTGGAATGTTATACTCATATTTCCAATATTGTACAAGGTCTAAAGGGGTTACTTTGCAACATTATAAGCTCTTATGTTAGACCAAAATTGAGAATTTAAGTATGCCTCCACCTTACACTTCTGTTATTCTAGTATTGTTTTGATTCTCTTTAAACTGTTCAACTCGGTTTTTGCACTACCAAAAAATATATGCGTAGAAATTGATCTAATAACGAAAAAAAAAAAGAAAAAGTCAAGTAATGAACAACTCATTCCCAGCTTAAGTACAAACAACAGTGCAAGCAAGCAAATACATTCGTGTATACTGACAATAAACAACCTTTAATTCACAAGTAGTGAAAGCCAATTATGGGAAAGAATAAAAAGAAACAAAGCAATTTATCGCTGAAGAAAACAGCTAAAGAAGATGTGGAGCAAAGTAAACAAACTACTGACAGTGTAAATAAGGATGGAGAAATAGAGGACACAGCACCTTCCGAAGGCACCACTAGTAATGAGTCAGAGGAAGAGTCTATAAAATTACAACAAATAGATCAACCGGACGAATTAGACTCATCAACCAATAATCCTACTGAATTGCTTGAAAAATTGCAACAAGCCGAACGAGAACGAGATGAAATACAGCAATCTTATGACAATTTGGTCAACAAACTTTCATCTATGAAGACCATTTTCAGTAAAATGAAACAGTCAGAGGCTGAGCTAGAAGAGAAAACCGAATTGGTGGAAAGCTTGACTGCTGAAAACGAGGATTTGAAGAAACAATTACAAAGCGCAGCTAAAACTAAAGTTGACTCAGACATCATTGCTAAGTTACAAGAGCAGAATACCGATTTAAACAATGAATGTGAAAGGCTAAGTGATTCATTAACTCAATCAAGGCGGGAATATAATTCTACTCTTCAATCATTGCAGGATGAGAATTACAATTTGGAAAATCACAATTCCAAGTTATCCAAAACAGTACAAGAATTAAATCTGGAAATTAATGACTTGAAAATAACGTTAAACGAATTGGTAATGGAACAAAAAGGTTACACAAACACTATTGAAGAATTGACAGAGAAACTTGCTTCAAAAACCGACGAAGTTACTGAAGCTACAAAAACAATAGAAGATTTCCAAGCACTTGTTTCATTAAAGCAATCAAATTTTGACAAGGAAACGTCTTCATTAAAGAACACAATCATTCAGTTGGAAGAAAAAATATTAAAACAGGAAAAAGAAAACAAAGATCTAAACCAATCACTTGATAAAAGCCATCAAGAACTACTTGAACTTAAAGAAGAGGTCAAAAAAATAGACGAATTGAAATCAGAGATTCATAATAAACAATTATCTATAGGCAAGTTGCGTCATGAAGCCATCATATTGAATGAGCATTTAACTAAAGCGTTGTCTATGCTTAAACAAGGCGGGGATAGTTCCAAGAAATCAGTAGATAAAGAGTTGATTTCCAATGTTCTCATAAGCTTTTTACAATTCCCCAGAGGTGATACGAAAAAGTTTGAAGCTTTGGGATTGATTGGTGCATTGTTGGAATGGGACGAACTGCAGAAATTGGCGGCTGGTTTGACCCATGTGCCGAACACTAAAAACCAACAAACCAAATTAGATAAAGATGGTAATGAAATTCCTGTAAGGCAGAGTTTTGTTTCCTTATGGACTGAATTCTTAGAAAAAGAATCCAGTGGGAAATGAAGAAATAGGTTAGCATTAATAAATAACAGTAATACAACAACAACAACACAATATTAGACTATTTTTTTTTTGTGCGATGTGACGCGTAGTGATCTGAATTGAAAGGTTTGGTTGATACAGATCAAGAACACGTGAAAATAGCCTGACTATAATGTGTCGTCACTTGCAAGCAAAATAAATGTTTCATAAAGAGGATCAGAGATCTCTACTGAGCTAAGTTATTTTGGCAATTGATTTGTTAGATTGTATAATAATGAAACCAACCAGTCAGATAATTTGAAGCTCAATACTAAACGTAAGACTTGAATTGGTTTTCTTCAAACGTGTGTAGATTATTCTATATCATGTCTTCCATTATACTACTAATGGCTCATCATGCTATCCATTATATATTGTCTTCAATTTCACAGAATATGGTACTTGTATTACATTTCAATACTTTTTTTTTTGCTAAGAAGACAAATTGGATTTGATTTTCTCAAACTTTCTTTTTTCTTGCGTGTTGTATTAGTTTTTTTTTTTTGAATACAATTTTGTTTTGTTTTTTTTTTTTTTTTCATCCTGAAAGATCATACAACCCATCAATTATGGTGAACATCAGTGATTTTTTCAAAAATAACCCTCAATCGGGGTCTGTATGTATATTGCAACAGGCATTTATCTAATTTGGATAAATTCTAACTTGGACAAACATAGAAACGTAAAGCGCAAGGAGCAACTTCGCTGAACGCGACGAAGAGAGCCAAAACTGCACCTCCTCAACCAGAAACAGAGGTTATCGTATTGGACGATGACGATGATGATGTGCAAGTGATTTCAAAACCTGTAAAGAAGGAGACGGATAAAAGACTGACAAAAAGAAAGGCATCCGCAATTGACGATGATGAAGATGATGATGACTACGACAAGCATAACAAGCAAAACACCCAAAGATCACCCAAGAAAGAAACAGTGTCTTCAGTACCGAAAATGTCACCTAAAAAGAAGGCCTCATCGTCATCAAAATCAACTTCAGCTACAAAAAAGACTAATGTAGCAGCAGGTGGTACATCAACGGTTGACACAGCTCAACAGATTCTATCAACTATCCCTGACGCCGAATTGCCAGACGTTGACCCTGCAAAAAAGGTTAACTTTTTTGCTCTAAATGCAGCACGTAACGAGACGACGCAAACAGCAGTGGATCTTCCAGAGGCACAGCCAAATTGTTTGATGGGATTAACAATTGTTTTCACTGGTCAAATGCCTAATTTGGATCGTGGTACTGCAGAACAAACAGCAAAACAGTACGGTGCTAAAGTAACCAAGTCCATTCTGGGTAAAACAAGCTTAGTGGTACTTGGAGCAGATGCTGGTCCTTCAAAAGTTCAGAAAATTAAGCAACTCAAAATTAAAGCAATTGATGAAGCAGGATTTATCAAATTGTTGGAACTGATGCCTGCTGATGGAGGATCAGGTGCAGCTGCAGAAGCGGCCAAATTGAAACGTCAACAGGAAGAAGCCAAGATTATTGAACAGGCAAAGGAGGAAGAGAGAAAAGAAAAAGAAGCGGAAAGAGCTAGAGCTGCCGAAAGAGCCAAAGCAACCACCAAAACCACAGGTGAAACATTTGGTTCCCAAAAGCAAGAAGTCGCCGCTAAGGATAAATTGTGGACAGATAGACATGCTCCCACTAATATTAGTCAATTATGTGGTAATAAAGGACAAATTCAAAAATTACAAAGTTGGTTGGAAAACTGGTTTCACAATCAGGCAAGAGGGTTCAAGGGAAATGCATCAGACCCTGGTTCTTTCCGAGCAGTTTTGATTAGTGGGCCGCCAGGGATTGGTAAAACATCTGCTGCACACTTAGTTGCCAAAAGTCTTGGGTTTGATATTATTGAAAGAAACGCGTCTGATGTTCGTTCCAAGGCTTTGTTAAACGCTAATGTTAAATCAATTTTGAACAATACTTCGGTTGTCGGATACTTCAAACATCGCGATGACGCTGAAAAGAGTTCAAACAACAAAAAATTTTGTATAATTATGGATGAAGTTGATGGTATGTCTAGCGGTGATCACGGTGGAGCAGGGGCATTATCTCAATTCTGTAAGATTACCAGTATGCCAATGATTTTAATTTGTAATGACAAATCCTTGCCCAAAATGAGAACATTTGATAGAACCACCTATGATTTACCGTTCAGAAGACCAAGTGAGATAGAAGTCAGGAGCAGATTGATGACTATTGCATTCAGAGAAAAAGTCAAGTTAGATCCAAGTGTTATTGGACAAATGGTGCAAGCAACATCTAATGATATTAGACAAATGATCAATTTATTATCAACTGTTTCCAAGACACAAAAGCAAATTGGTGCAGACACCATGAAGGAAGTTAAAGATAGTTGGCAGAAGCAGGTTGTATTGAAACCGTTTGATATTGCTGCAAGATTATTGAATCTGGGTATATGGTCGGATCCGAGACTGTCATTAAATGACAAATTAAATTTGTATTTTAATGATTTCGATTTTTCTCCATTAATGATTCAGGAAAACTATTTGATAACCAATCCAAGATTGCCTGGTAAACAAATTGATCTTGTGGCTCAAGCAGCAGAGGACATCAGTATATCAGACACTGTCAACTCGTTGATAAGATCTGGTGAACAACAATGGAGTTTGTTACCTTTCCATGGTATTATGTCCACAGTTAAGCCTAGTTATGAGGTAGCAGGTCAAATTACTGGTCGTTTGAACTTTAGCAGTTGGTTAGGACAGAATTCGAAACAAATGAAATATCAAAGAATGCTACAAGAATTGCAGTATCATACAAGGGTTAGAACTTCAACCACAAAACAAGAATTGCGTCTCGATTACTTAGATGCATTGTGGCAGAAAGTAGTTAAACCTATTTATGACAATGGAGAAGAAGGATTTGATGAAGCAATTGCAACTATGGATGAATATTATTTGACAAAAGAGGATTTTGATAATATTGGGGATATGATCAAACAAGATTTGAAATTAACTACTACAGCTAAGACTGCGTTTACTAGAAAATACAATAACATGGTGCATCCAACCATTATTTTCAAAACCGGGAATTCGTTGAATGTTGGTGGAAAAAGGGCTGCTGCACCAAAAGTTGATTTTGAAGATGTCATTGATGATGATATGGAGGATGTCCCAGACGATGATGAGGGTCAGGATACTGATAAAATTGATACTAAAAAAGACAAGTTGATCAAAATAGTTCCCGTTTCGAAATCTAGGTCCAAATCAAAATCAAAGTCGTCTACTGGACCAGCTAGGAAGAAACAAAAGAAATAAGGGAGAGATGCATAATGACAATTTACTTTATTATTTATGAACGTTTTACTAATAAATATCCGTGCTGTTTTACTATAATCCCTTCCGTCGTTTCAGATGTAGGAAAAAAAAAAAGAAGAAAGGGAAATAGTAACAATAAGAACAATGGTCTAAACTATTATTTCATTTTTCTTTGAGGGAGGTCGAGATATGACACATGGAATTAAAAAAAAAAAAGAGAGAGAAGCAATATGTAGAATATGAAGAATTCACACATATATGTGTCGTGTAAAACTGGTCGATTTTAGAATAATCAGACAGTCACTGGTAGTAATTCTAGATTGCGAATTTAGTGTAGATTTGCTCTCGTCAGAACATTATTATTTTTATTTTCAAGATTTCACACACATCACATAATACGAACATCAACCTTTTTTTTTTTTATTATTATTAAAACGTAGTTAGTTCCGAATTTGATATTTGTTCTCTTTCTTTTTAAAAAAAAAAAATATAAAAATTAAAGGAACACCCTATTTACACCAAGAAGTATAAAACTCCTCTTAAATATTTCAAGCCTGAATTGAAGATAGGAAAAAAAGAAAAGAAGTTTAAAGAAATTAGTCCACGTCAATTACCATGACCCTGATACCTCCGCTTTTCAAAGTCCCTAATACAAAACGAACATCAAACAATAGAGTATTACCAAACTTGTCAATCCCACCCACAACCAATAATAAAAATGGCAACCCAAATACAAAACCCGGTCTACTGGTGAATCAGAACATTATTAACCATGATCTACAACATGAGAATTTGAACCCCTTGTCATATCAACCACAACAAAATCAGCATCAACAATACCAAAACCCTGAAGGACTTAAATTGTCGGTCTCTCCTTCATCTGCATCATCATCGAAATCAACAAAAAGAAAGCCACCACCAATAGATACCAAAGTTAGTGATCACTCTTCAGATACAATGGATGCTGGTCAACAGGGCTCGACTGATGAACCGGAAAAAGTGGACGAAAACGCATACACAGTAAAGCATCATTTGGAACAACTCACACCATATGACTGGCATTTGATTGCTAACGCTGATAAGATAGTTGAGGTCAGTAGTTTAGGTGAAGGTAATGGGGGAGCTGTAACCAAATGCTATATTCCACAGTTGCCAAATAAACAAATATTTGCTTTGAAATTAGTTATGTGTGATCCTAATCCTGATTTACAAAAGCAGATATTCCGAGAATTAGAAGTAGCCAAAAAATGTCAACATCCCAACATTGTGAAATATTACGGTACTTTCCTATTAGAGAAACAATCAATGATGGGTATTGCTATGGAATACATGGATGGTCAATCATTGGATTCCATATATAAAGAAGTTCTTAAACGTGATAAAACCAATCGAATAAACGAAAAGGTTTTGGGCAAGATAGCTAATTCTATCTTGTCTGGATTGGACTATTTGCATCTGAAAAATATAATCCATCGAGACATTAAACCTTCTAATATTCTATTGGATACCAAAGGGAATGTCAAACTTTGTGATTTTGGAGTCAGTGGAGAAGCAGTTAATTCATTCGCTTCTACCTTTGTTGGGACTCAATATTATATGGCACCAGAACGTATCACTGGAGGGAATTATTCTATCACCAGTGATATATGGTCGTTGGGTATGACTCTATTGGAAGTAGCTAATGGTTCTTTTCCTATTATTCTGTCGTTGGGTCCCATTGAAGTTGTTGAAATAATACTGAGGAGTAATTTGGAATTGAAAGACTGTGAAGAAGACAATATATTTTGGACTAGAGAGTTTAAACAATTCATTGCAAAATGTTTGACAAAAGATTACCGAAGACGACCAAGACCAAGTGATTTTTTAGCTCATGATGAATGGTGCTTGATCCAACTGAAAGAAAAGGTGAAGATGGACAAATTTGTTAAAGTGGTGTGGGAGTTGAATGAGTGAAAAAAAAAAAAAAGAACCTCTCTATTTATTGTTTTTAGAATAAAATCGATGTTATAGAACTAATTACGAAAGAAATGGTCCCATCTCTAATATATATGGTTTCGGTAGAAATTTAGAGTTGTTAGCAGTTTGTTTGTAATAATAATGGTCAAACTTTAATGTTATCAGAACCATCAAAGTTATATTTTAGAGCAGTGTGAAATCGATATGTTTACTTTTTATTGGATTCAACTGTTGGGAGTTATCATATATCATAGTTTAAAGTTTGTGTTGCAAATGAAAAGATGGTGGTTTAAGTTCTTCTAGAATGAGGAGAAAAATGTTAAAAAATAATGTTGCAGTTAGAAGAACCAACACTGTAATTAAAGTTTCTTTTGTTACGTTTTTCGTGCTTTGATGACGTTTTCCATCGTCCTTGATATAGTTTGAACTTTATAGATTATGGAAATATATATCACATTTGTATAACATATGAAATAATGAGGAATATTACTTAAAGATGTTACTATAAAATATGGTTTACTGTTTTGTGTATTGAGCCTTTGCCAATCTTACAAACACAAAATGAACATCATCATCATCATACTGATGCAATTTTTCCACCTGACTCAATTAAATTGGTTGAGTTTACTTTCTTCTTCTTCTTCTTCTTCCTGGAACTGACAGTTTAGATTACAATCAACTAGATATTTGTTCAGTGATATTTGAGGATTATATTAGAGAGTAGAAAGGTATTTCCTATAGAAATTAAAATCACCACATATTAAACAAGACAAATTTCTAGAAAATAAACATTAAAACAAGAAATATTTTGTTAATGTACGAGATAGTACTAAAGGAAGAGTATACAGTGAGTTCAAATCTCTGATATTAATTAACGGTTATTATTGTACTGTTACTTTTTCTGATTTCTTCGACATTGGAAAAATTAAACCAACGTTATGATATGATAGTTCCATTTGCGACCGACTAGTTTTCTGAGTATTCAACATCTATTAAAACTATCTGGGTCAAAAATGTACTAAAACATTACAAAAGAGTAATAAAGGAAATACATATATTATGACTATAGAATATGCGTATATGTGTGTAAGTGTGTGTCTTTCCAGTTATTGTATGCTCAGATTTAAAGAGTTCGTCTTTTCTAAAGTCCTGATGTACATCTCCAACCAACTTAGATCCATAAGTGGCTCACATTGCTGTAATGGATGAAATCGTGACATATCGCCAAAGTCAACCACAAAGTTAGTTCGTGTAACCAAATGGTATAATTCTCTATCAATCGGGTAACTAAAGTCTCCATATTTTCTAAAAAAATTGGTTTTGAATTCCATTATGTAATCAACAAAAATATTGTCATTTCTGTTCAAAGATATTCTGGAAATCACGCAGAGGCATGAGTAAATAAATAGTAGTCTTAGTGCAAATTCATCTCCATTGCGAAGTAATTGTCTGTATTTGTCACTAAAATTCGTTAGGCATGCAATTAGAGGAAATGGGAATCTCACTATTGCCATGGCATAGCAGGCGTCCTTTAGTAATAAAAAGGTATCCTGAAGTGTTTGGAAATATTCTTCTAGATTATTTGATTTACTCCCATTTCCCGATGTGAAAGTCATTATTTCAAGTTCCAAAATTCGTGTGAACCAAAAATTGGTTCCTGGTGGACATGTCAATATGGGGTTTGCTTTGGGGAAAAACAAAGATTCTAATCGTAACCCTGTCATCAGTAGAGAGTACAAATTCCTAGTATCACTATATTCTTTTGCCATGGAAATCACATCGTAACCAGTAGCTGAAATTAACGGTACAAGTTTGTGGTTGTAAATCAAAAGGCAGCCAAAACTGATCAAGTCATTTACAATTATGCTTTCAATTCCAAAACTTGAATTGTCCTGTAGCAAATGCTTTCTCTCATCAATCAGTTCCTGTAGATATTTTGTTCCGGTTCTGAAAAAAGCCTGAGCTTCTTCGCTTGAATCCACAGAAAATGAGCTGGTTAATACCGCGGAGTCAACAGTATTTAAATTCATAAAATGCAGTAGCAACATTGATGATGTGGCTAATAATGTTTTTTTAACTATAGGAGACTGAAACAGTAGTGGGTTGATCACAGCTTCCCAGTTATCTATGTATCTTTGATTTTTGTATGAAACAATCCATTTACCTGTATCATTGAAAAACTTTAAAGCCTGTAGCTCTAGTTGGGACACTGAAAGTACACTCGTTAGTTGCGTGAGTGGTAAGTCTCGTCTAATGTCTTCAACAGCGGAATCCGTTTCCGGTTTATTCTCTGGTATGGGGATGTCGTTTGGATAAATACATTTTCTGTTGGTATGGGCACAATATTCACATTTGGGACGAACTTGGTCACACTATACCATAATAATTGAAATAATGTCAGTAGAAGTTCTTAAGCAAACTGTTCTCGTACATGTTTAAAAAGCAAGCATGCGTCAAAAAGAAACTATTAATAGATTTCATACCTTGATTCGTAACTTCTTGCAGCTTAGACATCTGACGACCTGTTTACGTCCTTTCTTTGCTGCCATCTTCAATAGGAAATGATTTGAATATATTGGATAATAATTATTAAATTGAAAATATGTTCTGTGAATATTCAAATTTATAAACTCTTGGAATACTAATTTCAAATCACCGAAAACAGTTTAAATTTATTTAGTTTGTTCTTTTATTTTAAAATTCTCTTACGTTGCTTTTTTTTCGCCATAATTGGCGTTTTTTTTTTTTCTTGGGCTACTCGTCATAAGTCGCCTCAATTAACGTAAGCAGAATCTCACCCGCCTCAGTATTCTGCCTCGTCTCATTGCCCCTAAATAAATAAATCCGGGCAAGGAGTTATCTGTGCTCGGATTTACCCCATATCATTAATTTATTAAACGGAATTTCTCTAGACTCTTGGTACTTTTTATTCAGTAGCATTAATTAGAAGTCACCCCAGTTACATTGTATGAGATAAATTTCTTCTGTATTTTCCGCGGAAACTTATATGTTTTCAGTTTAGGATTCGGTAGAGTAAATTTTACTAACTTAATTTAATTATAGTTAGGTTTCAGAATATAGATCAGGAAAAACTCATCCGAATTTCTGAAATTTATTATTTTGTGTCATGAAGCAAATTATTCCAGCACCACTATAACATGACATCAATGACAAAAAAAAAATACAAAAACAAAAAAAATTGAAATTGAAATTGTCAGTGATTATTCTTTATTATATTTGTAGGAGATCTTCATTAAATCACTAAATACAGCGGTACTGGATTTTTGGACAGTATTGAAGTTTGCTTTATTTTATATAAGATCCTTAAATGTATAACAATAGCTACCAAATTGTTAGTGTTGTTAAATGTTTGCAATGTAATAACATCACTCAAAAATGTCTCTTTCCCACGGGATTTATAGACACTGAGAAAACTCGTAAAACAATACCAAAACGAGAAGGCATGAAAATTAACAGATTCACAGACCTTCTCAAATTCATTCTACTAGAGTACCACTAGAGAACCAATTCTGGCCAACCTTACTGAATTAACCAAATTATTTCCGTTCCAATCCTAATCCGAACCCTCGTCCCGAAAGCTTTGAATAATTTTGGAAGTTACCTTTAAAGTAATTTATGTTGATCCAAGACAGTTAGAAATGGCTACTCTTTTTCTAGCTACTTCAGAAACTGATAATCTGAAATGGAGCTACAGAAAAACTTAGTAAGACAATTCACCCTAATTTTTCTGGTGTTTAATTTAATTAACGTAATTAACAATGTAGTTCTACTTTGTTCACTTAATGTATTTGTTTCTTATGGAGAATTTAGAATTGTAGGTGATTAAAAAATATGTGGTAGGATAGAGATTCCTTGAACAGACATTATAATGCTTGAAATCCAATAAATAATAATACAGGTGGCTAGACGCATTTAAGATTAACTTGTCATAAATAAGTTGCTGGTGATTGGGGGTATTTGGTACTATTGATTGTAAAAATAGCTTTGCTTGAAAATAATTGACAACGCAAACTTCCCAATTTCAAACAAAAAATAGTTCATTTTAAAATAGCTAACACATATAAACCTCAAATTCCCAAAAAATCTAATGCCAAACTCAGTTTTCAAATATGAACCCACTTATTCTCAACTTTACTTGAAGCTATTTTTCTATCTACACTTTGCTCACTCACATGATTAGCTATATTAGCAATACTCTCTTTATTAGTTGTTGTCATTTTGCATCCAAAAAGAGTCGTGTGTAAAGACAATTAATTGTCTGTTTTTTTTTTTTTACCTTCTCCTTCTCATACATTTCGTTAACCAATCAAAACCCAACTGAAAATAATTTTCTCACTCACTGCGATAATCATTCTCTAGTATCACTATACTTTTACATATTCTCTATAATAAATAATTTGATACTTAAACAATGCCGGTTCCATTTGAAGGGTTGTTACCATATGCTATAATGACTGCATTTTTTGGTTTGGCAGGTCATGGTGTCCAATTCATTAGATACTGGGATAATGGCTGGAAGAATGATAGATACCATTTGGACGAATGGGATGACAAAATGATGGCCAGAGATTTGCTATTGACTGGGGTCAAACGGGGTCAAAGTAGTGAAGCTGTTGCTCCTGAATCATTCAAGACCGCTGAAAAGATCGAGCAAAGGTACTGGACTCCATACAGAGACGAATATTTCACATTAAGAGAAAGATTATTCAGGGGTTATGCATTTGGCGAATGGGAATTATCTTAGGTTAAGAGAAGGGAGTAAAGGTTTTGTATTAGACGTTGAAACGAACTTAGCATGTGTATATTACTATGATATAGGTTAAAAAGAACAGAAAAAGAGAATAAACTAGTTTATTTATCGAAACTTGAAAGTGGCAAGACAACATGTATATGAAACACAAACGAAGCTTTATTTGAAATCTTTGTAAGTCCATTTTTCAGTGATTTTTTTCGAATATTTTCTTTTCTTGCTAACAGGCACTCTGGATTCGATTTTCCCACTGGATTGTAAACTCAACATTTGATCGTAGTACAAATTACCTTCTGGTTTCAAATTCTTCAAATTCCCACTCAACTCATCTGACAATTTAACTTCTAATGGAGTTTCAACAAGCGAATATTTAAACAATTTTTCTCTTCTCTTACGTTTCTTTTCATTTGGTTGGTTCTTATCTTTAGCTACTTGTTTTTCTAATATTTCATCCAAATTCGACAAATCTTTCAACTGCTTCTTCAATTCTTTGATTTCTTGCTCCAACTTGACTCTTTCCTTGTGCTTTAACTCTTTATTTCTTTTGGTCTTAGTTTTGATCTTGATTTTATTAGGTTTATTAATAGATAAGGAATAATCCTTTTCACCATTTTCATTCAACTGCTCTTCTTCTTCCACTTTGTCATCGTCTTCGTCATCATCGTCACTATCGGATAACATATTACCATCTAAAGTAACCATCAACTCCTGGATCTTATTACGATGTTCCTCAATTTGTTGTCGAGTTAATTCGTGTTTATATTCAATGTCATATTCCTGACTAATCAACTCTTTCCAAGACTCTAAAGATGGATTATATGATTTACCAGCATGAATCTTTTTATCGGTCAATTCATTAGTTGTGATTTTAATTGGTTTCACCTTTAAAGTTTTAGGAACAACTGTTGCCTTAGTAACCTCTGCTGTAGATTCGATAAAGTCGGGAATCTTCTTCTTCTTCTTTTCATTAAAATCAGCATCATCCCATAAATCTTGACTTGACCCGCTCACAATTCCATCCTGTTCCAAACGATGAACGTATTTATCCTCGCTTTTGAATTTCCCCCCATTTAGTTGAATCAATCTTAAAAGATCAGTTTTTTTGACCCCTTGAATAGTGTTTTCTCCCCTTTTCTGATGTCTTTGATTGATTAATGCAGGTATTTTAGATTTATTAGTTAAAATCTCTTTGGTTTTCAATTTCTTTGGTAATTTCCCAGCTTTGCTACTAGGTGTGTCATCAATAACAAAATCACCAGTTACTTGTTTCCCAAGCACAATTTCTTCATCTCTTTTGTCTTGTAAGTTTTGTTCAATATCTTGAATATCAATATTCTTCCTCCATGCTCTTTTACCTTTTCTTGATGACTGAGGCTTAGATGAATTCTTTGGTATTATTTCCTCACTCATTGGCACTGTTAAATAATTTTTGTAAGTATAAATAAATTAGTAAAAGTTGGAAAACAATCTTGAGATTATATTTTATTGAGATGAGGTTGGTTAATTTTTTTTTTGTGGTTGCGAGATCAAAATTCTTTTCTTCCCTTTTTTGTGCAATAACAATATGAAGTGAACCAACTCTCTGAATGAAAGACGAATCAATAAAACTATTGGCATGTTGAAGACCAAATCAGTAAAGGGTGAGCCCTACGTAATATTCTTAGATATTCAATGTGAATTGAGTTTACATTTATCACTCACTAAAAACTACCAGAAACACAAGATTTTGTGATCGAGTCTATTCAGAGTAAAGGAGTGCACTGTTGAGACACGCACCAAGTCAGCTAACCGCAATGTTACCCATCATCTTTATATATTGTCCATCTTTATATATAAACCAGTTATACAAATGTATACAAACATATAAAATGCAAAATGCAAAACAAAAAACTCAAATCATCATTAAAAGTATATTACGAGAAAATTAATCGCTAACCAAAGTATCTGATCTTAATGGACTGCTTGTTTCACTTCTGAGATCAATATTATTATCATTGTTATAGTCAAACCCACTACTGAGTGCCTGCAAGTTCTGCTCACTTAATGAAGCGGAGATACTCTTTGGTTTAGTGGAAGAACTATTGTTATCGGGTTTTCTTTTTCTTCTCTTCAAACCAACAGGCTTCGTTATAGGTGACCCAGAAATAAAGGAAAGCATATTATTTCTTCTTCTTATACCTTCATTTATCCAAAACTCACTTCGATACATTTCCCATCCTTCCCTGACATCAATATTGAAAACTCTTGCATTCAACACTAACTTAACGTCCGTAACACCAATTCTTGGCTGACATTGAGACTGACAAGTTACCAAAAATACTTCTATTTTCGAATTCTTATTTTGAATTGACCCAGGTGACAACTTATGGAAAACACTTAAATTGAAATTGACAATTGCCAACAGAATTTCTCTAATCAAATCGGTCAACTTATCGAAAAAGGGTGTCTTTATTTTAACTAACCTAACATTTAGTTGTCTTAAACCTTGGTTTGTCAGTGATAGAAATTTTCGTGGTAGCACAATGGTCTTCTGATATTCCCCTGACAAATGGTACAACATCAATGTTACTATTGTTGCCAATAAACAAAATTGCAAGATGACCCTCAAAGTACCAGTAGATGAGTTATCTAAGAAGAATAAATGATGTGACAATGCTGCAATGATGGAGCACAATATACTCAAAAATGTCAAATACTTGCGTCTCATGGCTCGCTGTTGTATAACCTGCTCTCTAAGATTTTCCTCCAATATTAGCAAATTCCTAAATACTTTCCCAGATGTTGGCATAGACGTATATCCTGTACCAAAGAATTCGGACCGATGAGACTTATCACTGTCTTTTGATTTTCTACGTGACTTGCGTTTGCTTGTGGAAGATGTTTTCCCTTGAGTGTTTGTGTCTGAATCAGGTGAAAGGCTGCTACCTCTTCTGCGACCTTTGCGTGCTGGTGATGCCCCCCTTGACAATTTTATAGGTCGTTTGCTAGGACTCTCCTCGTCTGATCCACTCTTTCTGTGACCTTTATGGGCGGAAAATCTCAATCTCGTGGAATCAAATTCTGTATCTTCGTCATCAGAACTCTGATTTACTTCCATACGTCTTGATGGAGTTATCGTGCCACGCTCTTGTAATTCCAAAGAACTTCTCTCGTCTGAATCAGAAAGCACCACTGACTCACTCAGTGATCCCATGGGAGATGTAATCGACATCATTTTAATCATCTTTTTAGTATTTTCCAAACGTGGAGAATTCGGTGGTGAAGGCGGTGGTGATTTTGTTGATGAAGATGACATATAATTTATGCTACTGGTTGGTGACGAGATATCTTCTTCGTGTGATAATCTTTCCAATGAATTGCGTCTTGACGAGGATGAGTTCAAACTCAGTGCCGAGTGCAGTTGTTTAACTTTGGATGTTGCACCATCAATTGTTTCGTTTTCCTCAAATCCAATTGAATTCGACATTTTAAGGACTCTATTTAAACGAAGTAAATGGAATTTGTTGTTTGATTTGTAAACCTTTCTTTGTTATCTTTGTTAAAAAAAAAATGATAAACTAGCCACAATTTTAATATACAATTCTTATCAAATGTGATTGCTAGCTATGGCAAAATAAAACTATTGGGTAGTTACCTGAATATAACTAAACAATAACGATAAATTAACTTGAGTACTTAATTTGATCTTTTATAAGTATTCGTTTATTAATAAATGGGAATTTATTGTTTATTTCCTTCCCCATTTTGAATCTCACTCAAATTTTTTTTTTTTTAACCTCAAAAGTAGAAAAATTTTCTTTTTTTCCCTTGTCAGGCTATCGCACTAACTCAAGTCGTGATCTACAACCCATAATATATTTTCTAGTTTAATAAGATTGAATTGACAACAGTTTTCCCTTTTCCTTTTTTTTTTTTTCACAGAACCCGAATATTCTTACTTGAAAGGAAACATTTGAATCTCAATTGGAACAACAAATTCACATCACTGTGTCGATTTAATTAAAGCATATAAATAAGATTTATCCAAAGTTTGATTTTTTTTTTTTTTTTGACACCCGATTTTAAAATCGTTCTGTGCATATACAAAGACTCATCAAATTAAACAATTCCTGATCTCAGCCAAACTGTTCACCAAACAACCAATTCTCCTCCTTCCTACCACCCACCCACACACACCTTTAATTATTATTTTCATAGTTTAAATTAACAATTTTCTTTTAATATTCAAATTCCCCGCATAATTGAGTTGTTACCATGACATCGTCTTTAAAACACTTAAAAGAACAATTTGTTTCGGATTTGACTGGTGGTACAATTGAAGAAATTTACGCTGTAACCAGTATAGCATTGTCATCTTATTTGTCCTTTAGATTGTTGAAGAAGTCTCTTGGTGATTTGGCTTTGGTTTACGACTACATTCTTAATGTGTTGACAATACTAGCATCAATTACTGTTTATAGCAACAACCCTTCTTATTTACATTATTTTATTGTTATTCCATCATTGATCATATATCTAGTGAACTACCATGTTGAAAAACCGTCTTCATCTCGTACGCAAAGTGGTGCAAAAGAAACTAAACTGGATGAACTATTACCAAGAAAACAATTTATAACCGCGTATCGCTCTCAAATGATGATTATTACCAATCTAGCTATATTGGCAGTTGATTTCCCTATTTTCCCAAGAAGGTTTGCCAAAGTGGAAACATGGGGCACATCCATGATGGATTTGGGAGTTGGGTCCTTTGTTTTTTCCATGGGGTTGGCTAATTCTCGACAATTGATCAAAAATCACACAGACAACTACAGATTTAGTTGGAAGAGCTATTTGAAAACGATTAAGGCAAATTTTATCAAGTCAGTGCCTATACTTGTTTTGGGGGTTATTCGGTTTGTCAGTGTTAAACAGTTGGATTATCAGGAACACGAAACAGAATATGGAATCCATTGGAATTTTTTCTTCACTTTAGGGTTTTTGCCAATCATTTTAGGAATATTAGACCCATTATTGAATTTGGTTCCGAGATTCATCATAGGAATTGGAATTTCAATTGGTTATGAGGTAGCGTTGAATAAGACTGGCTTGTTGAAATTTATTTTGAGTAGTGAAAACAGACTTGATTCGTTCATCACCATGAACAAAGAGGGTATGTTTTCGTTTATTGGATATCTTTGCGTTTTCATAATAGGTCAGTCTTTTGGATCATTTGTTTTAACAGGCTACAAAACAAAAAACAACTTAATAACCATAAGCAAAATTCGTATTACAAAAAAACAACCCAAGAAGGAGCTGCTGGTGGTGCTGCTGTTTTTCTCAGTTACGACTACTCAGGGACTATATATGGCATGCATCTTTTATCACTTAGTCTTTAGTTTGTTTATCAACAACGTATCGTTTTTGCAACCAATTTCAAGAAGACTAGCCAATTTCCCGTATGTCATGTGGGTTGTTTCGTACAATGCCACGTTTTTATTATGTTACGATTTAATTGAAAAATTTATACCGGGGACTCTTGCTTCTACTGTATTGGACTCTATTAACAACAATGGTTTATTTATCTTCTTGGTTAGCAATTTATTAACTGGGTTTATTAACATGTCTATCAACACTTTGGAAACTAGTAATAGGATGGCAGTAATTATCTTGATCGGTTATAGTCTTGCTTGGACATTACTTGCTTTATATTTAGACAAAAAGAAGATCTACATCAAGCTTTAGAAACATATGGAATCATACAGAGATGTATATAGTAGGACAACTCAAAAATTAATGTCGGATTTCAATGATAAAAGTTGTTTCAGGAATATCCGAAATATCCACATCCCGCGCACTTTCAACACAAATCACAAGAGCGTTAAGAAAATTTGCCCTAAAGCGAACACAAACTTTAAGATATCTCTCCCTTAACTTTCCCATTTTAAATCTCTCCCGCTCTCTGTCTCTCTTCTATTTTTCCCTCATTCTTTCACCGAACGCGCCAAACGGAAACGACAAGGGCGAAAACGAACAGCAAATTAATCTTAACAATCCTTTTCCCAAACGAAATTTTGAATATCCTTTAGTTGTGGCATATTCTTTTTTTTTTTTTTCTTTTTAATAACGTATAGCCATATCTCTATAAAGTTTGTCAAAAAAGAAAAAAAAAAACTACAAAAAAAGAAAGCAAAAATCTTGCAGTAGTTGCATTTTATTGATTATCTATATTTTATAATAACACATCGTCTTCAGGCCAACGGTATATATTTTTTGTCATGTCAAACTCCAAATCCACTTCCGAAGAAACAGCCAAATCGTCATCTTGGACTTCGTTTTTAAAGTCCATTGCTTCGTTCAATGGAGATTTATCATCTTTGACTGCACCACCTTTTATCTTATCCCCCACTTCATTGGTGGAATATTCTCAGTATTGGGCTGAACATCCCGATTTATTTATTGCCCCAAGTTTAATCAAAACCACAGAAAATCCAGCAAAAGAAGAAATTGAAGCTATCAATTTACAGCAAATGATAGCCGTAACTAGATGGTTTATATCTACATTAAAGTCTCAATATTGTTCAAGAAACGAAAGCATGGGTAGTGAAAAGAAACCTTTGAACCCGTTTTTGGGCGAGCTTTTTGTGGGAAAATGGCAGGACGACAAGACAGGAGAAACCGACTTGGTGTCTGAACAAGTCAGCCATCATCCACCAGTGACTGCGTATGCCATTAAAAACAAGAAACACGGGATCGTTTTACAAGGCTACAATGGGATTACATCAAGCATCTCTACTACTTCTATAAACATCAAGCAATACGGACATGCCTTGTTGAAATATCCAGAAATAGATGAAACTTTTTTAATCACCTTGCCACCTTTGCATATCGAGGGTTTGATTACAGCTGCCCCTTTTGTTGAATTAGAAGGTACCTCATACATACAAGCCTCCAGTGGACATATTACTGTGATTGAATATAGTGGACGTGGTTGGATTTCCGGTAAGAAAAACACCTTTAAAGCAAGAATTTACCGTGATGCGTATGCTAGTGCCAGTAAAGAAAATGCCTTGGTTGCTATTCTGGGTCAATGGTCGGGGAAGTCATATATTGGTAAAGGTTCTTCTACTCCAACTTCCAAAAATGAAGTATTTTACGATGCAAGCAAAACCCCAACTCATCACTTGCAGGTGAAGCCCATTGAAGAGCAACACAAATTAGAATCTAGAAAAGCTTGGTATAAAGTTGCAGAAGCTATAAAGAAATCCGATTACAATTTAATTGCAACCGAGAAGACGTTGATTGAGAACGAGCAGCGTGAATTGAGAAAACAGGAAAAAGAGGCAGGCATAACTTGGGAAACTAGATGGTTTGATAAAATTGATTATTTGAACAAGGATGCGGACACACCGGTTAAGGATGATTTTACAAACTTGACCAACATTTCTAACTTGTCGATCCACAATGCACCTTCAGGAACTTTGAAAAACTCAAAGTACGACCATGGTGAAGCCAAGCATTGGCGTGTTAACTTGAAAAAGTTGGAAGATGAAAAAGAAATAGTCTTTTGAATCAATCTAGAGTAGGTTTTCAGTTATGTAAAATAATGATTTTAATAGCAGTACATCATTTAAATATAAACAGTTCACTATAGAAGTTTTGCAAATCGATAGATTATTTGCAATCAAGCTTCGAATAAAGCGCAATCTTTTTGGTGGTAGACATGCTTAGGGTTATCACGTGCACTCAAGTAGGGCTATTATATACAGGCAAAAAGAATTAAAATTACACAGCATTCTTGGTCGCACTGACTTGTGTGCACGCACATTTTGCCTTTTGTATTTTTTTTTTCGTTAGTGGTTTCTGTAGTAACAGTCTTTCCATACAGTACTGTAGAGCGGGAGAGCGTGTGTGACTGAGTACTGCGAAAAAAAAAAAAAATCAGTATCTAATTTTGTCATAAAAAATTTCAAACAACCTTGTTCTTATATAACCATTTAAGATAACTAAACTATTAACAATGGCTGAATCACACAGATGTATGTTCAAGAATGAAAGCAGAATATAGCAAACTAGTGGAATCAAGAAGGGACTATGAAACCTAAGTCATTAATGAAACAAAGGAGAATCGAAAATCAAGATTTGACAAAGACAAGCACCAAAACTGAGTATAAGAGAATTCCATGAATTTGTCAAACTAATGTACTACAAAACGTTTAATAAAAAGCAATTTATAAAGAACATTTAGAATACCAACAATAGTTAAAGAATATATGGTTAATATAGTGCTTTATTTTGGTGATATTCAACTATAAAGTATTTACAAGAATCGATTCAAAGAACTATGGAACTATCAATCTACTTAAATTTATTTAAAATAATGACTGTTTACAAGTATTTCAAGTTTCCTTCTTATTGCCATTAGTTTTGTTTCAATAAAAATAAAGATTTCAGAAATCAAATACTAACATTTCATTTTTTTTATAGTATACGTTAAAGGTAAACACATTTCTTACCAACGTTCTAAGAGCGTTACCAACCCAAACGTGTCATTGATTCAAATTGAAGGTGTTGCTACTCCAAAGGACGCTAAATTCTACTTGGGTAAAAGAATTGCTTACGTTTACAGAGCTCCAAAAGAAATCAGAGGTTCTAAAATTAGAGTCATTTGGGGTAAAGTCACCAGAACTCACGGTAACAATGGTTTAGTCAGAGCTAACTTCAAAAAGAACTTGCCACCAAAGACTTTCGGTGCTTCTGTTAGAATTATGTTGTACCCATCTAACATCTAAGTTTTGTTGTTTAAATATATAGGGGAAGTTAAAAAAAAAAAGAGAAAAGAAAATAGTTACGATGAATTAAGAAAATAATGTGGTTCGTATCCATTATTTGGTGTAATATAATGACTTGGTTTCATACAAATAAAAGGCATTTATTATTATTTTACTTTTATTCAAATAGTAAATACATATAATATAAAAATATTAATAATAACAGTAATTTATTGAGACTAACCAGAAAATATGTTCAATGCATGGTGTAACATATACTCTAGGACAAACTCTTACTCTTTACGACGTAATATTAACTATAAACTAGTTTTTACCAGCAAGAATATTCTCACTAACAAATCTACCAAATACAACACATTCAAGTAAGGAAGATCCTCCCAAACGGTTATTACCATGCACACCTGCACTTACTTCACCTATTGCAAACAAATTGGAAATTGTATCTCCTGATTTGGTGACAACCTTTGCATTAGATGGATTAACTTTAATACCACCCATAGTGAAATGTACAACCGGTGTAGTCACACCAAAATACAATTTCTTCAAATCTCCAAATTTGCTTCCGAATTTTGTTCTTCCTAAACTATCCTGTTGCGTAGCCTCGATAGCTGCGTCATAAACGGAAAATTTATCCTGTAACTGGTTAAGTGTTAATGGCAATTTTGGATTTAATTTGATCAATAATTGATACAAATCCTCAATCGATCCTTCTTGTAATAATCCCTGAGATTTGTAAAACTCAATGTGAGTAGTGGCTTTTTGGTAATCGTTCCCACTAATGACAATTACAGAACCGTATCCATCCCCATTATCAGACTTCAACCCAATCTCATTGTCTTGACCAACCTTAGAACCTTTCAATACCGCATCGGTTACAATGTCTCTTGGTTGCAATTCGTCAACAAATCTCCAACCAGTAGCTGGCGAAAGTAAAATACCCCCAATACCTCTCATAAGTTCACCACAAAGGAATTTCCAATTTTCATTAGGATTGGACACTTTCATAAATCCAGTAGGGTGTATTTGAACTTTGTCCATATGAATCAACTCTGCATCGACATCACGTTCGGCAATTTTCTGTCCATCACCAGTTGTTTGTGCACCATTTGACAGAGGGAATCCAAGCAAGTCTGGTCTGTACTTTTGCAACAATGATGTTGGGGAGTCGAAATCAGCGGAAAACCCACCAGTGGCCAAGACGACATTGTCTGCGTGCATTTGCTGAGTTTGCTTTTCACCATCCGTAAATTCTATTCCCTTGACTTTGTTTCCTTCCGTTAAAATCTTAGTCAAGGTAGAACTCTTTAAAATTGTAAGCTGGTTCGGGTTTTCTGCTTGGATACCATCAAGCTTCTTAGTTAATGCAGAAACTATTGCAAATCCAGGAGGTAACTTGTCACCCTTGTGGGTTCTGGCATGCGAATGACCTCCTAATAAAACAACATTAGACAAGTCGACATTTATTTCGTCGTTAAGCCAATAGATGGCATCGCGGGAATTCTTAGTTAAAATATCAACCATCTTCTTATCGTTCAAGTTCTTCCCAGTTTTCAAAGTATCTTGAACAAAAGACTCAATAGAGTCTTGCAGTGGTTGTTTTTGGTATTTTGTGGGAACACCATTGATACCTGATGAAGCCTTTATGGAGTTACCCCCTAACTTGTCGCTCTTCTCTAACAAAGCCACCTTTTGTCCGGCTTTCAGTAATTGATAAGTTGTTGTTAATCCAGCTAACCCTGATCCAATCACAATTGTATCGTACTTAGCAATTGATTTACTCATGTTTCCTGAAATTGATGACAAGATTTTGGACATGAACGATGAGGCGAATGTGTGTAAAGATGTATTCCAATAAACTAAAAATATACTGATACCTATTATTAATAGATATCGCTTGAAAATTCGGACCAACGTGATGACTGACCTAAGCTTTTGTTTTCCTTCCAAAATAGTTTGAATTGAGGAAGAACTTTATAGGATTTCTTTGAATCAAGAAGGTTAAGATAAAAGTGGGAGAGTGTCAAATTTATATTTAGACATCAACCGTTCTGTGTGCGGATAACCCCTAATAATAATGGTATGATTTTTTTTTTTTTTCTAATAAGTTGCGAAGTTTACGTGTAAGTTGGTGGTGCTGCAACCACAAGGTGATGGTATGAGATTTACTAATCCGCCACGCAAAAGCTAAATCTCGTTCCGTAGCCGCAAATAGAAACAAAAAAAAAAACCATTCCTGCATTTACACTAACCTCAATGGGACGAAAAAGAAAGAGAGAAAAAAAAAAATAAACAGGATTTATACTAGAAAAATCTTTGTATTATTTTGAGGTCATTCATCATCGTTATCACTGATAGGCCAATCCTACTACAATTATTAATCAAGAATTGAACTGCGATAAACGAAATTTATCTATTTATTCATTACTTTCTTAATCTGTTACATTCAAATCACTTACTTGTTATTCTCAATATCAAGCTATCACTAGATCAGAACACATTACCAAGACTTTAACATTTACAAATGCTACAGCTGAATCCAGTAATACACCCAAACACATCAAATAGACATTTCAAGTTTGAACCATTTTTGCGTCAGGAATACAATTTTGGGCTTGATCCCGATCGTCCAGTGTGTCAATTTTACAATCCATTAAACCCTGACAATTCTTGTCCACAGGGCAACAATTGCCCTAATAAACATGTGTCAGCAATGTATTCGAATAAGATTGTATGTAAACATTGGTTAAGAGGATTGTGTAAAAAGGGTGACCATTGCGAATTTCTACATGAATATAATTTAAGAAAGATGCCGGAATGTTTGTTTTATTCCAAAAATGGCTATTGTACTCAAACATCAGAGTGTTTATATCTACATGTTGATCCACAACTGAAAATACCTGAGTGCTTGAACTATAATCAAGGATTTTGCAGTGAAGGTCCCAATTGTAAGAATCGTCATGTTAGACGAGTGCTATGTCCTTTGTATTTGTATGGATTTTGTCCTAAAGGTCCTGAATGTGAATTTACTCATCCTAAATTTGATTTCCATAATTTGAATTTGAGAATTAGACCCGATAATTTAATACAAATGACAAGTAAGCATGTGGAAAATGCCAAGGAAGAAGAGTCGGAAATGAAAGATGATTCTGAACCAAAGGAAGAAAGTGTATAGGATGCTAGTTTTAGAGTGTATAGAAAGGGAATTACATGATCAATTACAACATTAAGCAAATGTATATATTGAACTTGTTTTCTAAATCCTGTATTTACGTATTTGAATTCTCTCATGTGGTGTTAACACCCAATTTATGCCACCAATTTCATCATCAAAATCATCTCTTTCCCTTCCATCTTCTTCAGTTTCTGGAGCTTTAGTCACTGGTTGATTACTTTCCTCGTACTCTTCATCATCCATACCTACCAATAATACTATTTGAGTTAGTCTAACAAACTTTTCACGCAAATAGTAGTTATCACGGCAAATTTCGTTAATTAAATACGAAACATCTTTCTCTAACTTTATAGCACCCAATTCATTAATTTTCAATTTATTTAATATCATGAACAATTTCTTTTCTAACAAATTGGTTAAGTTAACCACAACTAATCGCAATAATTTACTCCAAAGAGCCTTGTGCAATGTTTGTAGATATGGTTTCATTAAGGACTGCCAGTTTGAAGTGAATTTAATTAAAATTGTAGGATCATTTATGTTATTGGTAGAATAAATCACATAGTTTGTTTCATTATTTGCAGTTGGAGTTTCAGTAAAAAAGTCATTAACAAGCATAAGCAACTTATTCTTGATCAGCTGATTGTATAAATTAATTAAACTTTCGGAAATGATTTTATTGCTAACACTGGTGAATGGATCTAAAAAATCTTGTTTTAAAATATTTGCGATTTTATTCTTGTCCTTACCAAAAGGATAATAAGACTGTAAATAACTGTCCTTATTTATATTCTGGAACACTTTGGTGAAATATTCTTGAGCCATGGCCACGGTGTTCAAATAAATAATGAAATTCAACAATTTTGGATTATTTGGAGTGGTCTGTAAACTACCTACAATTGCACCAGAACCACTAACAACACTTCCCAAGGCACTTGAAGCACCCTTCAAAAATCCTGCCCCGGTTGATAATCCACCACTACCTCCATGTACGTCGGGAGTTCCGCTTCTACTAATTGGACTGTTGGTGCGGTTGATAGTACTGGCAGGGTCTATCAATGATAACGTTTGGTTATATCTTGGTTGATTGTCATTCAAGTTTTTAATGAAAAATCCATTCAAGAAATCTTGTTGAACAATACGGAAACTTTCATTGATAAAACTCTTCACAGCTGTAGGCAATCCAGATTGAATAATGTTACGTAAAGTGGTGTTTAAAACCAAAGTTAAATCTTCAGCAACAGAAGATATGGGTACCTGTTCTGGGTGAACTCCAGGCTCATTATTTAATACCAAATATGCATCTAATGATGGCAATTCTTCGATGGTGATTGATTTTTCTATCGAACGCCGGAAATAAAACTTGTGCAAGATCTCAAATGAAGGCAAAAGCTTTTCATTGATTTTTCTTGTAAAAGTAGATTTGCGAATTAAATCAGGTAAAAGTAACTCTTGTTCTTCTGTTGTTGCTTTCCCATTTTGTTTATTTTGGGGTTCTTGTAAATATTTGACGGTAATAAATCGGCAGTATAACGTCCAGTTTTCAAAAATTGAAGATAATTCTTGTATTAAATCACCAATTAATCTTATTGGTAATAATTCGTCTGATGTATCAAAACTAGTTCTTCTGGACTCCTGATCTTGAGTTGTGTGATCTTTTAGTTCTGCCAATCTTCTAGTTAATAATGGAAAACTATATAATTTGATATCTTGGAAGTGTTTATCTAATCTTCTCAAATCATAAAAGGTATCAGCAATTATTCCAACTTGTAAGTCGATTTCTCTTTGGATTTTGCTAATAACATATGACAATGCCAGTGGATATGTGGCACTATAATACTTTTTAATTAAGGGCCCATGCTGAGATAGCATCATTGAAATATTTTCAAATAATTGCATGACAACATTAGAAAATATAGCTGGCTTCAAATCATGGGCACTCTCCAACCCTGCTGTTAGACTTTTAGATGTTTCATTGATGATTTCACAGATAAATTTAGAATAACAGTTAAGACCAATCTCTTCCTGGTTGATTAGTGGGAATAATTGGAAAAATTTCGTCAATTGTTCAACATTTCTAGCTTTTGCTGCCTCAGTGAATTTTTCTTTAAACACTTGTGTTAATTTATCTGTCCAATTGGCGATTGCAACCGTTGGCATTACAGGTAATTCGGTAGACGGAATCACGACCGATGCATATTTCCCAGAAATCAATTCAGGGGGGATCTTCGAGCTGATGGTATGTATACATTGAGCTGCTAATTCCCAATTTTTGTGTTCGATAGCATAATTTGCTTGGTTGATGTTATTCTTCAATAATTGAATGTTTGTCACGTATTCCAATGTTTTGTTTACGTTGCCAATTTCTTGATCTAACGATTTGATTTTAAACGTCAACTTGTGGCCCAAGTCATTTGCCTGTGAAAAAATTGACGTCAATTTATTTGAATTCGAGATTGCTGATGATAATTTAGTGGTTCTTGCCAACTCTATATTGGTTATATCCTGTTGGAGTTTACTAGAATTCAAAGCTGTAAAATTGTTAAGATTATTGTCTATCTTAGCCATGGCGGCATCAATTTCATCAATTAAGTTATACAAATCATTGGGAGTCGAAGATGATTGGTATTTTGCTTTTAACTCCGCTGTTGTTTTCGCTACTTCTACCTCATTTAATGCTTTAAATGAATTCTGAGAAATAGAAGTACCACTTCCATTACTCTCTTTCATGTTGCTAACAAAACCAAAAAAAGAAAGTTATAAAAAAAAAGGGAGGGGGAGGAGGGGGTTTGCTGTTAGGTAAAGGATTGAAGGATGTTGAAAGTTTCACTTTACACTTGAAAAAGAAATAAGCTCAACTGTTTTTGTTGATTCTAGTGTGTCTCACCAAACTCAACCGGAAAAACAACAACAACATCACTAACCAAAAGAGAGAAAAAACTGTTTTGCAGGACAAGTCGATGCTGTGTGAAGAAGAGAAAAAAAAAAATGCTCCGATCTAACATATGGCTTCGTTTTTCTTGAAACCTTCAAGCAACAGTTTGGTCTCACCTCTTATAATGGAAAATAATGATAAGCCTATAGCTACTACCACTGACAATAATTTTGTAAACCCAATTATTTTACCAGTCATTAATCTTTCTCACCAACCAGAAGTTTTGGTATTTAATGTTGATGATATAAAGACTCTACGCAATGATTACAATATACTTGGTGTGTTGATGGGGACATTGCAACATTATCCACAACAAAATATATTTCTTTCTGTTCCCCTTAAGTTAATAATTTGGGAAGTGATCTGGTTACTTCAGTACAATAAAGCTATTTTAGTTGATGAATTAACATATCGTGAAGCAAAGCTTAAATTATTAAAGGGAAATATCAAAAATAACAACTATCAAGGTAATTTGATAACAACGCCTAATTCAGATAATGATTATAATTTAGAGTTAGCCAAACATCATCAATTGAGGATTCACAATTACATCACCAATTATTTACAGGATTCGTCAATGCTGATTAACAAATTTATCACCTACTATAAGTATTACAGTTATTTACAAAACAAAGGTTACTTTATTAACCCTGGAATAAAATTTGGTGGTGACTTGGTTATTTATCCAGGAGATCCTTTACGTTATCATTCCTATTCGATTGTTAGATTCGAGTTTTTTGACATTCATGACATTGTTGTGGGTGGAAGATTGGCTACTAGTGTTAAGAAGAATTTGGTTATAATGGGCTATGATAAAGAAACGGATAAGGTACATCAGGAACTAAACGATGAAGCTTTATGTGATCTATTTGATGAGTCTGTGCCGTTGACTTTTTCTATAGAATGGGCTGGTTTTGGTTAATTTTATTCTGCGATGTTGTGAAACAAAAAAAAAAAGAACAGTACTTGTCAATAATAAAAACAACTTATGTAAAGTATAAACAAAAAGAAATATAAAAACTTACTGCCAGGAACAACAGTATTGTAATAAAGAAAAGCAAAGGATAAAAGCGAAACAAGTAGCAAACCCCTAAACTAAATAAGGACCGATCTTAATGAGCGTCAGATACATGTTTTCTCATCTTATGCTTCATTTTTTTATGGTCATCTACATTTTCATGGTGTTTCATGCCGTGACATCCAGGCTTGGCACCAAAAAATCCTTTAAAAGAAGCTCTTGAAGCATTCATAATGCTCTGTAACATTTGTGAAGCATTCTTGTAAACTGACATATTTTCCATTGCTTTCATTACCGAAGACAAATGAGCTTTACCATGTTCATCCTCTTCGCCTGATTTGGACTTGTCTAAAACAATGGTTCCATTGACTGCATTGACAATTCTTTTATACTTTCTTTCATGTGGACCAAACTTGAACTTTGATTTGTACTTGCTAAAAGTTGATCCAAACCCATGATTACCTTTTGAAGACAAGAAAAATCTTGAAGTGCCATTTTGAGAAGCAGTTGTATGAACGCTACCATGGATAGCACCAAATGAAATGTCAGTTGATGAAGAATGGGCCAACTTGACATCATAATCAACGAAAAAATTATCGCCAGAACCAATGTCTTTTGAAATTTGTTGCAAATGGAGTACCAATGGGTAATTCAATGTGATGTTAACAATAGAAATAGTATTATCTGGGATTTCTGGTTTGTGGTGTTTAGATTCGTGCTTAGCAACCTCTTTAGACACTGGAGAATCGTTGTCTTGAATAATAACCGAACGTGAAGAACGACCAGCATGGACAATAGATTGGATATCTCCAGAACGGGAATAGCTTTGAACATTTGATACTTCAGCTTTGGAATAACTACTAATAGTTGTATTCAAAGTTCTGTTATTTTTCAAAGTCAAGCTGACTTGACTGATCAATTGAGCACTGAAGGAAGCATCAATGACTTGTTGTAATGAACGGGTGTAAGGTGGTGCAACTGTAAGAACAATTCCGGAACTTTCATGGTCAATATTAATGACTTCACCAGTAGCATCAATAACTTGGTCATTTTGGTACGTTAATAAGTTAGCAGATGTAACCCAATTTTCATTTACTGAAGTAGTGGTGTCCTTATCGATTTCACCCAACCCATTACTGACTTCAATCTCCAATATTTTGTCTTCGATAGCTTGATGTTCCCAAAGATATGGCAATAAACCACTGACATCAACATCAATGGAAGGTACATCGAATGCATTGAATGAAACAACAGGTGACCATAAAGCCGGTGAAATGCCACCAGTGAAAATGACAGGTTCAGGGGTTTGAGCAGCAATTTTCTCACCATTGAAATAAACATTGACTACTCTAACTGGTCCTTTACCAATAAATGGATTACCACTATCAGCAAAAATATCCTTGTATTTGTCAACGACATTGGTGTACCAAAATTCATCAGCGGCATTACCAGAAGTGAAAATCGAAAGCGTCAAGCGTGTAGTGTTTTTGGTAACTTTTGGTAAATTGACTGAGAGTTTATTGGATGCAAGGTAAACAACTGGAGGTTGATTAGGGTTCTTGTTGAAAGTCAAAGGATAAATCACATCTGCAGGTTTGGCTTCAGTGAAAATTCTACGTTCTTCGTGGTATTTTCCATGATGATGATCTGGGTCATGCGGTGGATGGTGTGGTGGTTCATGAGGAGGATGGTGTGGTGGTTCATGAGGAGGATGGTGAGGTGGTTCATGTGGTGGATGGTGAGGTGGTTCATGTGGTGGATGGTGAGGTGGTTTGTCACCTGGTTCGTGTGGTGGATGCTCTGGTTCTTTGGGTTTTTTGTGTTTTCCATCTTTGTCCTTGTGGTGTTTATCTTTATGGTGCTTATCTTTATGGTGCTTATCTTTATGGTGCTTATTTTTATCATGCTTTCCTTTGTGAGGTTCATCATGATGGTCTTTTTCATCTCCTTGGAAGTCACCCTTTTGATGGTCAAAAGCATCATTAAATTCTTTTTCATAGCCTTGATCCTGATGTTCATCATGGAACTCATTCAATTTATCATCATGACCACAACGTTTTTCATTGTGTTCATTTCTTCCATCATGGTGGTGTGGGTGTCTGTGGAACTTGTAAAAATCTGCGGTTAAAGTAACATCGAAAATACCTGTCAACTTGGATGTAACTAAGTTGTCCAATTGGAATAAGATTTGTACGTTTTCTTTTTTGAAAAGATTGGAATACTTGCTGACATCCTTCTTGAAATCACTAAATACTTTACGACCACCAGGTTCAATAGTTGAAGTTCTCCAAACTTGAATACCATCAACAAACAAATTAGCCAATCTATCAAATTGTACACCGTCTACTTCAGTGTGTAAAGTTAAAACCACTGCATCAAAGGATATGTTTGATGGAGCAGTAAAATTGACAATTGCCGGTTGGTTCCAACTGTTAGCAAACTTATGGTTCTTAATCAAAGTCGTGGTGTACAATGATTCTCCATAGCGAGGATTAGGTGTATATGGATTGGTGACAGAAATGATTTCTTTAGCAGTGTCATTGCCTTCTTGTTGACCAGAGTATGTAGTATCAACCACATCAATCAAATTTCTGAAAATTGGATGATGGTCAAGTTTAGCTTCTTGAAGGGGTTGCTGCGAAGCTAAGGAGCTGCAGTTAAATTTGAAATAAGATGACATTCCATGAGAAAAGTCATTACGATTGATGTATAAAAAGTTTACCAAATAAAGGACGCCAAATAATGATAAAATTTGACAAAATCTTTTGAATTTATTGGAATGGCGAGTTACTCGATAACTTGTTGGAATTGCCTCCAAGTCACATTTTTCGTTATCAGGCAATAACTGATGTTTTTCATTGTCCGAATAAGGTGGTAATACTTCGTTATTATCAATAGAAACGTCGGGTTCCATTTCAGAATCCAATAAAGGTTTCTTGTCTTCACTGGGAATTGTTGATGACATGATTACCTTTGGAAAAATGGAAAGTTAAACTTAACAGTAATCAAATGAACAAAAGAAATGTGGTGGCAGTTGTGACAGAATTGAAAGGGTATTATATATTATATTTAAAGTTTTAAAGTCGAAGTGAATATGAATAATAAAATAAGAGGATTAGTTTTATAAAATAATTATGGCAACTGAGGCTTTTGTTTCAACCATTGGTTTTAATCCTCAGAAATTATTATCGGGTGGGCTTAAAATTACGTGACGGGATTTCAAATTTGCTAAAACAAAAATCCCTTCTCAATAATATTTAGCTGCGTTCTTCCTCTTCATCCCTAATTATTATTTTTCTGATGTACATTGTGGCCGCAGCAAAGATTGAGAATATTTTTTTTTTTTGCAATTACTAACAATTGATCTGTTTTTATTTTTTAGCTATGCTTACTTATTGGTAGGATAATTCATGAACCCATACAAGAATCATCAATACTACAGTTTAACATGATCGTTGTATTGTCAGTGGGAATAGAGGATGAGTTGAAGGAAAAAGAAACAAGAGATATGGATTAAAAAAAATCCCACATATGGCAAAGTCTATTTACATAATATTAACAAGGCTTTGAAATCTATTTTTTTTTTGTTTGGAATAGGGGATGAACTAACGAAAATATCAATCTCTGTCTATAGAAGATCTCCGAATAAAGTTCTTGGTATTTGTTGATTGGTTGAATTTTCACTGTGGCAATCCCAAATAGAGTTTTTACTTGTCTTTGTTTTGCCGTCCAAGGTTTCCATTCAAATACAACCAGTAGTTATTGTTGTTACCAGATTGGGGGGCTGAGAGGTAAATACAAATTTTATTCAATGATTATCGAAGATAGATATACAGTTGCAACTACTTTATCGCTTCCGTTCACACTTCCTTTCAACTTAATACTAACTCTAATTACATCTGTTTGTTTGTCTCCCTTCAAAAGTCAAATCGTAATAAAGTAAAGTGTTTTCAATTTAGAGTTTTACTCACTGGTAACTCCGTGTCAACCACACAAGGGCAACGGAGTTATCGTTAGGATGATTGCTGGGTTTTTTAACATCAAAGACCCATAAAAGCACATATTACTGACAAAAACGATTATAGCAAACATGTTTGATCAACTCTCAAATTAATTCAATGATGCTCTTTATTAGTTATCCTACCAAAAACAATACATAAATACGTCTCTTTCTCATTTCCACCAATAATTTTAAGTTGGCTCAAACAATGAATATCCTTTTATTATTCTGATGGCTACACAGTATATGAAAGAAGTTAATTAAGCTTTAGATATAATCTTAATGTTCATGTGAGCGTGGTAGTAGTAGTAGTAGTAGTAGTAGTTAATTTAGTAAACCCGTAAAGTCTGTGGCGATTAGACTTTCACACATCAGTCATTCATTCCCATATTATGCCTCCCTTCACCACCACGTTCCCATCTTGTTCTCAAATACTGATATCACACCTTTCTATTTTTCTCCTATTCTCAATTCGGTTCTTATTCCGACTCTATCTCTACATTTTAAACTTTCATATTTTGTTTTAACTATTTAGCCAGCAAACTACTTTTCATGATATCATATCTATATATTTACAACTATAGAGATGGATCATTGGTTGATGATAATCTCTTTTTTTTTACTACACAACTTTTATGTTTGTGAATGTAAACTATATCTTCATCGTGTATGGCCAACTTGTCACTTATGTTACCTTTAAATTAAACTTTGTTCTGAAATATATGATAAAGTTCGCTTGAGAAACCTGCGACATTGTTTCAACAATACTGCCTCTTTATTATCTTCACTTGCAGTGACATTATCGTCAAAGTCTTCATCATGACCCTTGTCGTCGGATAAGTTATCAATATTGGTATTTATCAAATCAATCAACCCATTAATGTATCGAGTATCAATCAAATTGTTGCCATAAACATTGAAAATAATACATCGATTGAGTATTTCAAGAAATAACTTAAGGGAAAGATACGGATCCATACATGAATCTGCAACTCGTAATGATTTTTGAAGACATTCCAATACTCGTTTAGGATCACGATACAATACAAGTTCATCATTAGATTCCTCTAACTCAGGCTCCCCTTTGGAGCCAACTTCTGGTTCAGCTTCAGCATCAGACTCCTTAGGTTTGTCGCTATTATCCTGGAGATTGGCTTCATCTTTATCATCACTTATTGTAGGTGATTTCTCACCTGGAGGTAACAATGTTTCACTCCACCACCATAAATGGGCACATGAATACACTGCACGACATTGATCTTGTTTTTTCAATAATTTTGAACCATATAATGTCAATTTGGTGATTAAATTCTCGTAATTTTCTTTGGAAAAGTTTCTTGTTTTCACTAAAGTGTTGGCAATTGATAACACCGATTCATAAGCCAATGACCCGCCTGAAAGTGAATCATGAGGATCGATATGAGTAGTTGTTGATGAGGTCTTGTACTGATGAGGTGTCAAGATAAGGTTTTCTTCATAAACGACAAAGCATTGGTTGAACAATTCATAACATATAGATTCTAATTTCAATTGATCAGCAACCGTAGCAACGTTTAAATAGATGTTGAGGATCAACTCAGAAGAATATTCTTGATGATATTGATACAATTCATCAATAATCACCGATAGATTTTTGAAATTTGATGTGATTTGTAAATCAACCGTATCATTTTTCATTTTCTTTCGTTGATGTAAATTAACATAGCCAGCTAATTTCAATTTGAATAAAATTTTCGATATCAAAGTGGGATACGTATAAATGATATTCTCGAAATTTTTGTTTAAATATTTTTTTCTAATATACATCAAATTAGAAACATTTTTAATAGGATCATCACTAACTTCAACAAGATGAATTAACTTGCAAATCTTCTCTTGAGTGTCAAGAAATTCTTCAGTAATTAATGTCTCGCCATTGTTTACTTTGATCGTTTTAGTGACCCCCAAATGCTTAGCCGTGTTTAATTTACTTGGTGACACTTTAATTAATACCATAAGATATTTGAAAACTCCATCGATTTCATCAGTGTTGTGCAATAATTCTTTATCATTATCATTGGCAATCTCTAAAATTCTATCGATGATTGCAATGGCTATTTGCTTCTGTAAAGCTTTGTTGTCCAATTTGGAATAAAATTGATAAAAGTTCTCTAACGACAATAAAGTTTTAATTGATTTGAAATGTGATATAGGGACAAGCAACAATTGCGTCCACATTTCCTGCTCAACTTCGGTATTATTCCCTTGAGTCGCTAAATTTTCTTCAGCAAATTTATAAATAATATCTAGGTTTGAGAAATCATTTGGTTCAAAAGTCAATAAAAGATTAATGAATGACTGCAAAAGCATTGAATGTTCTTCTGGTGGTAATGGGGGGTCTGCAGTTGTAATTAATTTGTTATAAAATTGCCAAAATGATTGAAACAATTGATCAACATTGATTTCCAGTGCATTGCCTCCAGTTTCTTCTATTGATAATTGATTCATGTCACTGGAGAATTTATGATAAGCAATAAATCTATCAATTAAAGTTTGTACCAATTCACTCTTCTTCAATAAGGGGTGTAAATTAACAAACACTTGGTTCAACAAATTATCCAAACTGGCGAAATGGAAATCGTCGGGGAAAACTTGTATTAAAACATCAATCAAATAGCTTTGAGCTAAATGATCACGACATTGAATGATTTGTTCAGTAATAGTGGGGAAAATCTTGTCCTTATAATATTCAATTGCAGAATAATTGGCATCTCCATTGTAATCATCGATAATTTGTGATAAACGAACTAAATTTGATCCAACAAGAATCTTCAATTCCTTCCGTTCACGATATCTCAATTCACGTTCTGATGAATGTCCCTGGTGTTGTAACCTAACCCAAAGTTTATTCATTTCAATAAAATTCTTGATTAAAAATTCCACTGTCTCTTCAAAATCTATTTGGTTTTGGAAGGGTAATAAATTCTTTGTTCGTTGAGATAAATAATACCGTAAAAACAACCCACGAATTGGATGTTGCACTCCATGACACATTTCTATCATATCTTTCATTAAATCCTTTTTCGGCGATCCTTCAATCGACATATAGGTTGTACCAATAACAATCATCATGTATAATCGAGGCACGATATTTCCTGAATACTGAACGATTTCATACAAATCTGCTAAAAACACCGATGCCCCTTCCCCATTATCTTCTGTCTTCCCGTTGTTGATAGAATCGTTGCCCTTAGCCTCATTATGCTTTGACTTTTGTCTTGCTGTATGCGAGTTTAGCAAATATGTTGATAAGGTCTCTAATGAATCGAAAACTAACATATAAATCTCATAATATTGTTTTGGAGACAATGAGTTGGTTCGTAATTCATTAAGAAAATTGGAACAATGTTTCAAAGCTGGCAATAATTTATTTTCATTCAAATCATGTTTCATAAGATTAGATTGTTGATTGATATTGGCGATACAACTTTGAAGTATCGAATTTTGTTCTGTCGCTGATAATTGCATGATACAAAGAAATATATTGTAAAAATCAAAGTCAAAGTAAAACTATATGGCTGTCAAATGACAAAAGGATTGATATCTAGTGTTGCTTGAATAAGTTTGTCAATTATTACTGTTGTTGTAGTGGGCTTTTGTTCTGTCCTTTTTTTTTTTTTTTGTTTGTTCGTCTTGGTTGGGTTTTTTTCGGGTTGTCTGGCAAGACAATCAGTTCAGGAGTCTAATTTCTTCTTGGTGTAATTTATCAAGAACTATGGAGGAGGACTTAGCGTTGTAAATCTACATCTCATTCCAGCACCTCTTACAATCAAGTACTTTCATTTTTCTATTTGTATGTTTTTGCTAACTGTTCAAGTTCTATATTCAACATGAATTCCAGGCTTTCGACTATGTAGTCTATACTATCACATTATTAAAAAAAATTATCAAGATTAAAAAAAAAAAGTAAAAATATACAAACGAAAAAGTCTACCACTCAATAACTCTTGATTCTCCTGTTTCTGACAAAAACTTGCAAACTAATTAACAAGTTAGAAACCAACTAAAGTCTACCAACGTTGGTGGTGCAAATAAAATACAAAATTAATACAGCAACAAGACAATTCAAATCACTTATGTAAGAAACCAAAAAAAAAAAAAAAAAATAATAAAACATTTGACAATGAGTAACAAGTAAATATACAGATATCGGAAACAAATATATTGCAAGAAATGGAAACATAAAATTACAAGTCGCAGTTGGGGAAGTTGATAATAAGGTGGAACCAATGTACAAAACTAGGTATTACCATTAATCAAGTAATGAAGAAACCGCCATTCTTTTTTTACCAATATTCTCGTCACCGTTTTGTTCAACTGTAATTTCATCTCTGTTGGGTTCATTGGTTTTATGTTTATCAACACCAATTTCTGACTCCTCTTCAACTGGTAAATTTATTGATGTGCTACTACCCGAATATGCATTTTTAAACGATGTGCTAGGGGATGTCACAGAAGAAGAATTGTAATTGTGTATAGTTGAATTATGTGCTGACGTGATGGAAGACACCGAAAACCTTGTCAGTGGTGTCAACATTGGAGAATTAAAAGATGAATTTTGTGACTCGTGTCGTTTATGGTTATTGGCACTATTGTCAATGCCATTGTTGTTTTCCTTGGCTAATGGATTAGGGAAAAAATCAGAATTAAACGTACTTGATCTTCTTGAAAGCACCGTTGAATTGTTGATAAGTTCAAAATGAGTGATTGAATTGTTTCTTGATGCGGCTGTGCTCATCAGTAATGGTGATCCATTGTATGATGGGGACCCAGGTCCATAAGTACTTCCACTAGGTCCACTAACAGAAGTACGGGCAGAATGGACGAGAAGTAAATTAGGATGAGATACATTTTTTTGATTATGGAAAAGTGTTGAAGAAACACTAGAATGTCTACGACCAAATTGATCGTCAATCAATCTTCTCTTATTAGATTGAGAAATGGGTGGCAATACATTGGAATTCATGTCAAAACTTGCCGATCTATGACTGGTTGATTTTAATGGTGAACTGCCAGCAGCAACTTGATTGTTTTCTAATGGTGGTGGGGTTGATGATGAAAAGGAGTCTGGATGCAATGATTTAGATAAACTTGGAAGAGTGTTTTTCTCATTGTCCTTACCAAACATGGATGTTTTAAATGCAATTTGGGGTAGTTGATGGAAACTAGGCAATCTCTGTGGTTGTGCATGTTGAAATGGCTGGGGTTGATACAGAGAAGAAATTGATGATGGTTGAGCAGGGGCACTTGCTGGTGGATAATTAGCAGTCGACTGCTGTGGTTGTGGCTGAGGTAATACCGACTTATTATGAGTAGAATCTTCTTTATTTGTCAGTTCAGCGTCAGAATTGATAGTGGAAGTTTCTGAGGTTGGGGATTGTCTCTGAAGGTCTCCGACGTTTGAATTACTTTCATTGAGAATCAGAGTTGTGGTGGCCAAACTTGCTCTTCTTCTCCTATTAGCACCGCCATTCCACCAGTTCTTAATGGCATTATCAGAACGTCCTTCCAAATGACGAGAAATCTCAGCCCATTTCTTACCATGAATTGCAACCAATCTCTCGATCTTGGCACCCTCTTCTGCAGTAATAGGAGATCTATTTAATGATGGCTTCAAATTCTGATGATACCTTTCACGACATTGTTTGGCAGTACGAGTTTCAAGGCTGCTGGATATCTTAACCCAATTTGAAGCACCATGAACTTTGATTAAATCGAGTAATTTTTCATCCTCCTCGCGGGACCATGGGCCTCGTTTATGGTTAGGGCTGGTATTTGGTTTGTGTTCATGTGTTACCACATGGTTAGCTTGGTGGAAGACTGGTTGTTGGTGAATATAATGTTGTTGCTGTGCTAATGGTGGCTGCTGTTGTTGGAGATGAAGAGGAAGTTGACCATGAGATATAGCTGCAGGTTGCGGTACTTGCGGTTGAGCTTGAGGTTGGTAATGAGCATTCAGTTGTATCATCATTCCTATTGGTGGCAACCCATTGTATTGATGTGGATAATTGAACGGTTGATGATGTAAATTTGGATCCTGGTGAGACCGGTTGATATGTTGTGGTGGATAATGGTCTGGTTTATTAAACATAACTTGGATATGCTCTTGTCAAAGAAAAAAAAAAAAAGTAAAAGACAAAAAGAATGTCGATGATAATAGATTGGTCGTGGTGAGACTAGCACTTAACCGGTTGTTATTTGTGGAATGGGGGGGAAATATTATCCGAGAGTTTTCCTTTTTTTTTCCTCTTTCTTTGAAATAACAATGAGAAAAGATAGAGAGAAAGAATGAAGTAAAATAAAATCCTATTGAAGTTGTGTGATGGATAGGCTGGATGGTGTTTGTTTGTGTGTGTGTGTGTATGTGTATGAATTGGTCAAGTGATGTGCTATGTGTAGTGTGTGATGTGTACTAGTAGTAGTATAGTAGTATGGTGAGTAAGGTTGTGGTAAAGTAGGTGTGATTGATTTAGAAGATATTTCGTGAGAGTTTTATAGTTTTTTTTTTTTTTTTCTTTCGTCCTCTTCTTTTTCTTCCTCTTGTGGGTTTGACCTGATTGTCGTTGTTGTTGTGTGTTTTGCCCTTTGGTGACTGTTTCTTTTCCCCCTTGTGCATAAATGGCTATTTCCGCTCCCTTCAGGTATTGTGTTTTCTCATTTACTTTAGTAGAACGATTGTAAGAGGAAAAGAGTGACAAAACCAAGACTAAATTACACTAACCTAAACTATACATTTAGTCCAACTTGCAGTAGTAGCACCACCACCACAATCTGCATCTAAAATAAAACCTTTTTTTTTTTTGTTTCTATTTTTTTTTTTTTTCTGTCATTTTAAATTGTAATGGGAAAATAGTGATATTGCCAGTGATGGTTGAGCGGATGGGTAGATCGGGGGTGCCAAGTATTCTAACAATAAGTTTGTGATGTATATTTTAAATTTTTTTTTGTATCTTTCCTGCTTTAGACAATTGAAATCTTGGTTTCAAATTAACCGAACATAACGACCAAATATTTTATTTGATACTCTTTCTTTTGTGCAAACTCCAAAGTAAGTTAGGTAAACTAATTATTAGCGAAAGATTGGATGGTTATTGGTTAGGAAACAACTAATTGCAAACCATTATTGGAAGTGAAAACATCTTATGAAATACTTGACCAATGTGTGTGCGGGTTTATAGGTATGTTAATGTGGCAAGAAAACGTTTTGAATGGTAGAAAGAAGAATAGTAACAATAGTGGATTAACGTTAATTAAAAACTTTTTTCTATTTTTTGAATGCACAAAATGGTAAAACAAGAAAATAGATAAACAAGAAAATTTGAAACGTATGAGGTACCCACGGCAGAGATACACATCACAAAGACCTTTACCATATACCCTCCTCTCTTCCTCTAGCACCCACCAATCCAGAAATCTCCCCCAAAAAAAATAATTTACCTAACAGCCAACTCTTACTTCTACCCTTAATTTTCCATTAAGCTAAAGAAGAAAGTTGTTTTTTTTTTTTTGTTTCTCCTTGTTTATTCATTTCAAAAATAAGAGTAGTCAATTAGTTGTGACAATAATGGGAAGCAGTGACTAATCGAGCTAAATGAAATTCTAAATAAGTTTTAAACCTGTGTGCATTTATCATTCACCACGCATTTTGAACTATGAAACTCTTGTTGTTTTCTTGATAATAAACTATGTTCACTAACAACAAAAATAGATAACTTTATCTTTCTAACAATTAACAAAGCAACCAAAGTAAAATCTAAACTAAGTTGAGAATCTTTATACCTGGAAATGCTAGTTACAGTCTAAGTCTAATTTATAAATTTTTATGTTTTGTTGTTGAAAGAACTGAATTAGAAAAGGCAATTGTACTGATGACAAAGTCAATTTTGCGTGTAATAGGTTAATTTGAAATGTATCAGTAAACTTCCCAAATAGGTACTCGACAGATTCACTTTTGAACCCAAGAATTTTAACATAACAACCACAACAACAAGTACGATTTGAATCTTACATTTCAAAAAACAATCCAACAAAGACAACAAAAAAAAAAACTCAAAAAGCTTTGAACTATAAGCGCTTGTCATGATTATTGTTGTTGTTGTTGATGGCAGTTGTGTCATTCCAAAAAGTTTGACAAAGAAATAAGCTACATGTATGTATATGCATGTGTAATTTCAGTTTGAGCAAGAGAAAGTAACAACGATAATGCATTATGTTACTGATCTGTAGTTTCTGTATCCATCTAGTTGAATCTCATATCAATGCTCTTTGATGTTTTATTGCAAAATTCCAATACATGTTGATGTAAAAGTGGTGGTTTCTTGATGATCTAGAAGGTTGTCAGTGTATGTTGTGCAAAATTGTGAGGACAAGAAATCGTGCATAATGAGAAATGTTCTTTCTCTCCTGTCTTGTCCGATCTTAATCCAATCTGTTTAAGCAAAAATCTCCCTGATGTTGAACTTGCAGCTGTCGTTCGTCCGTTTGTTTGTTCGTTATCGTATAAATTTCAAGTTGATATCTGTTTCCATCAATTTACCCCTCAGTACTACCGTCATCATCTAAGAAGGATACTCAAAAAAAAAAAAATTGCATTACGTAGTTATCTAAACACTTGTAAAAAAAAAGGTATACCTGTTCAAGTGTGCTTTAGAATCAAATACATGGAGGAGAATAATTGATCAATCAACCATTTATAAGTCCTTCCTTGTTTTAATTATTAGATAGATGGATAGATAGAACCGGGTATTTCCTTACCCCCGCCGCAACGACATACTTACACAAAATAAAAAATTCCGAGACGGATTTAATGTTGACTTTTTCTTGATCCTTGATCCGAAAAATGATCTAATTTCTCCCTTCCTCGTAGTTTTCAACCCGATATCTAATCACAGTATCACTTCATAGGTGTATACTTCGGTTGAAATGAAATTTAAGAATCACATGTGGGTACTATTTTGCTGTTGGTTATTGAGTTTTTTGTTCGCCTGAACTATCTTAAATTAACTTAACGTCACGGAACGTTTTGAATGGTTATGTACGTTAGATGCATCTACAAACGCAACTGAAACTGCAAGTATATTATTTGTCACGGCGTGAAAAAAAATCGGTGTCAAGAAATATCTGCATGGACTGGGTTGGACTGATCATACTCAAGGGGTGTTCTATGAATATCGGTAAGTTCATTAAGCACGTATTAAGAATTAGCTTGATTGATTAGAATAATTACATCCAATAGTTTTCATTCACAAAATCCCTTTTTTTTTTCTCTTGTCTTGGATTTTTCCATTAAACAATAAAAATTTCATCTTTAATCGACCTAATAACATACTACAACGACGACAACAACAACGACGACAACGACTAAGGAGCTAACAATACTGTATTGTGTGATGTATATTGTTTTTTATTTAGTGCATTCTCTAAAATTAATAAACAAACTATTGCATTTTGCGTTCACAATGGAATTGTTTTGTGTGTGCTTACTCACCAGGGCAACATATTCCAATAAAACAAATTATCCTTGTTTGTGTAATGTTTTTACTTGCGGGTATTTATTTCCACTGACACAAAGTGTTTAATTAGAACTTTGGCACAAAACATTCTTTTTCTACAATTCGAGCCGGAGCAGTTAAAATAAACAGGCCGGTCGGTCCACCCTCGGTACAAAAGAAAAAGAATTCTACAGTCACCATACAGCTTCTGAAAATGTACTTAGCCATTACCTTCTGACAAATGATAGAGCATTGTTATTTGATATGAACAATTTGTGAGGTTTTCTTTTTTTTTTTTTTTAATACGGATAAGTTTAGGACAATAAGCTGTACCCAAATGAAATTGGTTTACCTGTTAAAGAAAAAAAATAATTAAAATTGTGAGACAAGCAAGTGGTTACGTGGCATTCAATAATAATATACCTTAAAGAATTATTCAATTCCGACATCGATAATAATCAACTCAATCCAAAAGAAAAAGCTCGTAATTTCTTTCCGAAATTTGGATTTGGGGCACTTTTGTTTTTTTGGGATGTTTATGCCTAATATGGAAAAACAATCCATTTCTCTATTTTTAACCAATATTGCAAAAAATAGTTTTCTGCCCGCCCCAAAAAAAAAGAATTGTAGCAAAGCCCTCTTCTGCAGTATTTTGTAACCGGTTTTAGTGACAGTTTAATAAAAAGTATCTCTACGGTTGTCTAATTTTTCAAAGTGCCCTTTCATGCTTTCAATTATGATATTGTTTCTGATAGAGTATAATGGGTAAATATGTATTTCAAACGTTTGACAATTTAACTGAATACTGACGCACAAATATGGATGTTTCTTATTTTTCATCAAACTCATACCACCTTCACCAAAATCTGCAACTTCAACTATTTTGCATTAACTTTTCTTTTCCTGCGTTTACAGATAATCAATACATTCCGAAAAACTTTCCGAAACAAGAACATGTTTTTTTTTTTTTTTTTGGTTGTCGGGACAATAAATGGAAATATGACACTGTAGATTTAAACTTTTTGTTCGAAGCATTTCTCGTTTATAAGAATGATAGTTATGATATCAGAACAAATATAAGATTTAGGATGATTTTAGTACCAGAACAACAATTGAGTGGGGGGAAAAGAAAGACAAAAAGAAAAAAAAAAAAAAAAGACTGGTTATGAAATTGTGTCATCTTTTAGTATTTGTACCTAGTTTGAATAATTCCGTTCCCACAGTAAAGCATTAAACAAACTTTGATTTTCTTTCTCTCTATTGATAGCCAATCCAAAAAGACAAAACAAATATCCATTACGGTAGGAAATGAAAGTATGTTCACTAAATTGTTCAAGTAAGTGCGCTTACGTAACTTTGTTATGGTTCATTGTTACAAATAATAATAAAATTCCTTAAATCGAAAACCTTTCGAGGCAAAAAAAAAGACTGAGAAAATATTTCGATCCAAAATTAATACAAAAATAGTTTGAAAAAAAAAAAGCCGCCTTTAGGTTCCAATAACCATACAGTTGACTAGGCCAAATTAATTCTTTCATAACAGTACCAATATCTATTTAATTAATTTGATTTGATCAAACTATTTGGATGTTTTCATTGTTGTTCACGAAGTAGTGGCGATGATAACTCTAAAAAGTCTAAATCCATTCTACTTTTTAAACATTTAATCTTGAACTAAACTTGAAATTTTAAACAATTGACGTTGATCATATTTCTTGTTCTCTACACAATTGAATCGTAGTAGTTGCCAAACAAAAAAATTAGCTTTTCTTATTAACCAAAGCAAAATAAAAATCCAAAGCATCGACATTGGTACTACTGGTAGTTGTAATATTAGTTGAACAAATTCATTTGAAATACACAAAGAGAAGTTTGACAATAACTATTTATCAAACTTCAATTTCAATAACCAAGAATCTGTAACAAAATCGTAACATAAAAGTTAAATTCACCTTCCATCTGCACCGTCAGAATTCAAGGTACAAATATGGGAAAAAAAAAATAGTGAATCCAAAAAGTTACTATTAATACACCAGACACGGCCAAAGAAAAAATAACGCAAGTACGATTTCTTACATTATATTTACCTTCTTTCCATGCTTGATATACCCGAGGTTGTGAGAATCCATGAAAATAATCTCAAAAGAAATGGAGAAAAGGCTAAAATCTTAATGTTGGTAATATATGATGGTTTTTATTAATATTTTATGACGTCTTCTATCATCATTTCTTATCTATAAGGTTTGACACAATAAAGATGTGGTTGATATGTCCCGATAATTTATATTTTAATCGTGCACGAAAGAAGCAAAAACAACCTAGCCTGCTTTCTTCCCTTTTCCCCATCACCCAGCCAGGTGGTGGTAAAAGTAATACCAATATATCACTACTAGTTCATGCATAATCTCAAAACTACAGATAAGCAAAAATTAATCTTTGGAAACGTGTAGAAAAAGGAACAACCCACAAATTAATGAAGTTTGTTTCTATGCTTTAAGAATATCTTTATTTTTATAAACATGAAACCGTCTTTAAAAGCTGCCGTTCTAATGCTAGCTTGAAATTGAACAGTAACTTGAAAGAAATACAGATGTTACTTGAATGAAAACCGATTACACAAGATATCATTTTTTAAGGGTTTTAATCCTCTCAATAATACATGAAATTTCAAATTTTCGTAATTGGCAACTTGTCCGAGTGGTTAAGGAGAAAGATTAGAAATCTTTTGGGCTTTGCCCGCGCAGGTTCGAGTCCTGCAGTTGTCGTTATTTTTTTCCAACTTTTTTTGAATTTTCAATTGAAAACAAAATATTTACCATGATGTAAGTGAATACTTTTTGATATTAAAAATCTATATAAAACTCCCTATGTAAATATTTTGTTTTTATAAAACCCAAATATTGTTCCAACACTAGCTTTTTGTTTACTATTCTTGCCTTGAATGAAGCTTGATCGTGTGGCTTTTCCAATTTTATACATTTTTGGTTTATCACATCCAACAACTATTTGAAAAACATCCTGATCCTGGTATGTGTTGATTGTACTCTGACAAAGTTGAGTGGAGACCCAGTCAAGAACCTGATACTTATCTCGTTTCAAGTCGAAATCCTAAACATTAACACAACGGATCAAATACATATCTTCATTGTCCATCTCATCTCATTTTTCTTGCATTGAAATCATAAACAACACTTTTTTTAAAAAAAAACCTTATCATCCTTCTAGATACTCTTCTAAATCTTCAGGTTCAAATATCACTTTAACCATCAATGAACAACTAGGACAAACAGCTATATCTTCTCCCTCTTGCATGTCATATAAACTAATGGCAAATCGATCACCACAGGGACATGGGTATTGAAATATTTGTTGGACTGGATCAAATGTAAAATCTTCAATCTCTATTTCGTCATATATTGATTCCATATTTCCTTTACTTCTCCAAAAATGAACGTTTAGCTATGTGTGGGTATGATTATGGCTTTAGCAAAGATCTACCTTTCTATCTTTATTTTTGTTTTGAATAGTTTTTTCTTTCTGTTTTGACATCGGGGTCACGTAACACAAAGCTGCGTCATACAATTAAATAAATGCAGCCCATAATAGAAAAAAAAAAGCAATTTATAAAATTAGGGCTTTAGCCCTGTGATGTTTTGTTTACACGTGGGCAAACAATATACAGGCTCTTGTATTGCCCAGTATTATTTTCTATTCACCACAATAAAATCTCGCACTTAACTATGTAAATCGCTACCACATGCACTCATAGTATTTTTTTTTTTTTGGTTAATGCTACACGCACACATAGTCTTATGTGGAATTCTATGTAACACACACAATACTAGTACTGTTGGACTGAGCGAGCTCTTTTTTCTCTTTGGTTTCTCACTCAGTTAACAAAATAAAAAAATTTTTCATAATTTAGAAGTTTTATTTACAGTCTTCTTTCAATTAACAGTGATACAAGAGTGTATGTAAAGACAACATGTACTATCAACTATAATATGAATTACCAATGATTAGGAATATAATGGATATTTTGATATGAATGGGAAAAGAACAAGGAATAAGAGATTATGTTAGAATAGATTCACCAAGTTCAAAATATTGTACAATTAAATGGAATCATCTTCTAAAATACAACTATCACCATTACTACTACAGCAACTTTATTGAAGAGAAGATAACTTGATTAAATTTTGGGAAACCATTACTGAAAGCATTCCATCAGGAATCAAAAATTTTGCAAATACAGTTTTCCTAATTGGTTATATTCCTATTATTTGTTTTAGTTGGAATGCGATTCCATCATAGAACAAAGTTTACTAACAACATTGCTATAGGTAAAAATGGGTATTTCTAGAGATTCACGTCACAAAAGATCCGCCACTGGTGCCAAAAGAGCCCAATTCAGAAAGAAGAGAAAGTTCGAATTAGGTAGACAACCAGCCAACACCAAGATTGGTCCAAAAAGAATCCACTCTGTTAGAACCAGAGGTGGTAACCAAAAATTCAGAGCTTTGAGAGTTGAAACCGGTAACTTCTCTTGGGGTTCCGAAGGTGTATCCAGAAAAACCAGAATTGCTGGTGTCGTTTACCATCCATCTAATAACGAATTGGTTAGAACCAACACCTTGACCAAATCTGCTGTTGTTCAAATTGATGCTACTCCATTCAGACAATGGTACGAAAACCACTACGGTGCTACTTTAGGTAAAAAGAAGGGTGGTGCTCACGCTGCTCACGCTGCTGAAGTTGCCGATGCCAAGAGATCAAGAAAAGTCGAAAGAAAATTGGCTGCTAGATCTGGTGCTGCTGCCATTGAATCCGCTGTTGACTCTCAATTCGGTTCTGGTAGATTATACGCTGTCATTTCTTCAAGACCAGGTCAATCTGGTAGATGTGATGGTTACATCTTGGAAGGTGAAGAATTGGCCTTCTACTTGAGAAGATTAACTGCTAAGAAATAAACAAACTATTTGAGGTGAGGAATAATAGTAGTATATTATATAATATCTTTTTCTTGGGGAATGGGTTCTTTTTTCATAGCATTTTAGTCTTCGATTATTATAAAATATATGCAATAATGGAGATACACATGTTAGAGTAATGACACCACGAAATCCCTATTTAGGATATATCATGTATTTTATTTAGTTAATATTATAAAAAAAAAAGTACGGACTTGTGAAATTTTGGCTATGTGACAGGAACACCAATGGTGCATCGCCAAAAATAAGAATGTGCTCTGCTCTACAATTGAATCATAATTTGTTGGTAATTTAACTGAATTTATTCTTGAACTATAACATACTATATAACCACTTGAAATAAAACTGTTAGTAACAATAATTCAAATCCAATGTATATATGTATATATGACAAATAGATTTTTTTGGGGAAAATAAAAATATCAGCTAGAGGCATGTCGTTATCCTTCAAATGAACTAACATAACCGTTCGTCCACTCAGTACAGGTCTGTGTAAACATTTGATTCATCATTATCTAAAAAAAAAATTATTTGAAATATAGAAAGTCAATAAACATAAATAAATAAAACATACTAATTGATCCTTATGGAAGTATATAAAGTTTGATTGAGTTGAAGGAGAAAGAAAAAATTTGCAAAACTTGAAAAATTTTTTTGTCTTTGGATTTTTTTATAGTGGGTGGTAGTGGGATTCGGGTCTTTTTTTTTTCTGGTGTACTAGTCGTCTTTTTACCACGATTATTCTGCGAGTATTGTACGTGTAATTCCTGCGATGTCTGGCTACAGTTTGGTAGGAAATTGCAGATGTTTATAAAGCCCTAACAAAAAAAAAAAAAGAAGAAAGTGTCAATTTAAACACGACAATAAATTCTACCTCTTCACACAAATCAAACTCTACACAATTCTAAACTAATCACTTGTTTTCTGTGAATGGTTTCCTCTTACATCCTAATATGGTGGGGGAAAGGAGGTACTGTCCAATGAAGAACTACCCCGCTGTTTCTAAATAATACCTGTCAACCAAAAAAGAAAAGAAGAAAAAGGATTGATTGATTGATTGATTGATTGACTGATTTGGGTTATTTTTTTTCTGAGTACATTAGCCACAGCTTTGTTGCATTTACTTACTTAATTATTGACCCGTTATTGTTATTGTAGTTCTGAGTGAACTAAATTGAGTTAAGTTTATCTCGCTGTCAAGTTTAACACTACTAATACTTTTTTGTTTTTGTTTTGTTTTCGGATTTTCTTTCCTCACCCTCGCTGTCCATTGTGTATTTCGTTTGTACCTTTTATTTCCTTTATCTTTTGGCCCTGTCTACACCTGATCACATTCAACACTATAATTGTTGTTTCCCTTCTTGTCTAGTTTTTCTTTCTTATAAAACCAGATAAACTCTATTATTTATTTATTTTTATTCTTATATACACATATATACTGATTTAGCATTCGTTTTAATCCAAATACTCCATGTCCTCATCGTCACCACCAACAACAACAACAACTACAAAACACATTGCCATTTTAGTCTTACAATCCTACATTCCAAATGTCACTGATAAACATGGTGATTTTGGAGATAATATAATTGATCTTTTGAATCGTGCCCAAATCAACTATCCTATGATTAAATATCAACTTTGTACTGATGACGAAGCACAATTATCTCAAGCATATCAACAATTAAACCACAATCTTTCGGCAAATCTAATTACTGGGGTTGTTTTGAGTGGGTCGAAAAGTGACGCCTTTGATAACTCAAAATTATGGATCAACAAATTAGATGAATTTATTGTGGAAACATTATTTAAATTATCAACAAAATTACCTATTGTGGGAATTTGTTTTGGTCATCAGATATTGGCCAAAAATTTAGGTTGTAAAATTGGTAGAAATGAATTAGGTTGGGAAGCAGGAACCCATACTATTGAATTGAATCAAGAAATTTTCAAAATAGAAAACACTCCATTTTTACCGGCTTTATTATCGCCAAAGGATAACAGTAATAACAATAACGACGACAATCCTGAAAATCAAGTATTATTAGATCATTTGAATTTAGTTGAGTCTCATCAAGATATAATCCATGGATTGCCAACAATTACTGGATTTGAAGACATGGTGAGTATTGGATCAACTGTGAAATGTAATATTCAAGGAATGATAACCACCAAAACTTGTCCTATACGATTATTGACTTTCCAAGGTCATCCAGAATTTACTACCCCAATAGAATTGGATATTTTAAAGAACTCTTTTGAACATGGTGTATTTAATGAACAAGAATATGAAAAATTTAAATACCAAACTAATAGTTTAAATAATCAAGGTGATTTAATTGGTAAAGTGATTGCAAAATTTTTATTAACTTAATGTGAGGTTATATAGAGGCAAAAATAACAATAACAACAACAATAATAACAATAATAATAGTAATACTTTAAAATAAAAATATTTAAATAATATACAATTAATGAAACCTTTATCCCTTCTTAACCAATCTATTCTACTTTATATAACTTGACATATTTTTTTTTTTTTTTTAATCATCAAATAGCTTTTTGGTTGGACTCACAATACTAAATCCATTCAATTTACCACCTTTTTTACCATCATTCACATTTCTGTTCGTTAATCTATCATTTATTTGTTTCATATCATCTAATTTAGACTGTAAATGTTTGATTTTTTCTTGAGCAAGTTTCAATTCTGCATTATTCAGTGATGTCAACTTATTGATAACTTCCCTTAATTCATCTCGTTGCATCTTTAACGTTTGAATTTCTAATTGTGATTCATCATAATCATCAACTTGACTTTTCTCTGCCAATTTTCTTTCTAAATCAGGAACGACATGTACTTTCAAATTAGTGTTTTCTTTCAACAACTCATTGTATTTTTCAAGTAAATCAATATCATGTGAAGGCCTTTCATGTTGTAATAATCCACTATTTCTTTTCTCATATTCAGATAATTTATCCTCTAACTGATGAACTAAATCATTTTTAATTAACAATTGCTTGTATAATTCAGTTTTTTCATAATTTAACTTCAAAGCTGAAGGTGCTTGTCCATGTTCACCCAACAAGGCATGTTCTTCACTAATAAATCTCAATCTTCTTTCTTTGCTCAATTTTTCTTGTAAATCAGCAATAACCCGAGATTTTTCAGTGAGTTCAGATTTCAATTCTTCATCTAATTTAGGAGAATTCTGTTGCTGTTGCGGACTGCTTCTCAATTTACTTTCTAATGCTAATTCTCGTTTAATTGATGAGGCCAACTCTGTAGTGACCAACTCCAATTCATTCAACAAGTCATTATTACAATTCATGATACTCATTTCTTCTTTAGTAAATGTCAACGGTTGTTTTTGGCTAGCTGCAGCCTTGGCCACAGATGGATCCGATAAACTCATATTCCCAGAAGATGATACTCGTCTGCTAAACAAAGGCTGCTTTGAAGTTTGTGTCATTGAAGAATTTCTTGACGAAATAGGGTTCATTGTTGAATCACCTTCATCTATAGAACTCGTTCTTTTGCTCGATTTCGAAAATCTTTTGAAGATATTCTTTGTACCATTAAGTGAAAATGATGAACGCTTATTCACAGTTTGTCCAGATGCTGGTGTTGCTGACGATAATTTAGTGACACTACCATGAGACGATAATAGCATCTTTATCGATTCTCCACTAGAGGAACGACGCGCCAGAATTGATTTCGGCACCGAATCCCGTTCCAACTCAATATTTTCATGTTTATCCGTGTTAAATTGGGTGAAATCAGGGGTTTTGTCTTGAGATCTTCTTTGTTCTTCAGGTATATCATGAATGGGTTCGCTGAAATTTTGATAGAAACTACTATCATATGAATTTCTCCTGCTGGAATGGGTATTAACTCCTCCCTTTTGTTTCTCTTCTTGCTGTGAAGGTTCCAACAGAGACCCAAATTGATCAAGACTACTGGCGTTGTTCCCTTCGTGTTCTTCACCCATGTACATATACTTTTCACCCACTTTATGTGAAATATTAGATGTCGATGAAGTTGGCGGCGTGGTCTCGCCATTTGTGCTTTGTTCGAAAACCCCATTTTGATCTCTTCTTCTTACTTCACTATCGTCTGTGTCCGAATTGTTCAAATCATACTTCAGCATTTTTCTAGGAGTATTGCTCTCATAAACAGAAGACGATTCCGATCTTTGCTGTTCATCACCATCAGCAAATCGGTTAGGAATAACTGGACTAGAAAATTTTGGTGTTGCCTCAGCTGACGGGGATCTAAATTTACTGAAAACAGTATTTGCCACAATATTTCGAAATTTCAGATTAGAATCCAGGATGTTGCGATTAATTGATGGATTATTGAGTGGTGGAGACGTCTTAGGGGTTGTGTCTTCAGCCGATGTATCAGCACCTGCAGAATCTTCTTGCAATGTGGATTGTTCGTCACTTTGATCTTTTTCAACATTAGGCGATGGAAAATCAGAATTGCCCAGTATGCGAGACTTCTGTGGGGATGGATGAGGTGAGCCTATTTTCATGGATTTGTTACTCTTTTGAGGAGAGTTGAAATCCAACGCAGTAACAAATACATCGTGTGTAGAGGCTCTTGCGTTTGCACCTAACGCTTTATATCCATCGTTACTAGGATTGGTATCTTCGTCATCAAGGTAAGACTCTCTAGTAGGAGGAGCAACAACATTAAAAGTGGGTGAACCGGGTAGTTCGTTAAGATCCTCCTCCTCCTCTTCTTGTTCTTCATAATCTGGGATTGGAGATTTTTGTGGCAATGCTTCGTTTGAAGTATCTGGTATTCTAGGTAGGTCCTTTACCGAATTCTGTACACTGTCGTTAGAGCTCACAGGGGCAAAATTGGCATCGGCAGGACTAACAGGTGGCTTCTTTCTGGAGAGAGTTTTCTTGCCAGTTTGTGGTTTTTCATCATTGAATAAGTTCAATTTACGAACTCTCATGGAATTATTCTTCTTTAATGTTGACTTACGAGACAAGGCAGCATTTGGATCTTCATTCTCAAAATTGTAAATTATATTCTCTTCATTACGCGTTTCAGATTTGTCTTTGGAAATAGGATCTGCATTATAATTATTAGGCTGTAGCTGTTGTGGTTCTTCTTCTTCTTCTTCAACAATTGCTTCTTGAAGGGAATCACTTGAATTTTGAGATAACTTTTGTGGTTGCGGTGGTAAATTTTGCCATTGATTATATTGTTGTTGTTGTAATTGTGGAGCATTTCTAGGTATAAATGGCTGTTGACCCGGACCGTATGCCTGCTGAATTGGTTGCGAATATTGCTGTTCTTGCGGAGGCGCCCCATATGCTCGGTCCATTTGTTGTTGTTGTTGTGGTGGTGGTTGATACTGCTGTTGCGGAGGATTGGCAGGAACTAGATTCTGACTTCTTAATGGTGGTCCCTGATATCCTAATGGTGGGCCCAGCGTTCCCAAGGACTTAGTTCTAGGATAGCTTTGAGGCATGCCACCATTCATTAAAGACATGCTTCTTGGACCGTTATTTGGCATTCCACCGTTCATCAATGACATGGTTCTTGGGCCATTTGGTGGCACACCATTACCCATGGGTACTTGTTGTGGAGGATATGGGCCAGTTCTTAAAGATTGTGCTCTGGGTCCTGCCCCTCCTGGTCCATATGCTTGTTGTTGTTGTTGTTGTTGTAGTTGTGGGTTGTAAGGTACCCTTTGTGGGAATGGGCCTGATCTCATGGACATAGTTCTTGGTCCTTGGGAATTTAATGACATCGTTCTCGGGTTGGAGTTCACCATTGACATTGTTCGTGGGTCATTGGGCCCGCCACCCATATACTGAGACTGTTGCATCATCATGGGATTACCTGTTGCCAACGAATTTGCCCTGGCACCGTTGATCATCGCTAGTTTCTTCTGTTGGTTCATTTGTTTCCTATATTGGACATTGTTAACTTTTGAGCCAGAAGCTGGTCCTATTCCACCTAGTGCTCCGCCACCTCCCAATGTAGGAATTATTGGTGCAGTATCAAGGGCCTTATGAGAGCTCATGGCGTAGGGGCCCCTGTTCCTCATATGAGTGATATCCTCAAAGGATACACTGCTTCCGTTGGTAAGATCCATAATGTCTGCCCCTGAATCTTCATTGAAATTCAAGTCCGCACCTTTGTTTCTTCGAAAGAATCGATTTACTCCTGCTGCAGTTTGGGAAGTCATGGACGATTTTCTTGAAGAGTTCGTATTGATGTTTGTATAGCTTGGGTTACTATTGGAAGTGAACGGTGATCCTGTGGCAGGCAAAGGTGTCATTATATCGTAATTTGTGGTTGATGCCGAAGTTATCAGATTTGTGTGGGATACTGCGCCTGGAACATTCATAAATTGCTGATGTTGTTGTTGTATATAAGCCGGCTGAAATCGGTTGTATTTGGGATTCTGTTGTTGTTGTTGATATTGATGTTGTTGTAAGGATTCACTTAGTGTATCAATGTCTTGTTCTCCGTCTAATAGGTGTTGTCTTAAACGAACTTTTGATGTTAAAGCCCCTGTGCCTGCATCCATGATTGGTAAATTTCAATAAAAAAAAATTAAAATCGTACTATAAAATACAACTAACAAGGACAATGAAAACTTTCAAGTTCTAATAATGGGTGATAGTTGGAACTGACGGTGAAAACCAGATGAAATATGTACAAAACTAAAAGAAAAAAAAAAAAGTAGGGAAGGAAAAGAATATGTGAAACTGACTCGACTGGTTTCTTTGTTGAAAACCAAAAAAGAAAAATTGCAGGAGAGTTAATTAGGATTAGTTTTTTTTTTTTTGCTTCCCTCTTCTTCTCTGTATGAGAAATACCAGATTCAACATTTTTTGTATTCCTATATTTGAAAAAAATACTAAAAAAAAAACGACACGATTTTTCCTGGTTTTACCTGCATGTCTTCCTAGTATTCTAAAATTCACATTTATTATGTGTATTTAGCTACGTGTAATTTGTTTATTATTCACCATCGTTTCATTCTAATCGTGCTGTTAAATTGACTTGACTACAGGTGGGTTGGCCAGTATTATTGTGTAAGATATCTCCACTACCCAAGGGTGGACCGTGTTCAAAATGGATGTAACGGGAAATCTACACCAAGTGTTTATTCAACTACACTAAACACTGCCCACACTTAGCAAGTATAGCTGGTTGTAAATCTGTCCTTATCGTGTAGCTGAATAGTAGTCAAACACGCTCAAGGGCTGAAATCTGGGAAACGAAATTGAATCTGGAATTCTATGTACTGCATATAGTCTGTACTTGAAAAACTGCATATTTTGCATAGCTATTTTTAACTCATTCCACTTGTTACTTGGTTACTTGTTAAAATTACTTCAATATGATGATAGCAATGAACAATCATCCGAGTGTGCCTATTTATAATAGTGGCTAGTCATCTAATTGTGTTCTAAATTTGAAAAGACAAACACAAATTAAAAAAAAAAAAACAATGGTTTTCATCAAAATCCGAATTTGAGTCCTCGCATCTATAATTCACCCACCTTGTACACTTTATTTATTTGATCTCGTTAAGCTTATGGTGTATTGGATTAGCGAAAGCAAAAAGAAAAAAAAATATATAAGAGAATGTTGTAAACATGTGGTCAATCTGTTTGCCGAAATAATAACAATAAAAGAGTTGGTGGATGAAGTATTTAGATCGGTTGAAACATTAATGATAAATAATTACCAATGATATCGGTTAAGTTGTGTGTGTGTACCTCAAAGTGACTAACAAGGGAAAAAGAAAAAAAAAGGGAACAAAGAAAAAGAAGAAAAAAAAAAAATTATTTTTCTCAGGGCACAAAAACGAGTTTCTAAGAGAACTACTTTATTATTATGTATGGTGGTGTTGTTTTTATCTTTAGTATTACACAAATAGGTTTGTTTTGTTGTCGACTTACTTCCACCATCACCACCACCACCACTATCTTCCAAAAACAAGAATTACCTGTCCTCTTCAACAGTAGTTAACCCTCATTGTTTCAACAACTACACATACTTCATTTGCATAGGCACTAAACTATAACACCGATAATTAAATTAAAAAAAAAAAAAGCAAAACAATTAGAGAAGAAAGAAAAAGGTTATGAACCCAAAGACAAGATGCAATTCTTCCGTGTTAAATCCATTTTTGTATAAAATTCGTAGAAATCACTAAATGTTAGATTGCTAGCTGAGTTGTTTAAAGTGTATTTCTTTGTTTCTCATACAACTAAAAACTAAGCATGCCTAAATACATAATAAAAACGGGCTATTCGTCATTCACCTGATCGTTATTTTGTTTCAGGGGCTCCATGGTCAACAATAACCTTTGTTAGTTTGTTGAGTATTCGGATAATCTTCTAGCTTTGCTTTGTTCTTGGTGGATAGTAGTTTGGACTGTCGTCGTAACTGTTTGGTTGGAGAGGTGCGTTTGTGCTTGTTTCAGGTTTTGCCGATTTCGAAAAAAATTAAGGCGGGCGCGGATTGTAAAGCAAAAAGAAAAAAATATCTAAAAACACCACCTATTTGAGATAAAAAGTTTACCAGTTGAGACAAATGAGTAACGTGCAATCGTGTATTTTTTTTAGTTTTTGTGCTGGCAACAACTAAAAGAAAACGCAACAAGCCCATCACTGTTTCAACTTTGCTGGAATGGCTATTGTAATGCATCCTTTTACAGGTCACTTCCAGTAACAAGGGTGGAATACAGCTCACTTGTAGACGATTATAAATGAAATTGAGTACTGCTAATTATTTAATACCTCCTGTGAGACCAAAAACGCTGAGCCTAGTTTTGTCGTAAATTGGTTTCATTTCCGGACCCAAAATTAAACAAAATCAAAAAAAAAAAAAAACCCAGAAAAATATTACCAAACATGTAAGGGATATCATTTATTCATTGATATTAGCATCAACCCAGAAGTATTAAGCTTAGAAGTTTTGATCTGAAAAAAAAGAGATAACAGTTAATGAGAATACCCATTTAGTGCATGAGTTCCAACTTTGTTATAAGAATTGTTTATATACTATACTTTTCAAACCAGTCTTGCATTCAGTTCATTACTCAAATAAATTGGTAATGCCATTCCAAAAATATTTGTACTTCAAGAGAGGACGAATAACGGAACTTGCTTATTTTGCAACCAAGCTGTTGTGGTTGCTGTTATTGCTTCTCGGAACTACACTCGAACTTTGACAAAACGGAATTTACCCGCATTTCCGAATTTCCGCATTACTAATACACGTTTGCTCAGTTATTAACTCGACTTAGAGACAAGGAACAAATGGGTGGTCACGTGAAAATGACACTTCTGCAAAAAGCGGAGATGGTTCTTGTTTTAAAAAAATGGTTTCCGCTAGCCGTACACAGTTTGTAGTTTCTTTTCTCTTCTAGAAGTTTAAATCCCTTAGGCTGTTAGTATAGTCCTGTTCAAGAGAACTTTAATGAAAACTCATTATCATTCAGAAAAAAAAAAAACATACCAAAACTGGCAAAAAAGTATAAATTAAGCAATGCTTGGGATAATTCAATATAAAAAGTGATTGATCCTTTTATTTTCAAATTTTCAAATTTTCCTTTTTTTCTGGTTTATTAATCATATAATCAATAATTAAGTCAACTATTAATTGATTTCTTTTCGTCTACACCACAAAAATGACACAGTTAACTTATAAAAGATATGGTTTTAAAAATGGGGGTTCTCCATTAAAGATAATCACTGATAAATTCGATTTTCCCACTGATACTCAAGGTAACTTTATCATCCCCAAGAATAAAATATTGATCAAAATCTATTATGCATCATTAAACCCAGTTGATTATAAATTGAAAAAAATCACTTATTTCCCACCTTTCTCAATGCATGGTATTGGTAAAGACTATAGCGGTGAAATTGTTGGTCTTGGCTCCAACGTCAAAAACTTCAAAGTTGGTGAATTTGTTCAAGGGTTTCATCCAGGTGTAATCACTGATGATGGGACATTTAGTCAATATTTGTTAATAGACACCAAAGGGTTATTCAAAACCGAGATTGCCACCGTGCCACAAAATATCAGTTTGGAACAAGCTGCTGCTTGGCCATTAGTTTTGGGTACTGCCATCAAAGTTATTGGTGACTTGCCTATTAAGGGGAAAAAAATTTTGGTGTTTGGTGGGGCCACCTCAGTGGGAAGATACTTGGTACAATTGTTACAAACAGAACAAGCTGGAGAAATAGTTGTTAGTTGCTCGCCTAGATCTCAAGAACTTGTCACTGAATTGGGGGCAACAAAGATTATCAATTATAGAGAAAACGTCTTGAACCAGGTTTTGGAAAATGTCAAGGATAAGCCTTTCGATTATATATTTGATACTTGGGGAGGTAATGAATTGTTCCCACATTTGAAACAAATTTTGGTCAAGAACGGTACTTATCATACCATCGTTGGTGATGATCCTCACTCATTTTTTAAAGGCACAAGTAGATCATTCTTTAGAACATTTTTGAGTTGGCTTCATATGTTAGATTATTCGTATCAATATGTTTTATTGGGGGCAGGTGGCAATGGATGGATTAACAAAGCAAGGAAATATGTTGCAAATGAAGATGTTCAAATTTTTATTGATAAGATTTACAAATTCGAAGATTTAAACGACGCAATTGAATATAATAAGACCGGTACAGCTCAAGGTAAGTTAATCATTAATGTTAAAGACTACAAATAAGTGTGAATCGAGATATTTTACATGCTTGTTTAACTGTTTTCTTTTTTTTTATTCTAGTTATTCATACAGAATCATATCAATCTAGTAGTAATATATATATATATATATAATTTGATAATTTTCAGCTTTTAGCAGAATATTTCAAGCGTCATAGAGCTGTTGAATAGTATCAAGGATAGTTTTCTCCACTGGTATATAGTCAAATCCAAGAATTTCTTGAGTTTTTGTCAAATCTGTTTTGATACAAGATTTTTGTATACATTCTTGACTTCTTTCCAAATTACCTTCGGGAATATTGAGACTAGGGAAATTCTTCTTAACGATATATGCAAGCAAATCATTACTAAACGGCTGATTTATTAACACCAACCTTTGATTGATTGCTTCCTCTTTTTCAAATGCAACTAAATGAGCTTTAGCAACGTCTCTAACATCAATGCATCGACTGGCATAAGGTGGGATCTCGTCGTTCGGTTTCAAAGTAAGAATATCATCAATCATTTCAATCAGTAAATTCAATTTCGATTTATCCTTGACCCCAAAAGCCTGTGGTCCAAAAACAACTGTTGGATTGACAACACTTACTTTAAAAGTTGGTGATTCAGTTTCAACAAAATCCCAAACGGTCTTTTCTGCCATTTTTTTGGCATAAGAATATGCTGCTTCAGGATCAGATAATGCCTGTTCTAATGTAACTGGATTCCAATCGTTTTCTGTGTAATACTTATTATGATCAAAATTCTTCCCCAGTGCAATGGCTGTAAACGAAGATGTCACAACCACTCGCTTAATTTGAGGCCCATATAACTTAATTGCATTCAAGGCATTCCTTGTTCCTTCCACAGCAGGTTTGATGAGTTCATTTTGAACATCTTTTGCTGAATAGGTGACGGGAGAAGCTGTATGAATAAACACCGATATTTGTGAATTCAATTTCAAGACGTCATCGAATGCTCCAACAGCACTAATATCAGGGATAACAGCAAATTCAAAGTCCTTTGATTGTATAATATCTGTTAATTCTTTGCCTTTCGATTCAGATCTTACTGATCCAATGACTTTGTATCCATTAGCCAACAATTGCTTGATAACATTTTGCGCAATAAAACCAGAAGCCCCAGAAACAAAAACAGTTGTAGTAGATTTTGAAGCAGACATGGTTTGATAGTAATGATATATAAATAAACTTCTCCAATCAGGTTACGCAATAGAAGCAGAACAGAAGAATCTCTCAGAAGTTCAATACGAATCGGTCTGTTGTTGTTTTTTTTTAGTGGAGAGCGTATCCACAACTTTTTTTGTACAGTGCCAAAATGGGTGCCTACATGATATTACCAATACTGTTATTTCCAACTCTAAACAGGTTGAAACCTTGATTTAGAACACTGAATCACTATTATTAAACTCCATGTATTCAAACTATCATATAGCGCCTATTAAAAAAAAAAAATACAAAATATTAAACACAAACTCAAAACAGCTAAACTTCACTCTTGATCAATTATGATCAACAATAACACCGACAATGTTGTATCTCATTTTAAAAAACTTGACCCAATCATCAATTATTCCTTGTTGCTTTTCATCTAAATCATCAGTGTACCAAGTATCTTCATTACTATCCTCTGATAATTTTAACTTATTTAACCCTAACAATCTGCTCACATCTTTTCCAACCAATTTATGATAAGCCTTGCCGGGACCATAACTATTGGAATTAGGGGTAACATCATAAATATATCCTCTTATACCAACATACAATTCTGGTTTATCGGTTCCATTATATTGGGCTAATTGGGAACGTGTGAAAATAGGAAGGTCTTGAATGCTCAATTTCTCATTGTTTTTGAAAATCTCAGTAGGTTCTTTATCTTTTGATCCAAACATTGCAACTAAACACTTATGAAGTAAATAACAGGTTGTTAAGTATGAATTGATATTAATAAAAAAAAGTGTGGAGTGACTGTGAATTGTGTGTGTGTGTGTGTTCTTTTTTTCCCTTTTTCCTTTGAGTATTACTACGCAAGCAAAATTTTGAATATTATACGAAAGTAACAAAAGTTTTTTCATTGAGAAGACCACTTAATCAGACCACACCGTACTCGACATTCTCAAGTAATATGAAATGGTAAGTGAATATATTTAGAATAACATCTATTTGGTTTTTTTTTTTTTGTCTTTACAATACTAACGATTTCGTCTGCTTATGTTTTGTATTTAGAATGATAACACTGAAAAATACCCACCGAATATACAGAAATTGTTTCAACCGAAACCACCATTTCCATATATATCACCAATAGATTACCCACCAGAGAAACGATCGACGAAACCCATATCTCCGATATCATCACTTAAACATGAAATTGAAAAATACATATCTCAAGAACTACCGGAACGTGAATCAAAAGCTCTGGCGGTGCCGAAGAAGATTTCAAAAATCGTGAAACACAAGCAAAAACAGCACGAAGCAAATTTGAAACGTTTAGCCAAGGACAAAGATCATGAGCGACAATTAGAAGAATGGAATAACCCGACACTTTTTGCAAAACAAGAACGTGAATTTATGAAAGATCCGTTTAGAACAGTTTTCATTGCTCGATTGGATTACAATTTAACTGAATTGGATATATCTCGTGCATTTGCTAGATATGGAATGATTGAATCTATAAAAATAATAAGAGATAAACAAGGTAAGTCACGAGGGTATGGATTTGTGGTATATGAAAGAAATCCCGATGCCGTAGCTTGTGTTAATGATCTAAGTCGAACTGGATTAAAGTTGGGGAACCGACCAATTCTCGTTGATATTGAAAGAAGCAGAGTATTGAAAAATTGGCGACCACGCAGACTAGGTGGAGGAGAAGGTGGAAGAGGTTATGTTAAAGAGGGGAAAGTACAATCTGTAGCTGCTACTGCAAGAAGAACTATCATTGCCAATAATCCAGCTTTTAACACTGCACCACCACCGCAACATGACCAACAACAACAATTTCAATATCAACAGCAACAGCAACAGCAACAGCAACCTCAATACAATACTTATCCAAGTTCCTATCAGCCGCAATTTCCACAGCGTTACTCTTCTGGACCAAGAACTGCACTGGATGTGAGAGCTCCAGCAACATCAATAAAAGACAAGTATGCAAAGTACTCGTCTATTGGGGATGATCCATCTATGGAAAAGACCTACAGCTACAAACCTGCAAGTGATGATAGATCAATTAGGAATATAAGGAGAAGAGATTGATAATGATGATAGTTGTTGCTTTCATTAAGTAGGTTTTGTATTTAATTAAAAACAAAAAGTTAGTGTCGCAACCACCAATCTCTCAACGCGGAAAATATTTGAGTGATTCAGTTGCTTAAGAAACTCTTTTTTCGTTGTTCGTTGACAGCTTATTATTTTTTTTTTCTCTCCCTTTCTTTCCCATCTCTATTTCATTTAACCTCCTGGACTTTTCTATTTATTTGTTTTTGGTGCTATTCAACTTAGACATTTAGAAACGGAATTAAATATAAACAACCACCCAATCCAATGCCAGACGAGAGTCCAAGTAAAAGAAAAATCGATTCAGAGGAACTGTCCTCAGTTCAATTGAAAAGAACAAAGTCGATTGCTCATGATGATTTACGACAATCCATTGTGAAGGAAATTACAAAAAAATTTGAGGACCGAATTGTGAAGTTGGAAACAAGAATCCTGAAATTAGAGGAGGAGTTTTCAAATGAAAAAGAGAAAGAACAACAACAACTACAACAACAACAAGAAAAAGAAACAGAGAAGAAAAACACAGTAAATATAGACACTAAACAGCAAGAAAGAAGGATATTAAACAAAGAACCACCACCACTCCCTAAAAGACAAGCAACTTTTGGATCTAGTTCTTTCAGCTTTTCCCCAGGAAAGATCACACCATTAAACTCGTTCAATGATGCAACTACTGTTCCCAGCAGTCCTAAACCAGTATTTGGCGCCACTACATCGTTTGGAAACATGAACACATCAAGTGCTAGTTCAACACCGGAACCAGCAAAATCAACTACAACAACATCAGCCACGTTAGCAAAACCAACAACATCTACACCAGCTACTTTTGGATCCACATTCGGCGCCAACACTCGATTTTCCAACGCGTTTCAAGATTCGATTAAGAAAAAGTCATTCCTTGACAAAGAAGATGACAAACAATCATCTACTGATAACAACAATAAAGACAGCAATAACAATAACAATCCATCGATACCACAAGAGTTCAAACAAGTTGATTTGGCACCAGTGGAACAAACAACTGGTGAGGAAGATGAAATATCACATTTTAACTGTACAGCTAAGATATTTGAGTTGAATTTATCGAAAATTAACGAGGGTTGGAAAGAGAGAGGTGTGGGTCCATTGCATCTAGATCAATCCAAAGCAGATAAAAGACAAATTAGACTAGTCATGAGGTCACAAGGGTTGTTGAGAGTAGTGTTAAATTATAAAATAACTGCAGACACTGAGATCTTGAAAGGATTGGAAGCAAGCTTAACTCCAGGTAAATTTCTCCGTTTGAACTCGGTCAATTCTGAAGGTACTCCAATCCAATACTTACTAAAATTTGGTTCAGAGAGCTTGCGCAATGAATTAGTAGATAAAATTGATGCTTTAAAGGAGCAAATCAAAGAATAGAGCTATTTCCTCCCCATTTTTGCTTGATATTTGTTTTGAACTTACATGAATCTGGAAAAAAGAAAGATGTATATTAATCATTAGTTTCTAACAAATGCAATGCTCACAACTGTAGAGCCCTTGACACCACCAAATTGGAAACTTGGATAATTTATCTCATCCCAGACTTCCAATTTTGTATCTTTTGTAATAATTTTAATAAGTTCGTCTTTTGTAAAATTACATGACGTTATCAATAGAATAGATCCTTTTACCATCATCTTTTCAACTTGAGAAGCGTAGACATCCATCCCTATCTTTCCATTGAAGTCAGCCAACGGGTCTTGATTAAGGGCAATGGCATCTAGAGTACCTTTATCTAGCAATATGTCAAATTTGTTTTGCAAAAATGAACAATTCACTTGCAACAAGTCAACTTGATCAAAATTGACTTTTAACTCAGAATGCTTTCTTTTAGCAACTCCTTTAGCAAATTCTACGGAATCCGGTGAATAATCAATCCCTATATATTCAAAGGTTTTATCGCCTTCATTTTCTTCATTTATGTCTTCCAGAAGTTGAAATAGTAAATGGCCATTCCCTGTACCCAAATCTAAAAATCTGATAACTGATTGAGAACTTATTTCTTCAGGCAACTCTTCATCATTTAGCTTATCGATTATAAATTGAATCATTTTGGATTCAGCGTCGGAGTCGTCAAACCAGCATTCTCCTGTGTCTTCATCATTTTCATTGAAATTCTCTTGTTCTTTTTTGTAGAAATTATTCCAACTTTAAGATTTCTTGTTAGTAACAAGTTTCACAAACTGTATTGGTAGATATGCACTTACTATTCTTGACTTCCTAATTTAGATGAGTTTAATCTTATTTCTTCAGTCATATTGGTAAGGCAAGACAAAGTTCAAGACGAATTGTAATGTTAGATTAGTTTTTTGACTTTTTTTTTTTTTTCGAAATGGCTAATCACTCCGGAAAAATATTCCGAATGCCGCTACCAAAAAAATGGATGTCCACCAAAATTGATACCAGCCTTCAATGTTCTTGAATTGTGTATGGTTTTGTTTATAATTATCCAGAAAACTAGAAATAATGGATAATCCTTCAATTAACCAGTAGTAGCATCTTAAACACGGTAATTGATGTTAAATGATTCACTTAAATCTGTGAGTTTGAGATGAACCAAGCATTTCTGTCGTGCACTGTTGAGAAATCAACAATAATTAGCGAAGCAAAAAATAAAAATAAAAACTCAATACCGCGTCTTGAATTTTTTAATCAAGTTTTGACATCAACAAGATATCATATGAACCAATGTCGATTGCTATAGATTTAACGAATGACGAATCTGACAAAAGAAATGAATTGGAAAACAATCACGAAGATACATTAGTCGAAGAATTTGCTATTGATGAGAAAACTCAACAGAACTATCGCGTGTGGAAGAAGAATGCACCTTTACTATACGATTACTTAGTTACAAACTCTTTGCTTTGGCCATCTTTATCAGTTCAATTTTTCCCTGATATAACACATTTAAACGATTTGGATGAAAATAAGAACGAGGAACAAATCATAGCCCAAAGAATACTCCTTGGTACATTTACTTTGGGTCAAGCAATTGATCATATATCTATCTTACAAATACCCAGTTTTAAAAACCTTAATCAAAATATAAAGATAAATAAGCTTGATTTTAATCCAGAACGAGAAGAGTTTGAATTGGCCACTCCAACACTAAACAAAACCAAAACTTTGCAAAAGATCAACCATTTAGGAGATGTGAACAAAGTCAGATATATGCCTCAAAAGCCTAATATTCTTGCGAGTGCCAACAACCTAGGAGATTTGGTAATATATGAGAGGACCAGACACAAGAGCTTTAAAAATACTATACTAGATGATACAGAATTGAGCAAAGTGCAAATAAGACTAGTCAATAAGCATATTCCATCCACAGCAGACATATTTGCCATTGATTGGAACAGAAACAGCGAAGGGCTTTTGTTGAGTGCTGATATGAATGGAGTCATTAACTTGTACGATTTGAAGAAATATGATTCTGAGACTTTGAACGAACGCCAATATTGGGAAAATAATGCCATTGGGGTAAATGATATTGAGTGGTTTCCAACCCACGACTCGTTATTTTGCACTGCTGATGATAACGGGTGTTTAAAAATTTACGATACTAGAAGTGAAAATTCTGTTGTTCAAAATAAAAGTATTGGAAATAGTGTCAATAGTGTTGCTTGTAATCCTGGGTATGCGACTGGTTTAGCTACAGGAGACAGCACTGGAGTAATTAAGGTGTGGGACATTAGGAATTTTGACAATTCGCTTAGTGAATTACATCGTCATTCTGATTCAATTACCCAATTGAAATGGAATCCTAAATGCCACAATATTCTAGGGTCTTCATCTACAGACCATCTGGTTAAGTTACATGATATAAACAATGATTCAACCATATTCACTCATTTGGGTCATATGCTAGGGGTTAATGATTTTGATTGGTCACATGCGGATCACTGGATGGTTGCTAGTGTTGCAGACGATAATTCTTTACATGTCTGGAAACCAACGCATTCTGTTACAGACAAATTCAAATAGCTACCCAAGTACTACTAGTAGATAATGATAAATAGTATAATAAAATATATATTGTGCAACACTCTTTTAGGCATCAAACCTTTTTGTTCGTTATATATAAAAGATCTATCTAGTTTTTAGCAAACAACTTTTCGATTTCGTTAAGAGATTCAGCCAATACTTTATCTTGGAATTTTGGATTGGCAATTTCTTTGTTAACTTTATCGATGACTTCTTTGGCCAATTGTTCTTGTTCCAATTGTCTTTGTTGTTGTTCAAATCTAACCCAAGAGTCCAAAACAGACTTGGCTTCGTGGGAAACTGCCAATTTTTGTTTTAATTCGAATGAATCAGCTTCGAATTGAGCGGTTTCTTTAGATAAAGCAAATAAATCTTCAGTGGTTGAAACAACATTTTTCAATTCTGAAACAGTTTCAATTCTCTTGTTAACGGCTTCGATATGGTTGGTTCTTGATTGATTCAATATATCGTTGACTTTTTTGATTTCACCATCAGCCCATTCAGTGTATAAAGGAGCAACGAATTTGGCGACCAAAGCTGTGAAACTTGCAAAAGTAACAAGCAAAATGGTTTCATCGTGTATAATAAACACTCCATTGGAAATACCGTAGATGGCAGCTGCTGCTGAAGTGGCCAAAATACCAGTCTTAGACAATAAGTTGTTACCTGGTAATGCATCAATGATTGAATTGGCCTTTTGTTTGGGGTCAGCTGGGGCAGACAAGTATCTCAAACCCATTGGAGTTGGACGGAAAGCCATTCCCATGGCTGGGCGAGCACTTCTCAATGCAATTCTGTTGATCATGGACATTGTGGGAATAGTTATTACGTTGACGTGATATGAAAAGTTTTCAACACTATGTAGTTTTTTCTTTTTTTTTCTCCTTTCCTTTCACTTTCACTTTTACAATTTTGATTTTTTGGTTGTTCGGACAGGCAAGAACGAGAAAAGCGAGAAACAAATATGATTGGAAGATACTAGATTTCCTAATTAAGTAATTAACTACACATTTAATCAGTATAACTAAAACCAGTTACTCGTGCATTAGTTTGTCCAGTATTATTTTATTAATAGCTCTATTTGTCCTTATTTCAGCCTTGTGATAATAGCTTCGCAAGTCCTCTTTCATATCCTTGGTATAGGATACTTTAGGTTTCGTTGATTTGTCCTGTTCAAAAAACTCTGATATTGTTTCGTTGTGGACTCTATTTAGTATTTCATTATAGATTCTTTGTGAAACAACTTCTACAGTCTCTCCATTTGTTAGTTGCAAGGTTGGTGGCAACAAAGATGCTGCTTCTTCTTTATCTTCAGTAGCTTCTTGTAAATTTTCATGAGCAGCCACAGACAGTGTCTTTGTTAGTGAAAGATCTTGAGGTTCTTCTTCAGATTGTGGAGATGTTTTTATCAGTGATCCTCGATTGTTGGCTCTGTTCTTTCTCAATTCAGCCAATCTTGCTTTTCTATCTTCAGACATTTTTAACTAAGGTTGCTGAGAAATGTAGGTGGAGTTATCCTAATGATACTTCTTGTATAGATTTATCTTGTATCCTCTTCTCTAAATGTTTTGTTTTAGTTTTAATTTTTTTTTTTTTTCAATCTTTGTTCCTTTTTTTTTTTTTTACAACCCCGATACAAACGTAGAATGTCTGAAGTGAACGAAACATGCAAACCCCAGGCATGTGCTATTCAGAATTGTTTACAGAAAAATGGGTATAATGAATCCAAGTGCACTAAGTATATTGATGATTTATATAAATGCTGCAAAGAATTCTATGAGTGTGAAGGTCCCGAAGCAACAAGTGTATGTTGTCCCAAATTTAAATTGCTCCAGTTGAAATTGAAACAGAGGTCATTAGGTGAAATTGATGCAAAGGTTTTAGAGACAAAACGAGGATAAACGAAGTCATTCTTCGAATAAAAAAAAAAAAAAAAATAATCTGTATAGACTGGTTAGTTTGTATTTATTTGTTATATTAATACATATCATAGATATATTTATGTACATGAACTAATTCTACGTTGGGGTTTTCTTCTTTGATTGGTTTGAAATTATTTTAAATTTTAACACCAATATGGATACTGGCAACACCAAAGGTCAAGTTTTCATAACCTGGTTCAGGAACATAAAATCCAGCTTTTTCAATCATGCCTTTGAATTCTTCTTGTTTAGGGAACTTCCTGATACTTTCAACCAAATATTGATATGAATCTCTATCATTGGCAATCAACTGGCCCATCAAAGGCAACAAGGAGAAAGAATAAGCTTGGTAAGCATAGTCCAAAAGCGGGTTTTCCACTTGTGAAAATTCTAAACAGGCAAAAATACCACCTGGCTTTAAAACACGGTAAGCAGTATTCAATCCTGCTTGTATGTCTGTAAAATTTCTAATACCAAACGCAATGGTGTACACATCTTTTGAATTATCGGGGATTTGGTCCATAACTTCACCATTCTGAACTAAAAAGTTCACTCGGTCGCTGTTGGCCCATTTGGTCTTAGCAAACCTTACTTCTCCTTCTTTCAACATATCGGGATTAATATCTGCGATGGTCATCTTACTCACCGTGTCACCGTATTTCTTTTCAGCATGATCTAATAAGCCAAAAGCAATATCCCCAGTACCACCAGCCACATCTAAGAACTCTAAAGGTTCGGTTGATCCTGGCCTCATACCAGCATCTAATCTTTGAATAAAGTGGTGCTTCCATAATCTGTGAACGCCCATTGACATGACATCGTTCATAACATCGTAATTAGAAGCCACTGATGAGAATACCCCTCCAACAAGTTTTTCTTTGTCATCTTTGTTAACTGTTTTGAAACCAAAATGTGTTGTTTCATCTGTTTTTGGAGGTGGTGTAGGTTTGTTCGATGTGTTTTCAGTTGCCAATGATCTTGAAATTGAAAGCAATGATCTTGGTGTAGCAAATTTTGCTGATCTAAAAATAGATCCTCTGAGAGTAGTATGAATCATCATTGCGTTGAATTACCTTAGTTTATCAGGGGATGTTGAAAAATTAATTGTGTGGTATAAAAAAAATCTTCGTTCTTGCTTCCTCCTGCGAAAAATTTGCGAGGCACTCCCTAACGTCAGGTCATATACGACACAAAACATGAAAGCTACGCCAAGTTGATTTATTCAACCATATCATCAAAAACCCATATTCTTTCTACAAAGTCTTAAAATCTTAGACTGATAAAAGCATTTTTAAAAAAAAAAAATTTCGAATTCTCAATAAAGACGCAGTCTATACATTATTATTTACTAAGTCTAGAACAATATACTCAGGATCAAGACTCTTTTCAACTTAAGCTTGGACAATTCTAACAGTGTTAGAGTGACCAGAACCTCTAGTCCAACCTTGGACAGTAACAATTGAGTCACCTTTAGAAATGATACCCAATTCAACAGCTTCAGAAACAGCCCATCTCAATCTGTTTTCAACATCTTCTTGCCAGTTTTCGATACTTGGTTTATCGAAAATGAATGGGTAGACACCTCTGTACAAGTGGGAGAATTTGGCAGCTCTTTCGTTTCTGGTAACCATCAAGATTGGAACATCTGGCTTGTATTTGGAGACCAATCTGGCAGAAAGACCACTGGTGGACAAGACAACAATAGCTTTAGCATCTTGTTCGTAAGCAGCAGAAACAGCAGCAACGGCACAAGTTTCAGTGGTGGCAGTTGGTTTCTTGGCCAATGATCTCAATTCGTTGAACAATTGTGGGTAAGCAATGGCCTTTTCAGCGGTAAGACAGGTGTTGTGCATCATAGAGACGGCTTCAACTGGATAGTTACCCTTGGCGGTTTCACCAGACAACATAACACAGTCAGCACCATCCAAGATAGCGTTACCGACATCAGAAACTTCAGCTCTGGTTGGTCTTGGGTTGTAGGTCATGGATTCCAACATTTGGGTGGCACAAATGACTGGTTTGGCGGCCAAGTTACATTTGGCAATCAATTGTTTTTGAACAACAAAGACTTGTGGAGCTGGAATTTCAATACCCAAATCACCTCTAGCAACCATAACACCATCAGTGACTTCCAAAATTTCGTCAAAGTTGTTGACACCTTGTTGGTTTTCAATCTTGGAGATAATTTGGATGTCTTTACCTTCTTCACCCAAAACTTTTCTGATTTCCAAAACATCGTTGGCGGTTCTGATAAAGGAAGCAAAGATCATGTGGACTCTGTTTTTAACACCAAATTTAATATCAGAAATATCTTTTTCTGATAAAGCTGGCAAGTCAACATCAGTACCTGGCAAGTTGACACCTTTGTGAGAAGAAATCTTACCAGCGTTAAGGGATCTGACTTTCAAAGTTTGGTTATCAGCAACGGAGACAACTTCAAATGACAAAACACCATCGTCAACATATATGATTTTACCTGGAGCAATGACTTTGGTAATGTTTTTGTAGTCAATGTACATGACCTTGTCGTCACATTTGGTTTTGTAAGCATCATCAGTGGTGAAGATCATTTCGTGGTTTGGTGGAATTGGGTAGTCTTTGTCACCAACAGTGGTACCAGTTCTGATTTCTGGACCTTTGGTATCTAAAGCAATGGCTAATGGTCTGCCTTTGTAAACTTCTTCGGATTTTCTGGCATTGTCAATGACGGATTGATGGTATTCATAAGAACCATGGGAGAAATTCATTCTGACAACGTTCAAACCAGCTTTTCTCAATTTAACCAAAACGTCCACGTTGTTGGTTTTTGGACCAATGGTACCAATGATTGAGGATCTTCTCAAATATTTAGATGGGACAGTTTCAACATTGAAGTTGGCTAACCAAGATAAAGATGAGTGAGACATTGTTTATGTAGTTTGTAGGTAATTACTAAGTTAATCGATAACTCTTATTGAAAAAAGAAGAAGAAAAAGAAAAAAAAATACAAGAAAAGGGAAAAGAAAAAGAAAAAGAAATATAACAATTATAAAGAAGAGGAAAAATTATACCGATGTCGTGGGTTATTTATATCAAATCTATGTTGGAAAAAAAAAAATTATTGATTGGGGATTTTGTGCACTCCGCGAACGAGAGTGTGCCGAAGAAGTAGAAGTAAGAAGGAAGAAGGAAAATTATTTTTAATCAACCCACGACAGAGAAAGAGAAAAAAAGATTGATTGTTGTGTATCTCCTTATTTACTCGCTTTTTGTTTTTGTTCTCTCTTAACTGCTGGTGCTTTTTTTTTTTTTTCATCACCAGTTGCAATTGGCACAATACAATTCTAAACTCGGAACTACAATAAATTAGTTTCTACGTTGTTGTTTCATTTCAATTGAGTTATATGCCGGCCCGGACAGGTTTTTATGCAATCTAGAATCTCATGATGTATTCATTTACAATTGAATCCTACTATTCAGAATAAGGAAAGAAAAAATCACTAACTCCAGTGAAAATATGTAGGATGTCCCGTCAACAAACGGATTGATTCTAAGACACAAGAAGTTAGTGGGGGGCCGGCGTACATAATTTCAGTCTTTTGGGGTATTGTTATTATAATTGTTTATTTTATAAAAACAGGTTTCATGGGTACTGAGGAGATGTTCTAAGTAGCATTGTACTTTTGATGTTACGTAATGTTGTTTTATCGAGCTTGGATATGCAATGACACTGAATTTCGTTTTTCTATGAGATGAGGCGCCTTGTGACACAAAACCCAACAAGAATTTAGACAACGTTGTTACAACAAGTTGCTAATGTTAAAAGATTTGTATGAGTAAACACGAAATAGAACCACACTCATACTTCTTGTTATCAACTTAAATAAACTAATCAGTTTAGTAGGCTAATGAAGGATTCGGGTATTCCATTGATATTGGATGCCGTCTGTGTTCTTTCTTCCATTTTTGTAGAAAGACAAAATGGCGTTCCATGGAGAAACAAAGTATTGAAAATACTATCAGGTAGTCTGTAGTTGTCCCTAAAGCAACCAAATACCTTCCAAGTCATGTAAATTGAGTTACCCAGAAGACACAATAGCGAATATTTAGAAGAGCATTCTAAGCTGAAAAGTTTTTCTATAAAATTGCTGCAAAATATGTCAGAAAAAAAACCAAAGTATTGCCTAGAATATAATCTGGCTAGAGATAACTTTCATTAAAGACAAATTTGATTTCATCGCTATTTAAGAATCTATTGGATATTCCCATCTGATATCAATCAAACTTGAACATTGATTTGGAGTAAAGAAATGTCTCTCAAGTACAAATTTGTTAGTGCGTGTCAAACGACATTTTAATTTATTTCTCTCACCAATAGACTATGCGATAATAAGTTTTGATATTAAAGAGCAGTCTTAACTAATTTACCTATTCTTAAAGTCACATTGTCCCCAACATAATTGTTTTCTGTGACTCATAAAACAAGATTAGAAACCTAATTTCTTTATGGTATTACCTATAATTATTGGATTAGGGGCGACGATAGTGGCGCTAACCACGAAAGCAACAATCACCGCATATAAACAATATCTTCATCTAACACCTCAAATGATAGCCACACTCAATAATATAAAGTTAATTAATTTAGAATCTTCAATGTCGATAAACAAGTCTGATCCACGATATGCGCATTATAAATATTTACGACTGAAATATCCCAATCGACCGTTTCTTGATCCAATGACTGAACAAGAAGCATTATTGATTTTAGGTATTGAAGGCAATGATATTTTAAATCTTGATAAGAAAATGATTCGAGATCGATATAGAAAATTAATGATTTTGAATCACCCTGATAAAAATGGTAGTCAATATATAAGTCAAAGAATAAATGAAGCTAAAGATATTCTTGATAAGAGTTATATGGTCAACAAATAGAATATGATGACAGATCCCATAAACCAACTATTCCAAAACCAAACTTTCATAAGAACTCGAAAAAGTAACAATTATGATGAGAATTCAATTATCAGCTTAGATTGTTAAAGTTCTAATGGTGTATATAGTTACACAGTTATATAAAAGCTGCAACATATAGAATATTCGAAACGAAACAAGGACACGCTCTTCCAGATAGTAGAAGTAGTAGAATATTTTGCAAGACACTTTATCAGCCTACAATCAGATTTTCCTTTTAAATGCTTCATTGTGTATTCACTATAAACTCCAACATTTAATGGCCATTACCATTTAACTTGAGAACATTATTTAATAAATCCTCCTCATGGATGATCTCAGGGGTATCTTGCTGATCTTCGTGATTCTGGATTTGTTGCTCTTGTTGTTGTTTTGCCTTTTCTTTACCTCCTTCAAAATTTTCTCTAACTCTCAAATAATGTTGCAACTCTTCAGCAGAAACAGAAGGTATCAATTCATTTTGTGCCTTGATAAAATCTTCCATTTGCACCAAAACAGTCGTATCCTTTTCAGTAGCAACATTATCAAACCACCATCTTGTATTTACTTTTTCTTTTCCTTGTTGGCTCAATTGCAAATTGTATTGTTTTATTTTTTCATCAACTTCATTAGCAACTCTAGTCATAGCATTCAACATCGAATCAGAACACAAGGCATAGAAATCAGCACCAGTAAATGTAAATGAACATTTGGCAGCAACTTGTTGCAAATTCACATTATCTCCCAATTTGAATTTTCTAGTCAAAGCTTCCAATATTTTTGTTTGTTTTTCATCGGTATCTGAAATACCTAAATATAACATTTTATCAAATCTACCAGGTCTTAATAAGGCCTCATCTAACAAATCCGGTCTATTAGTAGCACCAACAACGAATACACCATCTCCACCTTCACTACTCATACCATCTAATTCAGCCAATAATTGGGATACAATTCTATCCATAACTCCACCAGAATCACCTTGATTACCTCTTTTCGGTGCCACTGAATCCAATTCATCGAAAAAAATAACACATGGTTTGGCATCACGAGCTCGTTGGAACACACGACGAACATTGGCTTCTGATTCCCCTATATACATGTTCAACAATTCAGGACCTTTGACAGAAAAGAAATTAAGGGAAAAGTTGGTAGCAATTGCTTTTGCCAACAAAGTTTTACCAGTACCTGGTGGACCATAAAATAAAATCCCACTTCTTTTCTTCAATCCATTATTAAATAATTCTGGATGTTTCAAGGGCATATCAATTGTATCCAAGATTTCATCTTTGACAAGATCCAATCCACCAATATCTTCCCATTTGACATTAGGAATACGTGGTGCACCAATAGAATCACTGAATTGATTACGTGCTTCGTTGATAGCAGCATTAAAATCATCAGGTACCCAATTAATCACCCCGCCATTACCAATGTTAACTATATTTTGAATGGAAATCTTGGAATCTTTTGATAATTTGATTAATCGTTTGATGGCCAATTTTTTCGATTTTTTAATGATGGATATCAAGTCTCGTGGAGTTAACCCAGCAGATTGCAATGCAAGATTTTTATAATTGATATCTTTTCTGATTATGAAAGGATAAGAATTAATATCTTTGGTAAAATTTTTATTCTTCTCATTGTTAATTAAGAATTGAAAAATTTCTAATCTTTCATTTTCACTAGGAACAGTGAATTCTATGGTGAATTTTATTATTGATTTCAAATTATCATTAAGTTTATCATAATCATTACAACTCATAACTACCACTAGATTTGGATAATTTTTCAAATAATCATGCAATACTTGAATAATTTTTAAAGACAATGATGTGAAAATACTTGAGTTTTGATCATTTTCATCAGTTTTGGGACACAAGTTTTCAATATGTTTGAGATAAATGACATGGAATGAAGAAGTACTTTGAACATTAGCAATTAACTTGTCTATTTTACCTGTTAAAAGCCCAATAGTTTTCAATTCTTGACCTGGGTTCAACAAATCAAAACAATCCAACTCAATTAAATTCAAACCCAATTCTATACATGAGTTTCTCACAAGAGTTGTTTTACCAATACCTCTACTCATTGATGTCAACAATATCGAAGTTTTCAAATTAATCTTGGAGGAAAGACAAGTAGATAAAGTTTTCTTAAACTCTTGAGCATATTTGAAATTTGTTCCTTCTTGGTAATTAAAAATTGGGGGTAAATTCAAATATTGATACCATTTCACAAATGAATTTTGTGGTAATCTAATGCTTTCAACACCAGATGATACTAGCATTGTTTTCAAAGGATCAATGAGAAATTGGTTGGTGTCAATACTATTTGCTCCCTTTACCTCGGTTATCTTAAACCATGCAACAGCATCTGGATTACCAATAGGAATAGCATCAATGCCATCACCAGACCCAGCAGTTTCTTCATTGTCATTACCATCTTCAATCAAATTATCAAACATAGTTTTCGCCAAAACAGTGTCAATTACAACGGGGAGATAATCACCCTGCTTGACACATTTTAATCGAGTACTCAAAGTTGTCTTTAAACTCGAGAAAAAACTCTGTTGATAAGTTTTATCCATGGTGATTTGTGAACTAACTCTTGAAATTGTCACTGATTCTGCAATAGGGATTGTGTTAGATAATGTATCTAATTGGGTGACCGGATCAAATTCAATATAGGAATCACTTTGTAATTTAAGATTTATCAATAAAATTGGAGACATATAAACCGTGCCAATTTTGAAACTGTTTTGAGGTTCAGTAAATGTGAATATTCTAACAACAACTGTTTCTGTCCCTGTTTTAACTTTCACTAAATCACCATTGAATATTGGAAATCCCAATTTAATAAAGTCAATATTATTAATAAATACAAACAATTCTGTATCATCTTTTTTCCAATTCAGAGGTAAATCATCGATATTGAATTTTTGTGGTAATGGACCAACTTTAAATCTATTGAGCTTGTCTGATTTTGTAAATTGGTCAAATTGTAAACTTGATGATAAGTAACCAGACAAATCGAGACTTTCATCTTGATCAAAGACTAAATCTTGCTCGTATTCTATATCGATATTTTTGTTATTATCGGTGCTATCTTGTTCACTAGGTTTATCTTCATTTTGATTAATCAACACAATATTGGTATTGTATTCAACTCTACCTTGAGTCAAAGGTTCACATAAATTGACTGTACCATTAATTAATCTCAACGAATCTCCTTCATTTACAACATTCCCATTATCAACCAATAATTGTGTTAAAAATTTCTGTTTTATAACTTGTGGTGATTTTTCATGTAATAATTGATAGATTTCATGAGGTATAGAAACAAATATTTGTGATAATTTAGGTATATCATCATAATCAATAGATTTTATGACGGCTTTGTTTAAAGTCAAAGAATCATTATTAAATTTTACTAAATTTGAATCATTTGTAATCACTATGGATTCTCTTAATTGATAACGAACTTCATGAAGTTTCATAATTCTAAATTTGTTAAAATAATCAGGAGCACCTAATAACTTGACTAAAACAAATTTATTATTGACGATTTGAGTAGATGAATTTATTTCTTCTTTAGGGAACAATTTGGAGAATAATTCATCACCTATATCTAATGTATCATATTGGTTAAGTGAAGGATCATTGATTATTGAAACATTAGCAATGGTTGTAACAGACTCAAAAGCTTCCTGTGAAATAGAAACATCATTTGAGGAAGATGCAACGGATGGCATTGTAATTGATGTTTATAATGCTAAACTAGATTAAAAAAATAATGGTTTGTTAAAAAGAATGGGTTGAAAATTGTTTGAATTTATTGCGGGACGAACCAGAACGAACAAAATATTAACAGACAGAATTTAACTGTGAGAGTGAGTGAGTGTGAAAATCTGTTCCGCTGGATAAAAAAAAAAAAATGTGGGGGTAGAAAACGAAATTAAATTATAAGGAGGGGAAGAACTACCACATTAGCAATTTGCAAAATATTCAACAAGTTTCCAATTTACAATCACATCAGTGATATAAATCGTTGGCTGAACAGTGGCGTAAGAGCATATTGATTAAAGAATACAGTATATTAGGCTCTTACTATACATTTTTGACGTAATCAAGTATTTAAACGCAAGGTGTAAGATGTAAAAACTCAATTGGATTTGAGAGTTCACTTCTGTATCAATATAAATAGAAGATACAATATGAAGCAAAACAAAACATATATATATCAAAAACTTATTTATATGAAAATGTGGAGTTTTTACAAGCTTTGTTGTATAATGAGCCTCCCTCCGTCGCACTGAATTTGGTTGTTTCAGAGTGATCTGATGACTCCTCGTCACTCTGCTTTTCGGTCTATATAAGGGTTCTAATTTCCCTTATCTTTTTATATATATTTTGGATTTAGTTAGTTAGTGAATCAGTCAAGTTTAAGTTTAGTTTAATTTAGTTTGAATAATAAGGATCACAGTTAGAAGTTACGTTAGTGGTTCCCCATTCTAGATTCCCGTTATCAATATCAATAACCCACATCACATTCTAGGCAGGAAATACATTATCTGGTAGCATTGCGGTAAAAGATCCAAACAGTAGTCATGAGTATCCCAGGGTCAATGAACTTGTCCAAAGAAGCTCCCATCGTTATGAATCAAGAATCATTAAGATACCTTGGATCCGTTATTGCTGAAAGTGTGAGTAAAGGCAATGACGTGGTTAAGCCTACAAAGTTTAAAGGTGGAATTAGTGATGACCCAGAAATTCTTTTCGTTTTTATTTATGAGATGGAGGATTATGCGGAATCTAGGAACATGGATGTTGGTGGCAAGGAACTTACGCGTCTTAGTGCTAGGTATCTAACCGGGGAGGCATTGATTTGGTATAAGACCTCTAAATTCATATTTGAACAGTATCCATGGCCAAAATTCGTGGATGAATTGAAAAATAGATATTTAGATACCCGGTTTGAATCCGGGCAAATCAGAAAATTAGAATCCTTATATAGACCGAAAAGCAGAGTGACGAGGAGTCATCAGATCACTCTGAAACAACCAAATTAATAATATCAGAAACTCGTTGACGAGTTTCCACCGAAAGTGTAAATAAGTAAATACCTTAGACGATCAGAGATCGTCCTTGCACAATAACATGATAATGCTATTGTCAGTGCGACGGAGGGAGGCTCATTATACAACAAGCTTTGTGCTATAATTAGGTTACCTCTTTGTGTAGTATTTACTCTTGCTGAATAATTATGTATTACTAATTACTGTGATGACTCATCACTGAATTAGTAAGCTATTTGGTCTTTTTCTCGATTATAGATTTGTAGTTTGTGTTTATATATATAGGTTTGTTTCCTCTTATATTTTGTTTAGCAATTTAAAATAGATATCAATCAAGTTTTAGATCAAGCTTTCGTAAAAGGTCCCTTGGCCCAGTTGGTTAAGGCGTGGTGCTAATAAATTCCATTTGTTACGCCAAGATCAGCAGTTCGATCCTGCTAGGGACCAATTATTTTTTTTTTTCATGTAATTTTTTCCATGTCAATATCAGAAGATAATTTCTTTAGCTTAATTCAAACAATACATAGAGCATTTAGAATTAACTTACTTTAACATGTTTAGTTTTGTAGTCTAGTGAGCCCTAATAATTGCCTATGTTTTTTTTTTTTTTTTTCTTTTTACCCGATAAAAAACCAAAGAATCTTAACATCGAGAGAAAACAAAAAAGGCGATGAAGAAGAAGAAGAAGAAAAAAAAAAAAAAAATTTCAACACCATTTCATTTAATCTTAATTTTACTTACTATCCAATTACTTTTACAGAAGAAACAACCAGTATGTTAGACTAATAATAATAACCATTGTCAAAATTTCAAAAAAAAATATATTAATGAATGAATTATGATGATAATTTTTTAAAAATTTTCGTACCCATTAATTGGAACAAGGGGAAGATATAATGTCTTTTCGTTAGATTGATTACCGTTTTGGTATGTCAATTCGACTTTAATTTGTAATGATTTGGTACATTTAATAGTCATAGTTACACTGATCATTCATTAATAGTATATCTCAAAAAAAAAAGAAAAGAGTTTAAATTGAAGATTGATTTACTAACAGACTCGTAGGTTATTAATTTAGTTTAGTAATTTGAAATATACATTTTTCCACTTTTTTTTTTTTTTTTCAATTGTTGATAGATTTGATGTAGACTAATTGTAGTTGTAGTAGTTCGACCAGGATTCACTATTTTTAGAGTATTCAAGTTTATTACTGATTATGGGTCATTGGATAACTCTTATGATTTACCTAAACCTGGAAACAGAAATAATTTAAGATTATTTTCTCTTTACGTATTATTATACAAACTATGTGTGATATTTAAAATAAACCCCTGAATAAATGATAAAAAACAAAAAAACAAAAAAAAAACAATGTCATTATTAATGCCATCAACTTCTCTTTTTTTTTTTTTTATTTAGTAAATCATTTATTCATCATCTTCAACAACAACGGTTTGTAAACCTTTAGTAGATGGGACAATAACTGGTTCAACGTAAGCGAACAATTTTTCTTTAGCATCTTCTTCATCATTTCTTTTTCTAGAAATTCTTAATCTCATTCTATTTTCAACACCTTGAACACCTCTTTTCCAAATGGCAATGTTCAATTTTGGGTCTAATCTAACATCAGTAGTACCCATGTGTAAAGTGGCGAATTTCTTGATTTCTTTGACAGCTTTTGGGGCTCTCTTTTTGAAATGAACACCGTGTAACTAATAAGAACAAATTGTTAGTATTTGATAATTTCCTTTTCAATTTTTGCTTTTTGTCAGAATGTATAATAGATAGATGAAAAGAAACATTATTTGAAGAAGATTGAAGGTGGTATTTGTTGATCATTCATAGAAACAATAATCTAATCCAAATCACAAACAATTGATTTATCGTCCCCATTTGAAATTATTGTTGAATGTTTTCTCTTATTTTAAAAGATCTCATGGTTTCTTCCTTTCCAAATACAACTGCTTATACTATTCAACATCTTATAATTCTCCAATTTATATAATCCCCTATAAATATACTATATTTCAAAATCAATCTTCTTCCTCCCCACCTCAAACACATAAAGCTCTTTTAAAAACTTAATATCCTCCATTATAATCTATCCTTCCCATGTTTTCCCATTCATCAAAAAATGATTCTTCATGTAATCTTATTATAACATCTTCTTTCAAAAAAAAAAACCAAAAAACAATCTAATAATAATAAATAATAAGAAAACATACTCTCTTGTGCAAGTTGATGGTGTATTCTCTAGTAACAACGTCTTGTAAAGCCATTATGGATGCTGTGTTATATCGTACGGATGTTAAAGGGTTGGAAACTATTATTACTGGAAAATTTTTCTCTCACTCAGATTTTTTTTTTTTTCACCAAAAACCAAATGATGTTTTCGCACCAAAACAATGCTCAATACATTTTTCACGTACGCACACTGTGGGACTTACTTAAGTAAACTTCATTAGTGTAGTGAGTAGTGCATTGACCAGTTATTGTTTTTGTGCGACATTATTCTTACTTCATAGTTACAGACAATCACCATCATCACTAATTATGCACTAACCAAAGGGACAAAAAAAAAAAACAGAAATCTCACCCACACAAGATGTGCATATAATATTCAGTCACGCGCAAACAATTAAGAATTAGGGCTATAACCCTTGATTGCAAAAAAAAAATGAAAGAGATTTGAAATTGTAAATATATATGTATATATATATATTATTAGGGGTAAATTCGTTGATATCAATCATTACCACAAGATGAGTAACCAATGATCAGTTAATTACTAAACTATTAATAAGCAAAAAAAAAGTGATCATTAGAGGTCATGAAATCAATTGTTTAGGTCATACTATCACGACCCATATTTAGTAATCAAAGTGGCAAATGAGAGGTTTGGTACTTCAATAAGTTTTGCCACCGACTCCTATCTATCTATCAACCCAAAAATTATAAATAGATTTGATTTTTCATTCTTGTTTTGAATATATACAATCATATCTAAATTACTCATATATAACATGTGGTATTTAAACAAAACTTGCTTAAGGCTCTTTGAACCTGTTTATTAAAAGTACCTTTCTGTTTTTTTTTTTTTTGGGAAGAAGAAGGAGAAGGATTATTATTATTATTATTATTGGCACCAGAAATTTTTGTTTGACGTAAATAAAGTCAAATTTTAAAATCAGTTAAGGTATTGAAATATGTTGAATCATGAATCAAAAGAAACAGCTCCTCATGAGTTTTAACAGTAGTAATAGCTTCAAATAAGGATTCTTTGAGAAGATGAAAAGGATTGGTAATTATATTCAACATTTCAATTGCTGCAAACTGATAATGGGTATTTGAAGGTATAAAAACAGTACAAAAGAAAGGACAAGTAGGTAGGTAGTATAAATAATGTTAAAGCAACAACGCTGGATTGCGACCCCTTTGTAACTTGTGGAACTGGAGGAGGAGGTGAAGGAGGAGGAGCATGTTGTTGTTTGGTAGCGTCCGATTTAGAAAAGTTGTCAACATAATTAAGAATATAAACTGTGGTAAGTTTGTCCATTGGAAAACAGATGAGTAGTTTGCATTAGTAGTGTCAACAGAGGATGAAGTTTTTGAATGTTGATGACAGTATAAAGTGGGAAAAGTAATATACCTAAAGAACAGCAAATGATAATTTTAGTACCAGGTGTGTTGATAACAAAATAAAATAATTTATAACTAAGGGCAAGTAAGGGAAAAAAAAAAATAAAGTAAGCTGTATATGCCTAGGCATTGAAGTTATCATGAATAAAAGTAGAATAATGGTTGGAATCATCAGTAGTGATGAAGTTGAATTGGTGGCGAACCTTTGATGGTTGTTAAGAAACCAGATGGCAAAAGTTGTTGTAAAAAAAAAAAGTAAAATACCGTTAACATAATAGATAACAAATGCAACAGTTGAAGGAAATAAGTTGTAGGAAACTATGGGCTCCATGTTATACGATCATATCTTAATTATTTATATAACATATAACATATATATATATATATATATATATAATTCTATAAATAAAATTTTATTCAAGTCCATATACTTTATTGATATATTTACACCATTGATCATTAAGTAGATGACAACATTTATTTATTATTTCATCATTTGATAATGTATTAATATCCAATTGTTGTTGTTGATTTTCTTGGAAATTATTCTTCATAAACCGTAACGTATTATTATTATTATTATTATTATTATTATTATTATTATTATTATTATTATTATTATCATTATTGGATAAAATAAAACCAAAAGTATTAGATAAATCCCAAATTCCTAACAATGAACATATTATTCTCCCAGTGATTTTCCCTTGTTGAATTAATTGACCTAAATCTTGAATTGAATCACATTTGAATTGTAAAATTGATTCTTGGGAATCATTATTATTATCATGTAAGGAATTTGTCAGTGATAAAGATGGAGAAATATGTTGTAATGTATAAATTAATGAATTTTTAGTTGTTTGATTGATTTGAGTATTCCAAATATGATTAAATTTTGTATCACCATCACCATCATTTATAACAACATCTATATGATTTTGATTATGATAAACAATTAAATTAATTATTAAATAAATCAAATTTATATTTGAATAATAATTAAATTCATAATTAGAACAATTAATCATATTTTCTAATTTATCATCTTTTTCATTTAATTCTTGTAATTCTTGAATTAAATTATTTAAAAAATTAATTAATGTTAAATAATTCTTTGTAAGTGTTAAAATAACAATATTATCATAACTCAAATTTTGTAAATTTTTAATTAAAATCAATTGATCATCATTAATGCCATTAGTGTCATTATTATTATTATTATTATTGTTGTTGTTGTTGTCATTTCTTTTCAATCGTAATTGATATATTAATTTATATAATTCATTAATTAAATTCATATTAGGAAAATTTTTTAATCGTAATAAAAGTATCAATAATTTGAAATCTATAATCAATTGATTATTTTTGGGTAATGGATATATTGGATTATTAGTAGTAGTGGTGGTAGTGATATTTGGTGTTGATCCATTTGATAATGATAATGATGATGCTGAGGCGGAAGTGGAAGTGGAATTGAAAGTGGAAGAGACCCCCATTAGTGGAGGTGGAGGTGTAATATTATGATTTTCATGTAAATATAATGTATTATTTAAATTAATCAGTTCCTTTTTAGCATAATTTAATTGATTATTAAATAAATGACAAGTTAATCTAATTTGCCATAGTTTTAATGCAATGGAAACATCATTAATTGATTTTAATAAATAATAAGTCTTATTGATTATTGAATTGTATATGGTTTCCAGTGTTGTTGTTGTTGTTGTTGTTGTTGTTAATGACGATATATCATGATATAAATCTTGTAAAGAAATTTCATCTATAGATAATTCAGTAGGTAATTTCAAAAATAAAGAATCTTTAGACAAATATTGCGTCATTGATAATCTAGATAGATGAGAGAGAGAGAGAGAGAGATGCTGTTGTTGTTGTTATTGTTGTGGGCAGAATTGGATTTAGAGTTTTTCCTGTTTGATAAAAAGATAGTTGGAGATAGATCAGATTTTTTTTGTGTGTGCACAACAAAGTTAAGAAACTTCCTTTTTTTTTTTTTTGATCTCAAACAAATTATTTACAACCCCAATCACCACCACCATCACTACTGCTCTCCCAAATCAAAACCATAACAGAAGTTAATCTAGAAACCTGTCCTTGCTCCATCTTTTTTTCTATTTGCTTTATTAAATGACATTACTGAAACTGCTGCCACAACCATTGCAACTGCAACTGCAACCACTACTGCATAATGAACTTTTACAACAAGCTAAATTAAATCAAATCAATGATTTAAAAAACTCTCAATTATATTCAAAACAATTAATTCAAACTTTACAATCATTAATTAAAACCAATTCTAATACATCATTAGCATCATCATCTAATTTAATTGATAAAATAATTACTATTCATCAATTAAATAATGAAATTGATAAACAATTAAATCATGATATAGCACAAAATTATTATCAATTAATTCAATATAAACAAAAATTACAAAAATTAATTCAAGATTGTCATTATATAATTAATGAAATTGATAATTTACAATTTAAAAGTGAATTAATTGATCAAAATTTACGAATATTAGAATATACATTAAAATTAATTAATAAAAAATGAAAAACAAAAAAGACAAAAAAGACAAACTGGCATTAAATATAACGTATATATATATATATATATATATATATATCATTTCCAATAAACAATTCATAAAAAAAAAAAAAAAAAGCATTTCATGATATTTCTTTTTTTTTTTTTTTCTATATATATACAAATGATTAATAATGACAAATATCAAAATAAAAATTAGTTTATGCAATTATACCCTCCTCCCCCTCTCCAGTTTGAATAGATTCAAATACCTTGATAATTTGATAATTGTGATGTTTTTGGTCGGTGTAGAATATAATCATGGTAATCCTCGAGCTGCTCTATCCCATTTCTCTTCAGCTATCCATCCAGCATTTATTATTTTTACTAAATCCAGTAAATTAATATGTTTATTATTTTTAAGGGTTTTATTCTTTTCAATTAAATTAGTATAAATCTTAGCATATGATTCTTTTGGAATATGAGATATAGAAGTTTCTTGAAGTCGAGTTTCAAATTTTTCTGGATCATTACAAATTAACCATTTATTTCGACGATATTCCCATAATGTAGTTCCAATATTAGATTGGGAAAATAAAGTTGATTTAGAATCAGTATCACTAGTATTTTTACTATTCACCCACATTTCAAATTCTTTACGTAATTCAATCATGTCAATATCATTATAAACAATCTCAGCTGCTGTGGATTCACCATCTTCATCATCTTCCTCTAGTATTTCAAATTCATCTCCATTCGGTAGAAGAGCATCTGAAAATGGTCGTTGTTGCTGTTGCTGTTGCTGTTGCAGCAGCAGTTGTTGTTGACGCATAACATCTTGTAAAGTATAATGAACCTTGTTTGAAGAACCAGTAAAATTAGATGACATGTTTGTTGGTTCCGATACGTGACTATTACAAGTCTTAATCTCGTTGGAATATCCACTATTGTTGGGTTTGTTGTGATGATGATGATGATTCTTTTGGTAAGCTGCTGCCATGGTGTCCAAAGATTTATATTTTTTATATTCTTGTAAAAATTTTTCTTCTGTTGAATTATAGCCTCTATGGGATCTCATTAATTTATCAAATCCAGTATCGTCACTATCTTCTTCAATAAAAAACTCTTCAGCTATATCGTCTGTGGTTAATACGTCGTCAGATATAGATTTTAATTTGGATAAAAATGAACTCCATTCAGTAGATAATTTCCGGAAAAATCCCGGTATGCTTCCATTAGTCGTGGTAGAACTTTTAGTAGATTGTTTCCTCTTTTGTTTCTTCTTGGTGTTGATAGTGGGTAAAGTCGATGAGCTTGTAGCAGGAGAACTGAAACCTCTTAGTTTAGGAGTAGATTTAGATTTACGTAGTAGTTCTTGTTTGGATTTTGTAGATATTGGTAAATTGTTAACACTTTGAACTTCGTTAGTCATGGAAAAGTCGAAAAAAAAAGAATGGGATAACAAAAAATTTTCTTTTTAAAAAAACAACCGTAAACTGAGACAAATATGCTGCTATATTAATACAAATTATAATGAAAATGAACCGTAGTTGTTGTAGATGAAATTATTGATATTGTAAACAAATGCATAAAAGAATGAAATCCTACCGGGTTTAATATCTTGTCTGGTGGCCCCCCCTAGTATTTATTCAAATATATATGAGAGATAGTAAGATGATTCTGATTGTTTTTTATGTTCTGATTTTCTTTTTCCTTTTTCCTTTTTTTTTTTTTTTTTGTATTTTCTTCTTTACTATTTCTTTTTCCCTTTTTCGGTTTGTGATAATTTGCTGATTTAAATTGTCACTATTCTAGTTTCTTGGATTTCTTATTTTTCTTTTTTTCCGGGGTTACCCTACTCCACCACTATATTAACTTTGATTGAAATAACGGTAATAAATTCGAATAACGGAAATTGGGGGGCGTTGGTTGTATAGAAGTTAAGTTTTTGAAGTAAGAAAAAAATTGACAGTGACTAAAAGTTTATCCTCCTGGGGAAGTTGGAGAAGTATGATGAGAAGGAGGAGAAGGAGATATGTATGGACACAAACCAAAGGCCTTGTTTTCACACACACACACAGAAACAGACAGAAAGAAACAGTCGAGATGTAAAAAAAACAAATACTGTATGGAGTTTTCAATTCAAGAAATAAGAAAGAAAACAGTGTTAAAGAAATAGAAGTTAGAGAAGAGAAGAGTAAAAAAAAAACAATAGGAAGATTTAATTGGGTTTTCTTTCTTTTTTTTTACTTTATTCAAAATTTTAACCGCTGATGATATCAAATTTCCCCCCCTTCCCCCTTCAAAAAAGAAACACCACAATTACTAACAATCCCTCCACTAAATACATATGTTAGTATATTATTGGTTGATTGATTGGACTAAAAACAAAAGTGGGCAAAATTCAAACCCCACACACACACCCACTACGTATACGCATTAACAATCTTCATCGGTATATTTCACACATAACAATTACGATTACGATTATTAATCAAACTATTTCTGTTCTTATTCTTATTCTTATTCTTATTCTTATTCTTATTCTTATTATTTAACCTTTTCTCTTATTCTTGTTGGGTTGACCCTTTTCTACAAACTAACTAACTAATTACTACAACATAATAACTATTAAACTTTAATTTAAACTAATTCTTCTTACTTCTCTTTGTTGAAAATGGAGGGGGATGGGAGATTAAAGGCGTGTTAAGTTGTCATATTTATTTTACTGTCTTCCTCTAATTCTATTCGTATAATTTAATTGTCTTGTGAGATCAATCTTGTCTTGCATTAATTGACTACTACTGTTTCATAGAAGTTATTTATCTCAAAACATCTTCAGCGAGATGTCTTTATTATTATTGAAGTTTATTTACTGCTTTTTTTTTTTGCATTTATGTCATGTCCATTAAGAAGACAAGAAAGTAAACTTACAGTTCCATTGTATTCGATTAGTAAACTTATATGCCACATCAAAAATAACGGTATTTTCATTCGAAACATAACCAATTTTCTTACTCTTGGACTATTCTTTTTCCATTGAAATACTGGAATTATTAAGATATGTAATCTTCAGATGTTTGATTGGTGTTGTTTAAAACAAAACAAGAGAATTAATACTTTTAGGCTAAGACTATGGAGTAGTTTTCTCTCATTGAAGTAATAACTATTAGTTAAGATAGATTATTTTGCAATCCAATATTTTGTTGCCACCAGGGCGAGAAACAAGACAAGGAAGGAGCGAAGGAAAGGAACGGGAAAGGGAAGGAACTGAGTCGTCGCATTAATCATCTTCCAATTGGGTGGGACACAAACAAAACATGGGCGCAACTAACAACAAACACAACGGAGATAGAAAAAAGAGAATGATTGAGAAAAAACCTTAAACAAAAATAATAATAATCGAAGAAGAAGAAGAAGAAGAAATCTTTAAAATAGCAAGACACAAGACACAAGGCAAAAAATAAAAAACAAAAAAAAAAAAAGTCAATGAGCCAAAAATTGCCCAAAGAACAAAAAAAAAAAATTATTTTCAAAAGTCTCCCTCCTCTCTTTTCTTCTCTCTTACTGTAACACCCCCCCCCCCACTTTCTTCATTTTCAATTCTTCTTAAACTCATTTGTATTGGAATACTTAATGAGGTGTTAATTGTTTACAATTACTCAATTAGACACACACATACACACATACACAATTAACAATTACACTGAAAAGAAATAAAATCTTAATTTGTGTTTGGACATTCTTTTCCAAGAGATTCTTTTCTGATTTTTTTTTTTTTTCTTCTTCGCTTTTTTGTGTCTCCCCACTCTAAATCCCAACCACCATCAAATTACTCACTTAACTACCCAAGAATAGAAGTATATCAGTCACTGTCATACACAACGAAATTGTACAATGTCATCTGATCGTAACCCAGGCATACGATTGCCCCCTATATCATTCTTATCCAATCAATATCTGCAAAATTATCAACAACTGCAACCACAACAACAACAACAACAACTGCCATTGCAATCACTGTCATCACCACAGCCAACAACCACCAAACTAACCTCTGCTTCCAACATCGGTATACAGATGTATTTGAATAATCCAAATTCTCAAACACCAAACACTGCATCATTATCACCTCCACAGTCTCATGATGATAATGTAAGCAAAAAACAGGAAACATTGGCATCACCACCTCAAATTCTTTCATCAGTGAGTCAAAGTCGTCCACCACAACAGTCTCCAGTTTATTCGCAGTTCACACTACCACATATAAGTCAACCACCACCACCACCACCACAATCTCCACCACAGCAACAGCAACAGCAACAGAAACAACAGCAGCAACAATCAGCACCAGCATCTACATATCCACATTCAATAATACAGCAGAGTTATTCACCACCTCAATCAAGTTTGGAAAACCGTACAGGTCAAGAATCTGTAGAGTCAAAACCTAATCAAATAACAGAACAACAACAACAACAAAAACAAAAACAAGAGAAAGAGAAAGTGCCACAACAAGAACCACTGACTCAAGCACAACAGAAACAAACCGAGGAACAACAGGAGGCACTTCATTTTCATCACCACCATCACAATCCACACCACCATCATCATCATCACCATCACCATCACCATCATCGCCTTGACAACTCTAATGAAACCACGGCAATTACAAATACTACTAATGGTTCATCAAAGAGGAAAATTGATGAAACAGAACCAGAACCAGAATCAGAACCATTAAAACCTCATCGTCAGATATTTAAAAAACGTTCAATCCCTAAACTCAACTTGAATCCAATAAAACAAATCATTAAAGAACTTTTCAATGAAAGACATTTTTTGGGTACTTTAATTTATAATCCAACAACAACATGGGAAACATTACAAACATCTCAATTATATGGATTAAAATCTGAATTACAAAATCGATTTAATGAAATCAAACATGAATTTATCAATCGGAAAAATCAAGAATTAGGAATTAGATATATACCAACTTTACCTCCATTATCATCAGAATATATTAATAATATAATTGAAATTAAAATTCCATTTAGACATATTATTTTATTTAAACAAGATATAATTAATGAATTATTTACTCGAGAACTTTGGGGAGGTGCTAGTGGGATATATACTGATGATTCAGATATTTTACAAGTATTAATGCATTTAGGATTATTTAATAATACTATTGATTTATCTGTTTGGAATGAAAATTGGACTATAAAAGATTTAATTAAACCATTAAATTTACAAAAGAATAATAATAATAATAATAATAATAATTCAAATGTTGGAGTTGGGGTTGATAAAGATATTTATGGAGATTTATCAGTAGAAATACTTTTATTACCTAATTTACCTAAATATTATGGATTTTATCAAAATGGAATTAATTCTCGATCTTGGTTAACTAGTTATCATTCAGGATTAAGTTTTGCTGTATATAATGTTAAATGGGAGACTAGACAATATAATTTTATTTAAACAAAAATAAAATGATAGAAATTGAAATCAAAACTGTGTTTATGATAGTTGTATTATTTATATGTTAATGTGTTTTAATTATGAACCTTGTCTTCTTAGAATTTTCTTTTCCTTTCTGTTTCTGTTTCTGTTTTTTGTATTAGTATTATTAATAAATTTATAATTCATTCATTAAGAGATTACAAAAGTTTTTGGGGGGTTATCTTAAAGATTGTAATAATATAGATAGACCTTAATTTTTGTTGTTGTTGTTGTTGTCCTCCTCCTTCACTTCTTATACACACACACACACACACACACACAGTGTATGTTATTGTTGCCTAAACAAAGAACTAGACACGATCGACCACCACTCAAACTATTGTCTTTTCTTATCATGCAAAATCATATAATCACTTCGAGTTTCCTAATCAACTTTCCTGTCTTTCTTTTTTTTTTTGTGTTGGCTTTTCCTTCTTACAACAACAAGTAGAACCCCATTTTTATCAACAATTGACTCTTGTAACCAACCTTAATCACTGATACAATCCACAAGTAATAAGAATGACAAAAAAGTATTCTACAAACGATCTTAAACTGTCTAAATTACTTCATCGAGATTTAAACTCTCCTCCAATAGTTATTGATCATGCCAATGGTAATAATTTATTCACTCAAGATCATCATCAATTATTTGATAGTGTTGGTGGTGCTGCTGTTATATCAGTTGGTCATAATAATAAAGAAGTCATTAATGCCATTACTACTCAATTACAAAAAGTTTCTTATTTACATACCGGAGAATTCACTGTACCAATTGCTGAAGAATTAGCTTATGAATTAATTAATGGATATAATAATGGAAATGATGAAATTGATTTTAATCGAAAAATTGTTAAAGTTTATTTTGCCAATTCTGGAAGTGAAGCTAATGAAGCAGCAATTAAATTAGTTTTACAATATTTTTATGAACAAGGAAAATTTACTAAAACACAATTTATATCTCGACATCAATCATATCATGGGAATTGTCTTGGTGGGATGAGTTTATCAGGTCATATATCTAGAAGGAAACCATATGAATCAATTATTGATAATTCACGATTTTATAAAATTGATCCATGTTATGAATTTAGATATAAACAACAAGATGAATCAAGTGATCAATATGTGAGAAGATTACTTGAACAATTTGAAACAAAAATATTACAAATTGGTCCAGAAAATGTGGCAGGATTTTTCGCTGAAACTATAGTTGGAGCAACTACTGGATGTGTTTTAGCAACACCAGGTTATTTCAAAGGAATTCGAGAAATTTGTGATAAATATGATATCTTGATGATACTTGATGAAATTATGTGTGGATCAGGTAGAACTGGGACTTTTTTCGCTTGGCAACAAGAAGAACAAGGTTCAATTATACCTGATATTACTACTTGTGGTAAAGCCATTACTAGTGGTTATTGTCCATTATCATGTGTTTTTTTTAATAAAAAAATACTTGATGTTTTATCTCATGGTTCAAATTGTTTTAATTGTGGTCATACTTATCAAAGTTTCCCTATTGCATGTGCTGCAGCTTATGCTGTGCAAAAAATTATTAAACGAGATAATTTATTAGATAATGTTGTTAAAATGGGAGTCATTTTACAAGAATTATTAATGATGAAAATTGATCCTTTGGATATTGTGGCAAATATTCGTGGTCGAGGATTATTTTGGGGTATAGAATTTTGTAAAAAAAAATCAACTTTACAACCATTTGATCCTTGTTATAATGTTGGTATAATGATTGGAGAATATACTAAAAAGAATGGTGTTGTGGTTTATCCTGGTAAAGGAACAATTGATGGAATTGAAGGTGATCATATATTAATTGCACCAAGTTTCACCATTACCAAAGAAGAAATTGAATTTATTGTTGATATTGTTGCTAAATCAATTAAAGAATTTATAACTAATGAAGTTGATTGTTTTAAATAATTAACACAACAATGAATAATTATCATCAATATTTATGTATAGTTTTTCTTGTTTTATTGGTTGTAGGAAAAGTTTCCCTTTTTTTTTCAAAAAAAAAAAAATAAATAAATAAATATCCTCAATTTAACATTTTTAGTATCTGTTATGGAGAAAAAACTAAAAAAAAACCAAAAACCAAATCTCCAAATCACGAAAACAAAAACAAAAACGAGTATTAACATTAACCAACTAACCCCCTCCTTCTCCATAGAAACGTCGATGAGTAGTAGTAGTAGTAATAACAACAACAACAAGAATAACAACAGCAACAACACTCCAGCAATAAACTTGCAAGCTGAACTTCTAGAGTTTCAAAATCTGAAATATCCAACAATTCAAGAAACAATCATTAATAATGCATCAATTTTATATAAACGAAAGAAATTCTTTTTAACTGAATTACGAGAATCAATTCAATTTCTTGAATGTTTTTTAATAATATTAATATATTTACGAGATTTATCATTTTTTAAATTATTAATTCGTTCAACTATTCATTTATCAATTATAAATATAAATCCTCCATTACGATTACAAATACAATATCTGGATGATTCTAAAAAATCATTAATTAAAATATCATTAAGAGGATTAATAATTGGGAATTTATTTTGTTTATTAACTCATTTAATATTTGGTATATATCAAGAAAGTCCTAATTATGATGGATATTTACATGGTGGAATAACTATACAATTTATTGGTGAAAGATTACCTTATTCACGATTTGAATTAATTATATTGGATATAATGGTTTTCTTTGTCCAATTGTTGTTTCATAATCTTGTTGGTGTTATTGTTGATTCTGAAGTATTACAAGTGACACCAATACAAACAGAAAGCAATAATGATAGTAGCTTAGGAGTGGATGAACAATTAGATGGTACATTTGGAATGGATAGAGTTCATATTGAACAAGATGGATATAATGGGAATGTCTATTTATTGACAATAGATATACTAGGTAATATTAAAAAAGTGCTTGATTATCAAATTAATTTTCAACCACCAGGGAGATCTGAGTTGGAAGCAAATCAAGCACAAATGCCTGGTGCTTTTCCTGGTGCAAATTTTGCCCTATAGAATATAAGTTATGTTACTAGAAGTAAGCTATATTGGATTGAAAAAGAAAAAAAAAAAAGAGTTATAGGTATATAGATACCTTAGGTTCATGGTTATAGATGTAATGTTTAATTGGACGTGGGTGTCTACAGTTACGATTTAAAAATGATTTGACAAATCGTTATTTATCAAAAGTTGCTTGATCTATAGGCCAACAAGCAATAGCCCTTTGCTTTATGTTGTTGTAGTCATTTTATTAATGTTGTTGGCAACAGTTATATAGGTTGATGGTGATGGTGATGGTGATTTTTTGTTCGATCTATATTAATCTGAGTTGCTTCAAATATCTTTGAAACTGAGAGAGAGATGAGAAAAAAAAAAAATTTGTATAACATAACATTCGTCATCATCAATTTTTTTTTTTTTTTTTTTAAATTCAAGTATTAAACTTACCGTCCATACATACCAAAAACAACAATAAAATGTCAGATAATAATATTGTTGGGATAGAATATAATAGAGTGACAAATACAACTTCTACGGATTTTCCAGGTCATCAACAAAATGGAGACTATGCATGGGACATTGAAAAATTTAAAAACAACTTTGAAATCAAAATCACAAATTTGAGTGAAAGGACGGGGACTTTTGATTTAATACATATTGATACATCAATAGCCAATGCATTCCGTCGTATCATGATTGCTGAAGTTCCTTCAGTTGCTGCTGAAACTGTATATATGTTTATGAACACTTCAGTTATTCAAGATGAAGTATTGGCACAAAGAATTGGGTTAATTCCTTGGAAAATCGACCCAGATAAATTGACTTGGGTAGATGAAACTGTTGATATTAATGATCGTTTTACCGAAGATAATACAATTGTTTTATCATTAGATGTTGCATGTTCGAAAAACCCTCATGCTCCTAAAAATTCTACTGATCCTAGAGAATTATATAAAAATTCCCATGTTTATGCTAAAGATTTTAAATTTGAACCTCATGGAAATCAAGAAGAAAAATTTAAAGATACTCCTGTGGTACCTTGTGATCCTGATATTTTGTTAGCTAAATTAAGACCAGGTCAAGAAATTTCATTAAGAGCTCATTGTGTATTAGGTATTGGATCTGATCATGCTAAATTTTCTCCTGTGGCCACGGCATCATATAGATTATTACCAGTTATAGATATTAAACAACCAATCACGGGGGAATTGGCAAAAAAATTCCAAAAATGTTTCCCACCGGGAGTTATTGGCATTGATACTAATGGTAAGGCATATGTTAAAGATGCCAGAAAAGATACTGTTTCTCGTGAAGTATTAAGACATCCAGAATTCGATGGTAAAGTCCAATTAGGTAGACAAAGAGATCATTTTATATTTAATGTCGAAAGTACTGGTGCTATGCCTCCAGCAGAGATTTTTTTCAAATCAGTAAGATTATTGAAAAACAAGGCTGAATATTTGAGAAATTGTCCAATTGGTCAATAATGGTATACATAACGTAAATAGTTGAAAATTGTATATTAAGAAATTTATTAGAATCTACGGCAAAGATATAGCTAAAATAACCAGAGTTTCACTTTTGGGTTCTTGGATATTGTAAAGATTTGCTTACGAGATGAGCCCTGGTAAGAAGAAGGATGTTTGGAGCATTAGAACATGAAATACGACATTGTACAAATGTACACGCATCAACAGAAAAAATAGAAAAGAGAAAAAAAGAAACTTTTGTTTTTTTCTTGTTCTTGTTCTTCTCCTTCTTGCTTCTTTTTTTTTTTACTCCTTCCCTTTTTTTTTCTTTCCTTTCCTTTCTGTTTTGTTTTGTTTTGTTTTTTCCTATCACAGATAATAACTACTATCAATTATACAACAACAGCATATATATATATATATATATCTATAACGGTTATTATAGAGATCATTATATTATTTTGTTTCCCCCCCCTGTACCTTCAAGATAAAAAAGGGCCTTTTTTTTTGTTTCACAGAAATAGATAACTCAAAGGACTTTCTCACAAAGTATTCTTCAACTAAACTAGAGGATAATAAATATTCACAAATTATTGAATCATGACAGTGACGTTTTCTCGACAACGATCGTCATCAGTAACTTCAATATCATCAAATCGTTCATTAACACCAAGCAATAACAATAACAACGTTAATAGTGGCACTTTTACCCTGTCATCAGCTCCGACACCAACTCCGACATTACAGCCACTTCATCTCCCTCCTTTATCTATGTCTACTGGTAATGACCAAAATCCGCAGCATGTATTACCGAGTCAAATTACCCCACCATTTTTAGTAGTGCCAGTATCAGTATCAGGACCAACTTTATCTGAAACAAGAACGTCAACTACAACCACAACCGCAACCACAAACACTACCACTACCACTACCGCAGATACAAACCCAGTACACACATTACCATCGACAACAATCGCACCACCACTACCGTCAGCAATTTCATCTTCAACTAGTAATACTTCAACAACTCCAGTGCTCCCAGTAACAAACCCTACTCCAACTTCTGTACGAAGTATGTCTATTGTTAGTTTGGATAGAAGTCCTCGAAATTCAATTGTATCAATTGATGACAATTTACGTTCGCATACCAGAAATAACAGCACTACCAGTTTGGCATCATTGACAAGTCATCCGGCAGCAGTACATGGGTTAAGTTCTGTTAATCTGCCCCATCCTTTAAACCCTTTACACACTCATCATAAACAAATGAGTAATAGTAGCGCCATTATATCGGATGATGATTCAGAATTGGACCAGACAACACCATCAAGAACAATATTAAAACCAATTCGTCGACTTAAAAGAAGAAGCAATAGTAATGATCCCATTAATCGAGATTTCAAACTTAAATTTGATGACAAAAGTGTACATCATGTAAATCAACCACAGCAACACCAACAACAACCCGCTTCTCCTACTTTAATGGCCACTAACCCACAAAGTCTCAATGCAAGTCCAACCTCAGTTGCTCTGTCACGATTTCAAGACCTTGCCCCAATCACTATGGGGAATAATCCCAACAATACAAATCCACTGCTAGACTCTAAAAATTTGAAAAAACTAAAATCAACAAATTCAATTCAACAATCAATGTATATTAAACGTAAATTGGCAATTTCAAAAGATTTACAACTTGAATATTTCAATAGTGTTTCCCATAATAATAGTAATAATAATAACGGACATTCACTAACCACAAATGCACCTTTGTCATCATTATCATCACCATTATCATTGTCATCTTCATCCCCTCCACCTCCACCACCGTTATCTCCACCTTCATTTTCAAGTGAACTATTGGATTCCAAATTTTTTCCTCCTTTACCACTGACATTAATGTCTCGGAAATTAACATCATCACCTCCAATCCCTATGTCATTGATTCCTCCAAATCAACCAATTTTGCAAACTTTACAAGAACAAAATGAATTGATTATTAAATTGAATCGACGTTGGAATAAAGCTAGTGTTAATGAATCCAATAAGGGGAAACAACCTTTAAAACCAGACAATCCAGGATCTCCAATATCAGCTGGTCTGATGAGAACCACAACCACAATCACAACTACAAGTAGGTTACCACCATCTACTACTACCACTATTAATAATAATAATAATAATAATAATAATAATTCTGATACTGCTACTATTGCAACTACAAATACTTCACGAAAACGATCACGACAAGTTCTTCTTGATGAAGATTACGAATATCACAGTTATGACGATTATAATTACGATAGTTATGATGATTAAATAGATTTGAATTCTTTTTTTTTTTACTTTTCTTTTTGTTTTTTTTTTATTTTTTCATTTCGTGTTTTCTTAAATTGATTTGGTTATAATTATGAGGATTTCTTTCTTTGGGGGGGGGGGGTTTATACAACTTATTAAAAGTATTAGTTTTTCTAGTGTTTCATTTTTTTTTTTTATTATTTTTATTATTATTATTATTATTATTATTACTGTATATGTATTAATTAAATATATGTCAACTATAGATTATAGATTATAGATTAGAAGGAGTTTACTTGGATAGAATTACTTCATCTTCATTATTTTGAAATTGATGATGAATTAATTCATCTTGAGTATCATCTTCACTTATTTGTAAAATTTCATGGAAAAATGGTAATTGTAATATTTCTCTAGCACTTAATCTTTTAGAAGGATCCATTTTAAAACAACCATATAAAAGTTCCATTAAATATTTATGATCTTTATAATCATCATGTCTTTTAGTGAATTCTTCATTAATTTTCATTTTTTCCATATCAGAAATTCCTTCACGAATTGTATAAATTGGTTTAATAAATTTTTCTCCCAGATCATTTAATAAATCTAATGTATCATAAACAACACTATCAGAAGGGAAACATCCATTAATATGTTCTTTCATTAAAAAATCATACATGATTTTAATTAAATTACCATTTGATTTATGAATTTCTGATATAGATATTTCAAGTCCACATCCATGAAGTTCAGCACATTTAACCATTTTATCATAACCAAATATCCATGTCAATTCTAAAATAGCATCAGTATCAGTTGGTGAATTAAATATAGGGAATTTTCGAAGTAAAATTGAAAAACCAATAATTCCTGCTGACCAAATATCAATCTTGGTGGTTTGATTGGTACATTTAAATAACACTTCTGGAGCTCTAAACCCTCTTGTTCCAGCCCTATTGGCTCTTCTTGGTGGTCTATTATCATTCTTTGGATAAGCACCTTTGACATTTAAACGTTTAGAATGAGTACGGTTTATAAGTTTCTGATCTTTATTCAAACAAGGACATGCTGTAGATATTGATGAAGAAGAAGAAGTGGTATTGGTGGTGGTGGAAGATTCAGTTGTTGTATTTTTCGATAAGTTTTCTCTTTCAGCTAAACCAAAATCAACTAACACTCCCTTCCCCTTGAATGGATCATAAAGGAAATTTGTTGGTTTTAAATCACGATGAATAACCCCTTTGCCATGAATATAATCCAAAGCTTGAAATAATTCCCACAAGTATTTTTTAATACCTTTTACGGGTAAGTCACGGTAAAATTCACGGAAATCACAATGATTGTAATAAGGTAATATGGCCACTATTTGATCTTGAAAACGTAAAACATCCAACAACGGAGCGACACGAGAATTCCCAGAAAGCATGTAAAGTAAATGTAATTCATTAAATATTCTATTGGGAGAAGACGTGACATAAATTTGTTTTAAAGCAACTATGGGATTTTTTTTCCTTGTTTGTTGGAAATTTAAAGTGTTTCGATTCTTCCTCTTTAAAGGTGGTGATTTCCAAATATCTGATCCCAACCGTATCTTCCCAGTTAAAGATTCAGCCTTGTACACAGTGGAAAATGTACCTTCGCCAATTTTATCAATTAATCGATAATCAGTAGCTAATATGGGGAAATTATTCTCCAATTTTTGCATATTTTCTAGTACTTCTAAAGTGACTTCCTCCTCCTCTTCCATTTCTTCTTCTTCTTCTTCTTCTTCGACCACTACTTTTCCTGCTACCTCTAGCTGTTCATCTAACCGGTTTAGTGTTACTAACTCTTCTGTTTCTGTTGTTTGGGAAAAGGTAGTGTCATGCAAATTGTTATTGATACCTTCTATTGGTTCGTTAAACCTGTATGATTTATTCAAGTTTGAATTTCGAATAAATGTACTATTAGAAAGTGACTGTTGTAGCCGTAATAAGTTTGTTGTAGATGCATCTTTTCTCGATTTATAGTTTCTATCTTTAAATGGGTCTTCACCTTCGCTTGATTGCTTTCTTTTCATATTACTCAAGGGAGTCGGTGTTGGAGTCGACGCGTGTAAATGCGACTGTTGTGAAGGTGGTGGTGGTGGTTGATCCAGACGTTGGTGGTATGTAAACAAAACTTCTTGCATCGTAAAAACAAACCAAGAACAACCTAAGAAGTTCTAACTATAATCACAAGTTTATAAGTTGAAGTTTATAATAGAAGATGACTTTTGTTTTCCATCTAATAATCAATGGTCAAACTTCTGGTGTAAAGAAGGAGGATGAAAACAACCAAAAAAAAAAAAAAAAAATATTCAAACAAGGCACGCCAGAGACGAATTCTTTTTTTCCTTACAACAGCAATAAAACTATAATATACAGTAATAATAGTAACAGAAATGTAGACATTGTAGACATTGTAGACATTGTCGACATTTTTGTTTTTTTGCAAATATGTCGTTTGAGTTTGTCTTTTCTCATAAAGAAAAAGCTGATTGGGGGGGGGGGGAGGACAACAACCCAAAGTGTGCGAGAAAGAAGAACAGAGAAAAATTTTCAACACTCATCTTGTGAACTGTTATTCATTCATTTCAAATCAATTGTGATTGACAACACATCATGGTTGTGGGGAAGTCTAATATAATACTGCAGTCGAGACATTTATCTTCTACTTCAACATGTTTAAGATTTAATAGAAGAGCAACAATGGATAAGACTGTATTGTTGAAAGAAGCTAAACAGTTTTTTGGACCAACTAATGTCAAAGGTGATCATTGTAAAAACAAATTTTTTTATCCATCCCAAAACAATAGACCAAATTATATAGTGAATGATGGGAAACCTTTGGTTGGTGATCAATTTCCAACCAAAAGACCAGGAAGAAGTTATAATAATAGAGAAAGAAACCCTACAATACATCCTTTCCCTAATAATACTTACACGAAAACAGCATATTTAATACCAGAAAATATAAAGGATAAAATGGTTGAAGACGCAACTACTAATGGATTACATCCTCAAGAAATTGCTCATAAATATAGTATCAATCTTTTAAGAGTAGAAGCAATTTTGAAATTAAGAGAAATTGAAAGCAAATATGTTCCAGATGTATGTATATATGATTGATGCCGAGAAGATTTTTTTTTCTTTTTGTTTGTTTGGTAGAGTTATTTGTGATTGTTTCAAGAATGATGAAATTGCCTTTTTATTTATATATTCGATTAGTCTTTAAGACAAACTATACATGGTTAGATTTTAAGCCCTGAATTGAAACACAAACAACTCCAAACTCCAAACTCCAAACTCGGGCAATAATGATATATATATTTTTTTTTTTATATATATCTAATAAGAACCTCATTTACTAACATTATTTTGATATTTAGGAAAATATTGCTCAAGATTTAAACCGATATGCTGCCATTATGAAGCGTATGTTCCCATTATTCAAAGGTGGGTATAGTGCTGATAACTTGACGGAAATTCCAACTCCTCATAAAACATTACAAGATCGATTTTTGACCATTGAAGAATCTGAACCTTTTGGTCCAGTTGATGCTGCTAGAATATTGAAATTAGAACCTGCTGAAGATACATTGAAGAAATTAACTGAATTTGATGTTGAACAAGCTAAAGCTCAACAAGAAGAATTGGATAGAAAGAAAGTTGATGTAATTTATGGTAAGAGAAGAGAAGGAGAAAAATCATTATTCAAATTCACTATGAAAGAAGTTGGTAATTTTGGTCATCGTTATGGTGCCTCTAGAAGAGATAGAAAGAAAGATAGAGCAATTGGTTTTGACGCTTCTGGTAAGATGATCTATCTCCACCCTGAACAATAATTTCTAGATCTAAAAAAAAAAAAAAAAGAGATGTTTTAGTAATGTATATATTCAATCTTGTAAATATATTTTAGCATGATGATCATAAATAACTTTTGGGTTAATGTAATGGGGTTGGGGTTAGTTTTGGTTTAATTGGATCGGTTTGGAACACGACCTTTCTTTTTTTTTTTTTTTTGTTTTTTCATAAATTGACCACCGCGTTCATTCCATACAAATTTTTTTTTTTTTTTTTTTTTCACGATTCACCAACACAACACAACTCTGAACGCAACACAATACATAATAAAATTTCTTGAAAAGAAACAGAGAAAAATTTTTTGTTAATAATAAGTTTACTTCTTTCATACTAGTCCAATATTTGTCCAAGATTGTATTAATTTAATCTGACAAGTATATTCCTCAAATTAAAATCAATATCCAACCCCCCCCCCCCCCAATTACAAAATGTGGTCAATTATTTTATGTATTTTAGGATTGATTCAATTTATTTCTGCATCAGCATTTACTTTTATATTAGGAGCTAATCAAAAATCATGTTTTTATATTTTCACTGAAAAACCAAAAATTCCAATTCGTTATTATTTTGCTGTTCAAAGTGGTGGATCATTTGATGTTGATTATGAAATTGTTGATCCTAATGGTAATAAAGTTATATCAGATTCAAAACAAAGACAAGGAGATTTTGTTTTTAATGCTGATTTTATTGGTGAATATGAATTTTGTTTTTCTAATACTATGTCAACATTTGCAGAAAAAGTTATTGATTTTGAAATTAAATTTGAAAATGAAGATAATCATGAAAAATTTAAAGCTAATTTACCAAATCAACCTGATATTAAACCTTTAACTCATGTTGAAAATATGCAAACTACTATTGATAAAATTGATAGTCAATTGGATGTATTATATAAATCTATGCAATATTATAAAACAAGAAATAATAGAAATCAAGCTACTGTTGTATCTACTGAATCAAGAATTTATTATTTCTCCATTTTTGAAGTGTTATTAATGGTAGGAATGGGATTTTTACAAATTACTATTGTTCAATTATTCTTTAGAGGATCAAGAAAACAATTAGTGTAAGGAATTCTACATATATATATATATATGTATATATATAGTTTAATGAATGAATGGTATTTCATTTCAAATCCAAAAACCGGATTCAAGTATCATGTAAAAACAATATATGTAGGTGGTGATAATGACCAAGTATTGAAAATTTGGGCTAAGTAAGTAGTAGAAATCTAATTATCCTATTTGTTTTAGTATCTTAAATTTAAATACCAATTATAAAGATGTAAAAAATAAAAGAAGAGAGAGAAAAAACATCAAATTACTATTCCTACTAAAAGAAAAATTCAATTAAATCAATATGTAATTCATTTCCATTGCCAATCTATTTCCTCATAACATAAACAATGTCATATCATTTAAATATATTATCTGCATTATCCCGAACTTCTTCACCACAACCAGAAACTACATCATCATCATCTTTACCACCACCACCACCACCACGGAAACACCAACACCAACATCTATCATCTTCTAACCTTACACTTGAAGATGATAAACTTGCTAGAGAATCCGATGTTACTGTATCAAATATTACTCTGCTGGAAGCAGAATATCGAGGATTTTCTATTCATATAATAAGTTCTATTGGATTAATTATTTGGATAATTTGGACATTATTACCTGATTATTTATTAAATAAATTATCTATAAATTATTATCCTAATAAATATTGGAGTATAATTATTCCTAATTATTCATTAATATTAATGATATTTATTTATTGGATATTTGCTTTATATAATATTGAAATTTTAACATTACCTTTGAATGATATTCATTGTATAATTGATGAAAATTCTGTATTTCCTGGTGAGAAAACGACTAGTCATAATAATAATAATGATGATGATGATGATGATGATGATTCAATTATGAAGAATTCAATTGAATATATACATAAAGCACCAAGTGGAGTTTGGGATTTACCTATAACATTAGTTAATGATGTATTATATGAATAAAGTATAATAATACCGAGTTTTAATAAAAAAAAAAAAAACATATAATATAATATAATATATTATCCCAAATAGAAGGAAAGACAAATACAAGATAATGAATGATAAATAAATGCACAATTATTAAATTAATGAAAATCAAAACTATATATGTATATATGTATATATGTATATAAGTATGTATGTATGTATGTATGTATCGTGATGATAAAGAATACCCAACCCAAAATGAGAATTTATTGTAGACTATGAGTTTTTGTGAGTTTCTGTGTGTGAAGTTTAATTTATATACTATTTAATCGATTTCTAATTTCTGGATCAATAAATTGTAAAATTTCATTCCAATTTTCATTACCTAATAAAGATTTATAATTATTAATTAAATTAATAAATGAAAATTGTAAATCATTAGGAATATTTTGATAATTTCCAATACAAGTTAAAAATTTTGCTAAATTTTTTTTACCATATTGAGTTGATAAATTACCAAAACCTTTATTAGGATTTAAATTAATCATATTAATAATTCCTTGAAAACCAGTTTCTTTTTCATTATTATCAATTAAATATAAAAAATTTTCACACCATTTTTCAATAAATAAATCAAGTTTTTCATTAATTAATTCTGCTCCATTAATACCCATTCTACCTAAACAAATAGCAACATTTTCTATTACTGTTGATTGAATATCATTATTATTATTATTATTATTAATAATAGGAATTAATAAATCAACAAAATTATTAAGATATGATTTAGTTTCTTCTATTGGTAATCTAATAATCATTTCTCCTAATGCCCAAATAGCATTATTATAAACTGGATAAGTATCATAAGTTCTTTGATTGATTTCATTACCAATAGATATAAAAATTTGTTGTAAATAAGGTTTTAATAAATCAATAGTGAAAATGGCTAAATCTCCTAATAATGCATAAGTTGATTGTCTAACATCATTATTATAATCTTCAAAACAAATTAATATTAATTCAATTAAATTAATTTTATGATTTTGATTAATTAAATCAATTGAATTATATTCAAATCCTTGAATTAATCCATCAATTAAATCTAATGATGTAACCATAAAATCTTTTTCTGGTGGATCAATTGATGGATTAGTTTGACATTCTTGATCTAATAATATACAATTTGATAAAATTTTAATTGCTCGTTGATAAACTGGAATTGCAAATGGAGCGAAAAAATTTTTTAATGAAGCAGCAATTGATGCCATACATTCTAATAATGGCCAAAGATCATTATCATCATCATTTAATTGTTGCCATTTATTTAATAAAGGAGGTAATAAAATTTCAATATATTGTGGATTTTGAGAAAAATTTTCATAACCAATTTTTTCAACAAATGTTTGAACACAATCATATAAAATCATCAAATTTTTCCGTTGATAAATTTGGAAACATTTACTAAAATGTTGTAATAAAGGTTCTAAATAAAATTCAATTAAATTATTATTACTTTCTTCAATAAATGATGATAATGCTGAACATGCAGCTTCTTGAACAATTTTTTTTGAATCTAAACCACAAGTAATAATTGATTGAAATGTTGGTTGGAAATAATTGGCATATTGACCTCCTTCATGAGCTTCTTCATTAACCCAAGTAGAATATCTTGATAATGTCCAACATGTAATTTGTCGAACTCTTGGTTCATTATCTTGTAAACGATCAACTAAAAATGGTACTAAATTAGGTAATTCATTACTAGCTAATTTCATAAAACTATTACTCATAGCTCCAAATGCTAAAATTGCTGCTTCACGTATTGGCCAATTTGGTGAAACAATTTTTTCTTGTAAAATAGGTAAAGTCACTAATAATACTTCTTGAGGTAATGATTCACTTAATACATCTAAAGTGGCAGCAGCACATTTTCTTAAACTCCATTGTTCCAATTCACCAATATCATCATCGTCATCGTCATCATCGTCGTCATCATCATCATCATCTTCTTCTTCTTCTTCATCGTCATTATTATTATTCTTATTATTATTATTATTAGTATTGACATCCTCATCAAAATTTGAATTTGAATTTGAATTTGAATTTGAATTTGAATTTGAATTTGAATTATGCAAAGTACCATTTCTAGTTTCTTTAGATTTAGCATTAATGGGTTTAATATCTTCATCTTTATCAATAATATGAGCATCATCTTTAGAATCAGCAATTTCAATAAGAAAAATTTCTTCTTCTGAATAAACCATTTTATCTAATAATATTGGTAAAATCAATTTTAATTTTTCAGGGGTGAAAATATTAAATTTATTATTATTATTATTATTAGCTAATGCTAACATAAATTCACAAGCTTCTAAAGAAACTTCATTATTAGTATCTTGTTGAATTAAATGTAAACAATAATTAATTACTCCATCTAAATGAGGTATTAATTTATCTGGTCTATTTTCCATAATTAATAAAAATGAAGTACAAATATTTTTCCTAATTTCATTATTTTTATTTTGTTGATTAAGATTATGATTATGATTATGATTATGATTATGATTATCTTGACTAGCTAAATTAAAAATTTTATTAAGATAATCATCTAAATTAATTAAAAAACTTTGAGTATTTAAAGGAATAAATTGATTTATACAATGAATTGCACCAGATTTAATTTTAATATTTGGATGTTGTTCAATTAATTTTAAAAATTCTTTAATTAAATAATTTAATGGACGATTATTTTGAAATTCTCGATCTAATTCTAAATAAGAATCTTCACAAATTTTACTTAAAGCACTCATGGCTGCTTCTTGTGGGATATAATTCTTGTTATTATTATTATTATTATCACTTTCAATGATAGGTGGTTGATGAATTAAATTTAATAAATCAGTTAAAATTGATGACCAATTATTTAATCCATAAATTGAAAACATTGAAGTTATAACATTCCCAGTAATATTTCTTACTAATGAATCTGATGATATTAATCCTTTCATAATATTATTCATTAAATAAGTTCGATCAATTATAGATTTATTGTTTAATATATTATTTTTTAAATTAATTCCTGCTGCTGCTCGAACATCTGATGGAGTTGAATTTTTTTTTGAATTTAATAATAATAATGATGATGATGATGATGATGATCCATCATTATTAATACCATCAATACCATCATCATCAATTAATAATGTAAATAAATAATTTTCAATTTCTGGTTGTTGTTTTGCTTGAATTAATGCTTCATTGGCTAATCGTCTTTCTTGATTATTATTTGATAAAGTCCCTTTGAAAATATGTTTCAATTGTTCTAATGCTTGTGGATCAGGTTTCCAAGACATATTTACCCAAAAAAAAAAAAAAAAAAAAAAAAAAACTAGAAACTCAATAAACTATTCACACTCCTTCCCAAGGTTAAATTTTCAAGAATAATAAATGTATATATATATGTATATATAGATGTAATATGTTTAACGTTGGTTGTAAAAAGGAAGAAGACGAAAAAGTAGAACTCAAAACTCAAAACTCGAAAAAAAAAAAAAAAAAATGAAAAAAAAAAAAAAAAAAAAATTTTTTTTTTAGATGAGATTTTAAAATCAGTAATCTTTTATTTTACACAATTTTACACTACCCTCCCCCCGCCCTCTCAATGGTTATTAATATTTAATTAACACACACACACACACACACACATATATGTATATATATATATATATATATATATATTTAAACGAATGAAAGAAAGAAAGAAAGAGTAAAAGAAGTAAACCATTTCGAAAAGCAAAGCAAAGGGCAAATGGCAAAAAAAAAAAGATTTCTTTTTGTAGTATAAATTCTAAATAATAAAAGTAGATTCCCCCTCCCCCTTCACCTTCTTCTCCTATTATTAAAGTATATCATCTAATTCTGCCAATTTTTCAGCAAGTTCATCAAATTTACCTAAAATTGGCATAAACATTTCATGTACTGGTTTCAGTTTCCTTCTTTCTTCAATTGGTGTTAATGAATTCATACTTGTTAATGGAGTTATATTATCATTTTCATCATCATCATCATCAGTATCATTATCAGTATCATTATCATTATTATTATTCTCTTCAGTACTACTTGTTTCATCATCATCAATACTGGTGGTACTTCTTGGTAAACGATTAAGATAATTTAATGGTGATACTGCTGCATACAGTTGTGGAGGAGAACGATGAGAACGATGAGAATTTGGTGAAGTAAGTTGATTGACTGGATGAGGATGAGGATGAGAAGAAGAAGGAGGAGGAGGAGGTGGTGGTGGTGGTGTACGATGTTGTACAGAATTCAGTGATGGACTCAACAGTCTCTGGAGTTTTGGAGAAATAGCTGATGTTGAATGAAAATTTATTGGTGTCTGTTGTTGTTGTTGATCTATCAGTTGTGGAGTATGATCGTCATTCAGGTAATTAGAATGATTATTATTATTATTATTGTTATTATTATTATTATCTTGTACATTAATGTCATTTTCATCATAATCGTCTTCACTAGTAAATTGTTCACTTGATTCCTCAAAAGAAAACCCATGGACTTCATTGTCATTGTCATTGTTTATATTATTTTTTTGATCAATATCTGTATTTTCTTTCTCTGTCTCATCGTCATCTTTATACTTGTCTTCAGCCCTGTCTATTGTTTCTTCCTGTTGTTGTTGTTGTTGTTGTTCTTCTTCTTCTTCTTCCTCATTATATCCATCTAGTTGTAATTGTTCTTGTATATCACTCGTCATTTGAGTTAATCTATCTAAAATTACTGATCGTCGTAAACTTGATATACTAGACAAACTATTGTTTCTTCCCATTTCATCATCATCATCATTATTATCATCATTATTATCATCATCATCTTGAATCTCTACTCTTAATGGAGATTTAACTTTGACTGGAGTATCTGGAGAATATGAACCAATTGAAGCATCATCAAATAATCCACCATTTCTCTGTTTAGGTTGGACAAATACTGTATCAAATTTATTTGTCATTTGAAGTGTTGGTGTCACTGTTTTGTTGTTACTATTATTACTATTGTTGTTGTTGTTATTGTTATTGTTGTTGTTGTTGTTGTTGTTGCTGTTGCTGTTGCTGTTATTTTTGGTAATTATTAAAGGTGTTTCCGCTGGATAAACATCACTTAAAACTTCTGGTTCTTTAATTTCTTGTAAATGAGTAGGTGGTTCTAAATTATTATATAGATCCAAATTCTGTCGTATATTTTCATGATCACTTTTTATTTCTTCATCAGAATAATCATCAATTATATCACCCAAATTTTCAAATGTAACAGATTTTTTAGTAGTAACAGTTTTACGATAATGATTTTTAAAATTATCAATTGTTGATTGTTCAATTGTTGATTGTTCAAATGTTGATTGAAATAATGAATTTTTTTTCTTTTCTAATTCTTCATTTTTAAAACAATTTAATCTTGCTAATCTTTCACCATGAGTTTCTAAACATTCAGCAGGAACAAATCCAATTTTCCCATCTTCTTCATCAGATTCAATATCAATATCAATATCAATTTGAATTTCTTGATTTTTCATTATTCTCATTCTTTTCAATCGTTCAAGTTTAGTCAATTTTCGAATAAGCCACCAATAATTATCTTCATCATTTATTAAATATACTGGTTCATCAACCAGAAGAGTACAATGAGAAGGATCAGGTCCAGAAAAATCATAAAGACCATATAATTTATCGGGATCTAAATCTCGTGGTGGAGATCTTGGTGGAGAAAGAGGTATATCTCCTTCACTATCAGAATCATTACCAGAATCAGAATCCTCATAATCATCTCCACCATAAAATATTCCATACCTAGGTTCTTCGTGATTGTTGTTCATGTTGTTGTTATTACCTTCTTCTTCTTCTTGAGGCATTTGAAGATGATTGGCTAATAGATCTTCTTCAGATTCAAACATTGATGGGTCATCAACTTCATGAATTTGACTGATTGACTTGTTAATATCATACTGGTTATTTTCATCTTGTTGTTGTTGTTGTTGTTGTTGTTGTTGTTGTTGTTCTTTTTCATTATTCTGTATATCTTCTGAAGTACATGAATTTCGTTCTAATCTTGATTTAGATATATTTAATGAATTTTTTCTATTCAATTTATGATTTTTGGTTAAATTATCATCATTATAATTTTTAGTAAATTTAGATGTCATATATTTATTATTTTGTCTCTCTTGGAAAATTTCATCAGGATTAAAAATACTATTATGAATTCTTTGATGTTTATCATCTTGATTATTCAATTCTTCATCATTCATGATTTGATTCAATACTTGACTTTGAATACTTTGTCTCCCTAGTCCCAATAAATGACTACTATGAACTACTGATGATGTATGGGTTTGTTGAGATGATGTGTTGGAAGTTAATGATAATTTTCTTTCTAGATCATATAATAAATGATTGGTATCATCCAATGTGGTTGTACCATTCTCTGTTTTAAATCTATCTCGACTTGTCATTGTAGAAGCCATTATTATTATTATTGTTATTTTCTTGATGTGTGATGTATAGGTGGTGGTTGCTGGGAGTAAATGACTTGTGTTGTTGAAAATAAATGGTTTGTGTGTGAAAACAAATGATTGTTTAAAAAAGAAAAGAAATAAAGTGAAATAAAATAAAATAAAAATCAAATGAAATGAAATGAAATGAAATTTTTCTTTTTAAAAAAGGATAGGATGGATAGGATGGGATAGGTTAGGTTAGGATAGGTGAAAACAAGGTTATAAGAAGAAGTTAGTTTAATATTAAGGTGTAATTCAATTTGTGAATTGTTGTGAATTGTTGTGAATTGTTGTGAATTGTTGTGGTTTTGGTTTGAGTTATTGCCCTTTCAAAAAAGAAAGAAAAGAAAAGAAAAAGAAGAGAAAAAGAAGTCACAAGTCTGTTTTTGTTTTTTTTTTCTGTTGTGTGTGTGTGTGTTTGTGTGTGTGTGTGTGTTACTTGTTGTTGTGTTGTGTTGGTAGCTAGTGAGTGAGTGAGTGAGTTAGTGAGTGAGGTGGATGCTTGTTTTGATTTTGAGAAATTTTCTTTTCTGTCTTTCTGTCTTTCTGTCTTTCTGTCTTTGTGTGTGTGTGTAGAGAGATAGGTTACTAAAACTTAGTTGTTGTCGTATCAACTAATTCTTTTTCTTTCTATCCCTGTCAACAATTAATTCAATTAATTCAATTATCAAAATATATATATATATTCTTTTGTAGTAGTAGTAGTAGTAGTAGTAGTAGTAGTAGTTGTTGAGTTTCTAAACAAGAAATGTTTCCTTTTTTAAATATCAAATAGACAAGACAAGTAGGAGCAAGAAGAATGTATATATAAATTGTTTCCCTTTCCTTCCTTCTTTTTTTTTTTTTTTGAATTGAGTTTACGATTTGATAATTCATTTCTTCAAAAAAGAAAAAAAAAAAAAAAAAAAAAAAAAGATTCGATTTTTATGTGTAAACTAAAAACTAAAAACTAAAAAAATAAAAGATAAAAGACAAAACCAACAACAAGAAGAACCAGAACCTTACATGAACATTCTGTGAACATTACTTGTTACAGGTTTATTGAGATGAAACTTCATTGTATCAATTGTAAAAAATGTTGTTGTTGTTACTGCATTGTTTTTTTTTTTCAATCTGTGCATGCAACAAATTTGTTTGAGAATTTTTTTTTTTTTTCCATTTTAAACACGACCCCTTTTTGCGTTCTAATTTTTCTGTCTTTGTACACCTTACATATATGTAGACTTGGGCTACACATACACCCATGGTTAACACAATTTTCTTTCCCCCATTCTAATCTATCCTATCAGTCAAATTTTTGTCATGGTTATCCCCCCCCCCTCGTCATCATCATCATCATTACCACATTAGACATATGATCGTCTTATTCACAACAGAAATTTATTCAGTTTACTCTACAACCAAATTAGAAAATAGAAAAAAAAAAAAATTTGGTGACTTTATGGATTATGCAAAATGACGATAGGAAATAGACAACACATACCATTTTGATACTAAATACTGAGACATCAACTTCCATATTCTTTCTTCTTGAATTTAATTCCCAGGAACAGCAACAGGAGCAACAGGAGCAACAGCAGCAGCACATAATCTAAAAATCAAGATGTTTCAACTCATTATTTAATTACTGTTACATGATAGGTAAGCAAGCAAGTAAGCAAGCAAGTAAGCAAGTATCAGTTAAGCATTTAATAATATTACTGTTACTTGACATAAGGAACAAAAAAAAAAAAAAGAAGAAAAAGGAGTGAGGCGTGTACATGTGTGAATACGTGCGTGCATATGCATACAGAATTTCATTCATTCATTCACTAACTAACTAACTAACTAACTAACTAACTAACTAACTAACTAACTAACTAACTTGAAATTTTTCATTTTTCATTTTTCATTTTTCGCGTTTTCTAAATCTTCTATTTCTTTTTTACCAGTTGGTTAATTGGTTGGTTGGTTGGTTGGTTGTTGTTGTTATGGTGATTATGATGTCTGTCTGTTGCGTTGGTGTTAGGTTAGGGTTTTGTAACTGCCTTCTTCAACTCCACTATTCCCTATCGTATATGATTTAACGTCTAATAGTTATTAAGTACTTACCCTCCCTTGACCTTGAAGTTGTTTAAGATAATAATGTAGTAGTAGTAGTATTATTATTATTAGATCTTTTGCTAATATGACTATAGTAAGCTTTTCATACAATTTGACAGGATTTATTTCAATTTTTTCTTCTTGCAAAACTTGCCAAGGATTAGTCTTAACTATATCTTGATCTACTGTAGTTGTTCCTTTTATTCTAAAGTTTAGTTTAGTTTATTGTAGTTTGGTGTAGTTTAGTTTAGTTTAGTGTAGTTTAGTTCTTTATTAAGAAGAAAAAAAAAATAAGTTTAAGTTGATTATTCATTGATGAATAAAGATTGACATATTATTCACTTACAGATTAATAGAACGTAAACTATGGTGTTAGAAGGGGGGGGAGGGGGAGGGGGAGGAGAGGAGCTCAGCTCAACTCAACTTAACTTAACTCCAGTCCACAGTCCAGTCCACAGTCCAGTCCACAGTCCACGGTCCAGTCCAGTCCACAGTCCAATTAATTTGAAACAAATCTAAAACTTTAAAATCTAAAATTCAAAAAAAAACAGAAAAAGAAAAAGAAAATTACTTTCACTACTACTACTACTACTACCACTACCACTACCACACGATAACATGAAAATGTTTATTTTGATGAATCGATTTAAACAAAAGAAGTTTCATAATAATTCTTTTGTTTTAAGGTTTTTAAGGTTTTTAAGGTTTTTTAGTTTTTTAGGTTTTTAGTTTTTTAGTTTTTAAGGGGGGGAGTGGGAGGGAGGGACAGGAAAGGAGGAGATGATTATTGTTTAACTAATAATAATCAACGATTCTTTAATTTATAAATCACAAGAGACGATAATAACGACAACAACAACAATATCATCATCATCATCATCATCATCATCAGCGGGCCCCTATTATTTGGTCCCTTCCTCCCCCTGTCGTTGTCGATTAACGTAGTCGACAAACAAATAAACAATAATAATGAGGTATTGTTTGTACAAATGCTATTTCTCAACTCGGTTAATTAATTGAAACAAGATTATTATTATTATTATTATTATTATTATTATTATTACAAACGTGTAGTATAAATTGTACAATACAATACATGTCAATTGTTTTCATTCATTAACTAGTAGTAGTAGTAGTAGTAGTAGTAGTAGTAGTTACTTTCCAAACAAACAAATAAACAAAAGTATTTTTCAATAATAATCTATAATTTAGCTCATTTATTATTGTTTGATATTTTCAACCTCTTGTTGTCTAGAATTGCTCAATTATGTTTGATTCAGAGGTTTGGATCTGAATGAACAAACAAAACAAACAGGGGGGAGTCGGGTCGAGTTTATTAATAGAATACTATATAATGGCAATGAGACCAAAAAAAAAAAAAAAAAAAAAAAAAATTAGAAAACCACACCTCTTGTTTTTTTAACGCGTTTGTTTTTGTTTCTTTTGGCCACCTATTGAACTGTTTATGATCTACGTATTCAAAATTTCGTATTAATCTTTATTCGAATTGTAATTGTCTAGTAATTATTATTATTATTATTATCATCATCATCATCAATGAGAGGTATTTTTTTTTTTTTTTTTTTGGTTCTATGTAATATATTGTAACTTTTTAATTCCATTATAAGCCGAATTTTATCTCTCTAGTAATATCAATTTATGTTTACAATAGAATTGTATTATTTTTTGTCTCTGAATATGAAAAGAAATATGGCTTTTTGAAGAATATTCAAATTATAACACAATATCTATTAATATTATAACTTGGATAAAAGAATTAGTTCAAATTGAGAGATATTCTTTTTTTTTTTTGACTTGATTGTTCAACGAAAACTAAATGAAATCTCCCATCTCACTATATAAATAATAAAATAAAAGAAATAGATACAAGATTTACTATTTTAAAAGGCAAAATTAGTTGTTTTCTATAGATATTACCAAATGTAATGACAACCAATAAGTTGTATTGATAACCAATAATGCCATTATCCTTTTTCTTACAACTTGTGGTTTTCCCTTCCTACTAAAAAACCTATATGTATATGTATATGTATATATATATATATATAGATTGACAATTAGTTCTCTTCCCATTCTCTATTTTTATATTTTTGTTTTTAATGGATACTCACCATCACCACCACTTTTATCAAGACTACAATCTAATGCTTCTTTCCCACTTCTTATTTTTTTTGACGATAATAATAATAATAAATGGATACTTTAAAACCCTGGAATCAAGTATAAATTGGTTTACTAGGCGATTTTTAGAGCGTTAAGTTAATATCACCCCATTTTGACAGACTTGTTACGTTTTTCACTTCTTATTTTTTTTTTTTTAAGCTTGTGACAAGAATGAAAGAAAGAAAGAAAATTACTATTACTACTACTACTACTACTACTACTACAACGTTAAGAAGAAGAAGAAGAAGAAGAAAAGTGGGGGTGGGGATATACATACATACATACAAAGGAAATAAGAAACAAGTTGAATTAACCCGAGAATAAGTAATATATATAAATACGGATAAATTAGGAAAAATTGGACTTCACGTGCAAGTTCCGGTCCACCGAACGCCACAAACCGAAAAGGAAAAAAAAAAAAAGTAAGTGGAAATACCCGCACATCGGTTTTACGATGAATGGGAGAATAAATGATTAAACAACAACAGTTAATGAGAGAGGGGGGAGGGGCAGGGGTTAGATATATCTATAGTATCTCAATAGTTAATAAGCATTTAGTGAGAATTGGAACTTATTATTACAGTATAAAATAAAAAAAAAAATAGAACAACCTGTTTGTTTGTTTGTTTGTTTGTAGTCAATTATCAAATGTTGGATTCCCAGAGTCAATAATTGTGGTTTTTATTAGAAAGTAAGTAGTAGTAGTAGTAGTAGTAGTAGTAGTAATGTTCAAGCCGAATGACTCAAACAATACGAAAAGCCAAGTACCAAGAAAATGAGGGGATTAGTCGTACCACGACAACGAAGCACGGTGAAAGTTTTTTTTTTTTTTTTTTCTTTTCTTACTGTGTCCTCCTCTTCCTCTCTTTCTCTCTCTTACTCACTCACTCACTTGCTGAAAGTCAATCTACTTATATCTTAGGCCGAAATTTCACAATAAATTAATTTAAGCGGATCACAATTACTAACTAAGTAACTAAGTAACTAAATAATTAATTAATTAATTATTGAAATGAAAAAAAGAAAGAAATCATTTTCCACTTTTGGAATGGACGTTTTTCAATTCTCTTGAAATAATTGTATATAAACTTTGATTTATAATTTGTATTTTTCTATTCTTCTTAAAATTCTTTTTTTTTTTTTTTCTTTCCTTTCCTTTCCTTTCTTTATTCTATCAACTTAACATATTCTTCAACAATAAATTTGTTATAACTTGATTCTATACTTTTCATCATTCATCATGTACAAGACTCAATTGATTAAATCTTCAACTTATCAAACTACTAAATTTTTGACAATTAGACAATTATCATCAACTAATCAATTATTGAAATGGAATGAAATTCCATTAGCTCCACCAGATAAAATTTTGGGTATTTCTGAAGCTTATAATAATGATTCTAATCCACAAAAAATTAATTTAGGAGTTGGTGCTTATAGAGATAATTCTGGTAAACCAATTATTTTCCCATCAGTTAAAAAAGCTGAAGAAATTTTATTAAATAAAGAAACTGAAAAAGAATATACTGCTATTATTGGTTCAAAAAATTTCCAATCAATTGTGAAAAATTTTATTTTTAATAATTCTAATAAAGATATTAATGGTAAACAATTAATTGATGATAATAGAATTGTTACTGCTCAAACCATTTCTGGTACTGGATCACTTAGAGTTATTGCTGATTTTTTAAATCGATTTTATTCCAATAAAAAAATTTTGGTTCCAAAACCAACTTGGGCTAATCATGTTGCCGTTTTTAAAGATGCTGGATTAGAACCAGAATTTTATAATTATTATGAAACCAATAAAAATGATTTAGATTTTGATAATTTGAAAAAATCTTTAAATTCAGCTCCAAATAATTCAATTGTTTTATTACATGCTTGTTGTCATAATCCAACTGGTATGGATTTAAATTCTCAACAATGGGATGAAATTTTACAAATTATTCAAAATAAAAATTTTTTCCCATTAATTGATATGGCTTATCAAGGTTTTGCTAGTGGTAAACCATTTGAAGATATTGAATTAATTAGAAAATTAACTAAATTGGCTAATGAAAATAAAATCCCTTCATTTGCTTTGTGTCAATCATTTGCTAAAAATATGGGACTTTATGGAGAAAGAACTGGATCAATTTCTATTATTAATTCATCGAGTGAAGATTCTAAAGCAGTTGAATCTCAATTGAAAAAATTAATTAGACCAATTTATTCTTCTCCACCAATTCATGGATCTAAAATTGTTGAAATTATTTTTGATGAAAATTCTGGTTTATTACCTCAATGGTTAGATGAATTAGATAAAGTTGTTGGAAGATTAAATACTGTTCGTTCTAAATTATATGAAAAATTAGATAAATCTAATTATAATTGGGATCATTTATTAAAACAAAGAGGTATGTTTGTTTATACTGGATTATCACCAGAACAAGTTATTAAATTAAGAAATGATTATTCAGTTTATGCTACTGAAGATGGTAGATTTAGTATTTCTGGTATTAATGATAATAATGTCGATTATTTGGCTAATGCTATTAATGAAGTTGTCAAAAAATAATTTTTGAATGAAAATTTGATAATATATATATATATATATATCTATATATATTATATATATGTGAGTAATATAAAATAATATAAAACAATATAATATAAATTAATGAATTCAATTAATTATGATGATAAAATTTTTATCTGAAGAATAAACCAATAACATAATACAAAATACATATATATATATGTGTTTAGTTTTGGAAATTGCAAGTTGGTATGAATATGCTAAAAATTTAACAGACATCAAAACGGGTCCTATAGTGTAGTTGGTTATCACCCAAGGTTTTGATTGTTACAAAAAACTTCCTTGTAACTCCGGTTCGAATCCGGATAGGACCTTTCTTTTTTCACCTCCTCTCCACTCCTCTTCAGAGGATAACAATCTTCTAACTTTGCAATTTTTTTTTTATTATTTACATATACATTAATAAAGCAACCATGTTTTATGTGTATCATCCATAGTTAATTTTCTTAAGTAAAAAAAAAAAAAAGAAAAACCAGGTGCATCTGTATTCACATTTGGTTGCAAAGTTATCAATTCAAATCTTACACTATATATAAAGCCTTACTCCCCCCCTTTCCCTTTCCCTTTCCCTCTACATTTTTATATTTCTTTTTTTTTTTTATATTGGTCTTTCTTTTTAGAACAAAAAATCAATACTTTTTTTAAATCATGTAGATACATATCTTTCATTTATTAATGGATTATCTTTCTACATATCAAAACACAACCCAGTCACGTGCCAAAGAGGGAACTTCACATATCCTCTCCCTCATCTCACCAAAACAAAAACTACAAGAAAAAAAAAAAAAAAAAAAAAATTTCAAATTTGAAAAAATCATTCTTCATCTCATATCAATATTGGGAAAATGATTAGAACAATCAAACCAAAGAATGCTCGTTCCAAAAGAGCATTAGCTAAAAAGGAAGCTAAATTAGTTGAAAATACCAAATCAGCATTATTTGTACCAGGATCAACGGGGAATAAATTTTTACATGATGCTATGTGTGATTTAATGGCTTTTAAAAAACCTTTTGCTAAAAAATTTTCTAAAAAAAATCAAATTAGACCATTTGAAGATTCAAATCAATTAGAATTTTTTGCTGAAAAAAATGATTCATCATTAATGATTTTTTCATCAAATAATAGAAAAAGACCGAAAACTTTAACTTTTATAAGATTTTTCAATTTTAAAATTTATGATATGATTGAATTATCAATACAAGATAATCATAAATTATTAAAAGATTTTAAAAAATTAACTTTTACAATTGGATTAAAACCAATGTTTGTTTTCAATGGATCAATTTTTGATAATCATCCAATTTATCAACATATTAAATCATTATTTATTGATTTTTTCCATGGTGAAGAAACTGATTTACAAGATGTTGCTGGATTACAATATGTTATTGCTTTATCTGCTGGAGAAATACAAGATTTAAATAATGATAAAATTTTACCATTAGTTCATTTTAGAGTATATAAATTGAAATCATTTAAATCTGGTCAAAAATTACCTAGAATAGAATTAGATGAAATTGGTCCTCGTTTTGATTTTAAAATTGGTAGAAGAATTACTCCTACACCAGAAATTGAAAAAGAAGCTACTAAAAAACCAAAACAATTGGAAGCTAAAATTAAAAAGAATGTTACTACCGATTTCATGGGTGATAAAGTTGCTCAAATACATGTGGGTAAACAAGATTTGAGTAAATTACAAACAAGAAAAATGAAAGGATTGAAAGAAAAATACGATCAAGAAAGTGAAGAAGAAGAAGAAGAAGATGATGATGATGATGTGTATGTTTCTGATGAAGAATATTTTGGTGAAGATATAGAAGAACCAGAAACTAAGAGACAGAAAGTATAGGATTATAATATATGTATATTCATTAGTAGATTTTGTAGAAATGAAGAAAAGGTTTCATAATTTAGTGAAAGTTGATAGATTACTCTATATATAAGTTATTTAGTAGTACAACTTCTATAGTTAGGAGTATATGTGGCTTGGGAAGTAAAGTAATACAACATAACTGTGTTATTATTGTCTATTCGAATAATATATCCAGAAATGTTAAGGTTATCATCTCTTTGGCTTTGCAAGAGGGATCATCTCATAATACATATTAATTTATTGTCTAATACTGTATATAATTCCTACTAGTAATGTTTGAACGATGAACAAAGAGGGAAAAAAAAAAGGTCAAAAAAAAGGTCAAAAAAAAAAAAAAATAAAAACAAGAACAAGAACAAGCTTTCACACCATCAACAGTTATAAACAAACGATTTGTTTCATCTATATTTTCATAAAAAAAAATGTCAATATTCAAGCCACGTACAGTTGCTAAGCAATCAAGTAATTTACCTACAACAATTGTTCATGAACTTACAAAGAACCAACATTATTGTGTATCAAAGTTACCAGCATTACCTTCAGTATTCAAATCTCAAGCTGATTCATTCACCAATGCTTATTCTGATTCAGAATCAAATTATTCTTTAGTGATTAATGAAGAATCAATTTTTGTTTGGTGTTACAAGTCGACTGATGCAACTCCATTATCCATCGAATTCCCAATTGATAAATCTATATTTCAATTACCTATGGCTATTTTGACAAAACCATCAAGTGGTACTGGTCAAGATCCAGGTTTAGTTATATTAGATTCTATATCAGGATTAATAAAGTTTTATGAAAGTGTACAACATGCCCCCACATTAGGATTGATTAATGACAAATCTTTAGAGATAAATATTCTTTTGAAAAAAGATGAATACATAACTTTAGCAGAAAACGTTGAACCAGCAGGAATAATGATTGCCACTTCATTACAAAGATGTATTTTAATTTCCCTTAGGGATTTCAAAAGTAAACCACAATTAGGATATATGGAACTATTAAATAATGAAGGGTTTTTACAAAGATTTTTCAAATCAGAAACCAATGAAATTGTCGCGATCAGATCAGGGAAAATTACTAATCATGGAACAATTCAAGAAATAATTGTATTGGATTCATCTGGTAATTTTTATTTGTATAATTATAATTTGTTTTCAGCAACTGCTTCTCCTTATGTCGATAAGAAAAAATCATTTAGACAATCTATCCGAGTTGAATTTGATGCATACCCAGGATCAAATCAATTTGTTACATTTCTAGATATTTGGCCAGTTGATGATATTTATGTGGCTCTTTGTCAAATAGAAAAAAGCTTATATTTGGTAACTTTAAGAATCGATAAATCAGGTGCCTTACCATTCGGGTCTCACAAGTTGAAAACAGCCAATTTCCCAACTTCCAAACCTAAACTTTATTTACCTAAACCTGGAAAGACAGCATTTGTCATCATTGATAATTCAGTAATACTCACCGATTTGAATACTTCATATATTGAATCGAAAAATACTTTGACATATTATAAACCAAGGTGGGAAGATGTTGTTAGATTCAAATCTTCAGTTGAATTTGTTGGTAGTGGATTTGAAAATCAATCGACTAATTCTAATCCAGCAATAATTTTGATAAGTAAGAATTTTGGTGTTGTTAGAATTGAAAAATTCCCTGAATCTCAAACTGATAAAGTCATTGAACCTTTAGCTATTGTTAAATCTCATATCGAACAAGCAATTTTTTATTCTGATATTAATGAAATAGATTTTGATTTGTCACAAAGATTTGAAAAAGATGTTATTCAGAACGCTATAGAATCAATTGTTGAAGAAATCTTAAATTCAACTTCATCATATTTCCCCAAAACATTACCATCAATATCCGATTTAACAAATTTAAAAGTTAAATTATACAGAAAACTTATTGAATATGTAAAGAGAAATTTTGATATTCCAATAATCCCCCAAATTGTCGAGAATCTAGAAAAATCCGATGTTGCTCATCAAATGTGGACCATAATTGACACAAATCAAGAAATGAAAACAGTGTTGGAGACTCAAATTGGTGATATAAGAGAGTTTTTCACTCATAATGTTGTTGATATAAATCAAGTACTTACAAAATTTATTGAGAATTTAATGGAGAAAAGTTTACCAACGGTTCCATTGGTGGTAAATACATTATACAATGGAATATATTTAAATGAAGTTGAATATGTGAACCAAATTTCAAAATCATGGGTATTCACAACTAATTTGATTATCAGAACCGAAGAAATTTTCACTCGTAATTTTGTTGAATCTGAAGGTGACCCTAAAGTAGCTTATCATTTGGTACAAGTCTTGTATTATTTTGTGAATAGTGCAATTGCTTATATGAAATCAACCTCAGATAATGTTCATCTCCAGGATTATCAAATTTGGTATAACAACCGTAAACATTATTGGATTGGAGTATTATTAAAAGCTGGCCTTGAAAATGAAGCCACGGAAATTGTCGAAAAATATCATGATTTTGCTTCTTTAGCAAGAATTTTAGATATAGAGCAAGAAGAAACTAATTCAATTGACCAATCAATTTATACTAAATATTTTGAAGAATTTGGTTATAATTTCGCCAGTTGTGTTTATGATTATTATTTAGAAACGAACAAGATTCAGAAATTACTATTGTCTTTCACGAATTATAAACACTTTCTTTTGCAGTATTTTAAAGAGAACCCCAAGAAAACCGCCAACGTATCATGGATTAGATATTTATTGGATAGTGAGTTTACTGAAGCATCTGATTCTTTAATTGTGGCAGCTGAAGAAAATGACAGTTTAGATAATCAACAAATCAAGTATTCACTTGCCAAACTATCATCAGTTGCATCGGGGAATAGTGACAATTTAAAAGATATTAATCATGAATTGCTAATCATTAAATATCAAAAAATTATAAAACATCTGATTGCAGAAAATGGTAGACTCGAAGCCATTACAAAACCAACGTTTACAAAGAATTATGTCAACCAAGAAATAACTAAACAATATATTGAACCAATTGTTGACATTTATTTTGATAAATTTGTGAATGGGTTTGAATTAAATAACAGTGAAATTATCAACTTGTTGACTACTATCAAACCATTAGTTTCAAACAAATTGGGATTCTCGTATGCTTTCAGAATTGCTGAATCAATCTACAATGAAAGTATAGCTAACTACTATTCAAGTATGATATTAGTGCGTTTATTAGTTTTGGGTAATGAAAAGTTATATCAATCGAATGATAATGATGATGATAAAACCATTAAAAGAAAAGCTAAAAAGTCAGCTTTATATAAAACTTTAAAACAAAACCCAGGAGCTATTCCTAAACTTGATCAATTATTGACCAATCCGGAAATAAATAATGCTGAATATGAAGATAGTATCATCATCAAGGAATTCAATGAATCATTGTTAAATCAATTAACAAAACAACTTGGAAATACCAAATTCAAATCTTGGGTTGAAGCAGTGAAAGAACAAGCTAGAATTTAAGTCGTCATATACCCATTTTTAATACATATGTAGTAGTAGTAGTAGTAGTAGTAGTAGCAGTAGCAATATTATTCTTTATTATTGCATGGACTCTTCAATTTCTTCATTTTCTCTAACATCTTCATCTTCATCTTCTTCATCATCTTCTTCTTCTTCTTGATTTTCATCATTTGCTTGTCCAACACGAACTCTCACTAATGGTTCAGGGAAAGCCTCTTTGTTATTATCATTAGATTCTTTCATTAAAGCTAAAGATGCTAATGAAATAGATTGCACCACACTTTTCCAATTTGCTAAAATTAATGCTACACTTGCAGTTCCTCCATTCATTGTCTCTAATTTGTCACCTATAGACTCTAGTTGTAAAACCAAATCATCCGTCAATTCTTTAAATTCTCTAAATCGTTCCAAGTTTGCTCTTTTCTCAGTAATCTTTTGGTATATAGCAGTATTTGTCTTCAGCATTTAGGGGTTTTGTTGTGGTAATGATGAATGAAATGTTTAGTGAATGTTTTGATTTTTTGGCGTTGTTTATAATTTTTTTTTTTTTTTTTTTGGCTTTGGTTTTGTTTTGATTTGATTTTTTAAGTCCTCGAATTTTCCTCTTTGCTTTTTGTTTTTGTTTACCACCTAATTCATTTGGCCATTCCATCATTACCAGAGATATAATTCAAAACTAGTCAAATATGGCAAGGAAATCTGAAATTCCTGTTAGTGATAAGGGCACAAGACGACGTCTGTCGATAAATATAACACCTAATCTACCCACAAGTTCATCATCATCATCATCATCATCATCAAAGGAAATTAACTTGGGAGAAGATGAATTAATTCAAACATATGTTGATCAAAACAGAATATTGGCTAAAAGAAATGCAATCTACTCTACCAAAATAACAGAATTGGAAAATAGATTAAACCAATCTAATTTAGAGAATACTAGACTACGTAATACCCTTTTGTCTTTAGTGACTTCCATTGAGTCGAATGTGATGAACAATTTCAACAATGTTTTACAACTGATTCAACAATCAAGAATTACTAATGGATTACCAAGAAATGTACAACTAGATTGTTTAGTCCAGCTGATAAGACCAGAAACCTCAACACCTTTAAATTCAACTACTTCAACACCAGCTTTTGATATTGAGGAAAAAGTTGTCAAAGAAAGCAAAGCAAATAACTATGGAGTCCCTCAATATTTCAAGAAAAAATTACCAGAAGAAAAGAAAGAGTCATTAGAGAATTTTTCAACGATTTTAGAACAACTGGAATCGGATGATTTGGTGACAATCGCTAGTAATAGTACTACTACAACTACCACAAAGAATGAAGATAAAACTACTTGGGATCTACCTCCTGTAAGTAGTGAATCAAAATTACCTTTGGAATCGACATTCAATGAGAAAAGCTCAGTATTACAGGAAGACCTGGGCGACGTAAATACTAAATTGAAGGAGTATCCAAGTTCAAGCTCAAGCTCAAGCTCAAGCTCAAGCTCACAAATCAACAGTGATGAACCCATATCAACACTCAAACTGAAATCGAAGACAGCCAAAGAAAGCAAAGAAAAGGGCAAAAAATCTGCTAACAAACCAACTAAAAAATCCACTTCTTTAGTTAAAACTGAAGAGAAACCAGATCCTGAAACTGTAGGATCAGAACCACCGGCAAGTACACGTGCATCATCAGAAGAACTTCCTCCAAGAAGACCTTCACGGAACAGAAAAGAAGTGAACTACAAACCTTTGTCTATGCGTGCTAAAATGAGAAGGGAATCTATCAAAATGTTGGATGCAGTTGGTGATAATGTGTTAATAAACTATACTACAAATTCGAAGAAAAGAGCCAATGAATCACAACAAGAATCAAAGGATCAAGAAGAACCTCAAAATAAGCGCAAAGCATTATCTAATATAACCAATACAGCAAAAACCACCAACAAAAAGCGTCAATCATTAGATGGATTCGATCAAGCTGATTTATCCATATTTGATTTCCAGGAAGATAAAACATCACAAAGAAATCGCAGATATACAACTATTGGCTAATACAATATCCTAGGGCAATGACTGTATAGTCTTATAATTTTTTTCTTTTTTTTTTTTTGACTTAACTTCTATCTCTCTATATATACCTAGATATATCAATATATGTATCTCACACACTCATTTTCATTTTTATAGGTGGATATGGTTCGTATCCAATTATTTCGAAATCCTCAAATTTAAAGTCATCAATGGATTTAATTTCTGCTTTTCTTTCCTCTTTGATAACCAATTTAGGAAATTGTTTTGGAATTCTTTCAAATTGTTCCTTCAAGGCATCTATATGATCCAAATAGACATGTGCATCACCTAAAGTATGAATGAATTCGCCACAGTCCATATCCACCACATGTGCAATCATCTTAGTTAACAACGCGTAGGATGCAATATTAAATGGTACACCTAACCCCATATCACAAGATCTTTGATACAATAAACAAGATAATTTTGGTTTGGCGGTTTTAGCTTGTTTGGGATTATTTGAGTCTGGTTGAGATGTAGGGAAGTTCACATAAAATTGACAAAATACATGACATGGAGGTAATGCCATTTTAGCAAAATCTGGTGGATTCCAAGCAGACATGATAATTCTTCTATCATAAGGATTTGTTTTCAATTTTTTAATAACATCTTGTAACTGATCAAATCCTTGGCCACTATAATCAGAATCACAATCTTTATATTCTGCACCAAAATGTCTCCATTGGAAACCATAAACTGGTCCCAAATCCCCTTCACGACGATGAGTCAATCCTAATTTGTCTAAAAACTCACGAGATCCATTGCCTTCCCAGATTTTCACTCCCTTTTCGCTTAATATTTTAGCATCAGTAGACCCAGCAACAAACCATAATAATTCATGAATAATCCCTTTTGAAAAAACCTTTTTAGTGGTTAATAAAGGAAAGGTATCATTTGATAAATCAAATCTTAACTGTGGTGGAGCAAAGAGTGATTTTGTACCTGTACCAGTTCTATCAGGACGATGTTCACCTTCATCAATAATTTTTTTACATAAATCAAGATATGCTTGTTCTGCAATGTTAGGAGAAACAGTCATCTGTATTAATTTGGTTTCGTTGTTCACTATGGAAGAAAACTAGTGATATGTATTTTCATTCATGTTTTTCATTATTTTTTTTGTTTATTTGATTTACGCGCATTAGTATTGAAAAAGAGAACGAGAAAAGAAGTGAGACGCGACACAAACTTTACATTTGGTAGCAACACTCACTATGTTTTTCCCCCACAATTTTACAGTTTTGACATTGATTGATTAATAGCTTTAAATTTATTAAAGAATATAAAATAAACTAAAGAATATCAAAAAGTATTTATAAAATAGATAGCTCAATAGCTCATCTAATAACCGAAAAAAATAGTAGCTAAGACTTCAACTCAATTGAGGCCCTTCCAGTCATTGTTTATTTGGAATCACCAAAAATAGCGTCAGAAGCTTTTTGGACAAATGACTTGTCGTTTTCAGAAGTAGCTTTACCAGCAGCACTGTCAAGGGAGTCAGTAACCTTATCCTTGAATTGTTCAGGAGTGGATTTTTGAGAATCTGGAGTCAATTTAGATTCGATTTTATCACCAATATCTTTTCTACCTAAGTCGGACATGTTTAATTGTTGTTTTGTTGTTTTGTTTTTATAATGATGAGAAAAAAAAAGAATGCAAATCAAAATCTAAACTGTGGAACTTCACCTCTATTTATACCCAAAATCAATCTTCATCAATTGAAGGCGGACATTGTTATTACTCACCATAAATGATCATAGCAACTTAGCAACAACGCCACTAAATTTTCTTGAAGTACAGTTATGGATTTATGCTCTTTCCAAACGTCATCAAGTCTCGAAATGCTGAGATTGCTAAACTTGGAAACAAACCATTAATTAATTAACATAACGTAGCAATCTACTAAAATTCAAGTGCCACACACACAAACACACACCATAGTCAATTTCTTGATATTGCTTGGGAATTATATGCAGAACAGCAAGTACTTTTTTTAACTTGTTGTTGTTGTTGAGGCTATAATAATAATTAATTTATTGATTGATTAAAATTTAATACCATTTCGATTTTGTGTAATTGAGCAATCAAAAGCAGTACTATCAATAAAGTGTTAACATGTTCGAGAGCAACTTAGTTTATGCAGATCCCGAGGATTTCGAGCAGGGTCACAATTGTTCAGGCTCAACAGCGTGTCCGTTAGTTGTAACCTATGAAGAAAAAATTTGGGGAAATGGTTAATATTTGTCAGTCCAAATTTTGTTTTACATCAAGTTTTCGAGTAATTACCGGTCTGCTGAGTATGAAACAAGATAGGCTTATGTTTATTCTAACGTACATACATACAATGTACATATCAATGACGTAATAGAGCTCCTTAATAGTTTACTAGTCTAACAAAAATTAATAACAATATTATTATAATAAGCGATAACAGCTATAAAGCACCTGTAATAATGAATTCTGATTGATGTTTGTGAACACGTACAATGACGTCTAGACTTGCAACCAAGCAAAGTACTTGAACCATTTTGGTTCAACAAGCACACACTTGGACTCAGCAATTAACAATGGTGACTCTGATTTATTCAATGGCAAAGTTTCCAAGTAACCTTCAATGACAACTTTTCTACCCTTGGCCTCCTTTACCTTTGCATGTAGCACTACAGTACTTTGTGGTGGTGCTTGGTTTTTGAAATCAATCAGTAAACTGGCAGTAACGCCTTTCTTCGATGGCAATAATGGGAATCCTGCAGAACACAATCCTTCATCCAAAATTGTGGACACGATTCCATTGTGGATTTGTCCATCTTGGCTAATAAGCTTATCCCCCAAATGATAAAAACTGGTCAACTCCCCCTTCTTTTCATCAAGAAATACTATCGGGTCTATTTCCATCAAATCAGGTCCAAACAAAAGTCCAGTGTTTACGTAATTTTTATGATGCTGATCTGGGAAAGCATGACTTGAATTGTAATGTTTAAGATTAGGGTCATTGACCAATTGCTTGTATCTCTCAGATGACCGAATTTGCTCTAGAACTGAATCATTGATGACCAACAACTTTTTATCACCAAACTGACCTTTTCTCCAATCTTTGGGAAATGCTGCTATTCCTACTCCAAATGCAAGCAAGGGTGTTGTTTTTCTGACTAATGATCTGAACATTTCTAAAGTGTGGAGATAACCCCTTGAAGTTATTATCTGATATTAATTTTTGTTCGTGTCTAAAGTACCACCAATACTTTTTGAAAGTCGCATTTTGACGGTTGACACGACCAAAATGTTTACGATGCTCATCTGAAATATTTTTCTATTTTTTTTTTTTTTTTTTTTTTAAACCCAAGTCTTACCAAGGTCAATTATTAGGAAAGTAAACTATCACCAATGGGTAACAAAGTTAAGGGAGTGAAGCGTTCTGCGGACAAATACAACAATAAAGCTTCCAAGAAGGCAAAGTTAGCTGAAGAACTTCCCTCACCTTCTTCTGAGAGCGAGCATTCAGAGGATCAAATCCAAGAAAGTGACGCAGAATCCAGTTCTGAGGACGATTTGGATATCAGTGAGGATGAAGATGAATTAGATGACTTGGATGATGAAGATGTGAAGGGAGATAAAGATGAAGAGGACGAGGGAGAGGGAGAGGACGATAATGATGAGGAAGAGGAAGAGGACCAAGAAAATGGAGATAATGACCACATTGATCCAAACAAAAAAACATCGAAAGAACAACATTCAGAACAGAAAAAGATATTAAGTGAACGTAAATTACAGAGGAAAGCAGGTATTCAAGTACAGAAAATCAAAAGCTTATGGGAAAAGTTGAGAGTCACCAAACCAGCTCCAACCAAAGCACAACGTGATAGATTATGTGACGAAGTCTGGGAATTGTCTCATGATGTAATCAGCGATCTTGTTATGAAACATGATGCTTCTCGTGTGGTTCAAACTTTAGTGAAGTATTCAAATAAAGAAAGAAGAGACATTATAGTGAATTCGTTGAAGGGTTCTTTTTACCAGTTGGCAACTTCTGCATATGGGAAGTATTTGTTGATTAAGCTTTTGCATTATGGATCGAAAGAATCTAGAGCTATCATTGTTGATGAATTACATGGTAAATTGCGTAAATTAATGAGACACAAAGAAGGTGCCTATGTTGTTGAAGATTTGTATGTGCTCTACTCCACTTCTGAACAAAGACAACAAATGATTAGAGAGTTTTGGGGATCGCAATATGCTGTTTTCAGAGACTCTGGTAAGGGGAAAACTGTTTTAGATATTACTAGAGAGCTGGCTGAAAAGAAGCAATTGATTATGAGTAATTTATATGGTACCATTAAGGCTTCAGTTGAGAAAGGTTCTACCGGATTTCAAATTTTACACGCAGCCATGAAGGAGTATGTTACTGTATTAAAAGATGACATTGACGCTAACGATTCTGCTATTCGTGACTTTATTGATTTGCTTGGTGAGCAATTCGCAGAGTTGGTCCATACCCAAGAAGGTTCTGATGTCGCTTGTAATTTAATTGCCCTTGCTAACGCTAAGGAGCGTAAAGTAATCATCAGAGGTTTGAAAACCCACAGCAATGAATTGATCAAAAATGAATATGGTAATATTGTGTTAATCACCTTGTTCATGACTGTTGATGATACTGTTTTAATTTTTAAATCATTTGGTACAGAAATATTTACTTCGGAATTAGTTCCTGAGTTAATTCAAGATAAATTTTCAAGAAGACCCATATTGTACTTGTTGAAAGGTTTAGATGGCAAGTATTTTGCTCCTAACGTAAAGAATGCATTATTGGGATATGAAGAATTGGCTTACAAAAAAACTTCTAAAAAGGACAAAGAGCAAAGAAAATCGGAACTTTTGGAAAGATCAATAGTACCAATTTACAAGGCATTATTGGATGAAGAGTCTATAGTCAAATTATTACAAGTAAACATTGCTGCTCAAGTAATAACTGAATTAATCCTCACATCAACCAAAGTCGAGGAAGTTAATAAAAATTTGAGACCTCAGTTGGTCGATATGATTTTTCAAAAAACAATTTGTGGCGATGTGCTCGAAGATTACCATTTACTCAATAAAGCCCCATTTGTTTCAAGATTGGTGAAATCTTTAATTCAAGGAAACGAATTCAAATTCGACAATGAGTCTAAGAAGTTAGTGAAAACTGGTCAAGCTGCATCTCCTGGTATCGGTAGCGAGTTTGCAGAGAGGGTGGCTGATGAAATCAACGTCGAAGATTGGGTTTCTGGGCAACCAGCCTTTGTTCTTGTATCTGCTATAGAAGTCTTGCAATTGGAAAAATCCCCTAAAGCTGAAAAATTGAAAAAAGCTATAAAGAAATTATCTTTGTCTGACGACGACAAAGGAGCAAAACTTTTAAAAAATATTGTTTAGAACTTGTATATTAAATGCTTACATCATTTCATCGGCATCGAATTCCTCTTCTTCACTATATTCATCCTCACTGAACTCATCGGCACTCTGGTTGTCAAAAATAGTCGATCTCTCACTCAAGTGCCTTTGAATCCGGTTTTGGCCAAGTTCAGGCTCATAAGAATGTACCTCTTTTTCACTTGTTATACTACCCTCTTCGTCCAGCTCCTCTTCCAGCTCTTCACTTGCATCGTTTTCAATACTCAATACAATAGCATCTTCGTCAACTGCACCATCAGCCAATCCAAATTCCTCAAACCATTCCAATCTTTTACCACAACGAAGACAGGGCATATCCTCGCCATTTACTTTGATTATGTTAAACCGGGTTGAAATACACACATAGCAATAGATATGCCCACAATTAGTGATGTAAGGATTTGTTACAGGCCCCGCCGATGGAAAAGTTCTACCACCTGTTTGTGATGCCTGATTGTTATTGTCGTGACAAATGGCACATTCTGAAACTGGTAAATTTGTGTATGAAGTCAAAGTTGGAACATTCCCCGATTGAACGTCCAATGAAGTTTTTGATCTTCCCAATAGCTTTCTTGTCATTCTTCCTAGTTTCCGTAATTGTAACAACGGCAAAATGAAAACAAGAAATTCTGTCATAACATTCCAAACCAATTGTCTATTTTGAAACTCATAATTCACATTGCTTCCATTGAATTTTAACAAGTCTGATGATATTGGAGTCTCTATTATTCCCAATACTCTATTAACCAACGATGAATACCTCCCGTTTACTAAAAAGAAGGTGAAGTTGACCAAATTAGCAATCTTTAAAGAATTCTCCAATCCAGAAAGAATTGATGTTTTATTGATCAACAAGTAGTTTTTCAATTTATCCAAAGTTGAAGCAGAATTATGTGTAGATGATTCATCCAAAGAAAAAAGATATGATTCTAATTTTTTGTACAAGTAACCACCAATAATAACTGCTCCTAATAAAGTCTTTCGAGAGTTCCCGATGATTTTCCCTGATTTTGAATCTGTCAACTTCAAATTTTGCAAAGAAGAACCGTACGAGGAGCCTGATTTCCAGATAGTGAGTCTAAAAATTAATAAATTGAGTAGCAATGAATATAGCTCCAGGTGCTGACTAAATGAGTATCTGCTTGTATTGTGTAGTTGAAAAATCGACGAAAGTTGATCTTTCAACAACGAAAATAATTCGGAATCTAATATACCCGCATCGAGCTGTGAAACTCTGGGAGAAGGGTAAGATATTGGGATCATTCTTTTTTTTTTGGAACCTGATTGGTTGAAAAAGTGTAGGCAAACTGTTCCAAATTTGGCTTTAGGAAAGACAAGAAGTGGAATAGAGTAACTTTTTATTGTGGAGAAGATTTTATTTTATTTTTTTTTTTCTTTTATAGAATCTACATATGTTAGAGCCGCGGTTTCGTAGCTGCCCTTTTTTCTCTACCATATAGTAATAATTCTTAGTGGTCTCTATAATATATACACACTCTATTTTAGCATCAGCAAAAGTTCTGTAGTGACTTCTTCAATCAACAATGAACTCTGTCTCAGCTTTAATGATTGTAATGTATTTACCACGGGTTTTGAAAATGGTAACGAACTCTTAGAATCAACCAAATATATTATCAAGCACTTCAAAACTTTCAAATACAGAAGTTGAATAACTGGATTCTTTTTGTCATGAAGTGACAATTTGATTAGTATGCTGTTTATAACATTCATATTCAGCATATAATTTGTCAACGCAAAATTATTTGTCAATAACTTGAAATATATTTCCAAAGTACTCTCCAAATTCGAAACCTTAGGAAGCAAAAACCCTCCAACCAAACAGTCAGCTGCCATAGGAGAATTCAAATCAATGTAAGATGGTTCTAACTTGTACCAACAATGTAGCGAGTCCAAAGCATTTGATTGCCAGTAAGGATCCAACAACAAGTTGTAATATATTTTGGCTATGTCATTCTTTTTCAACTCATTTACGACACTAGCATCACAATGTACAAATTCACATATTATTGGCAAAATGAATTGTCTGAATGGTAAGTTAATTATAGACAAAGTCTTTAAATAAGGTAATCCTCCTAAGTTGACAAACTCCGACTCCCTTCTATGGTTCAAGGCAAGACTATTGTACAATATTGGAGCTAGAACATTAATAATCTCTTTGTAATTACCTTTAGAGGGGACATAGCTTTTCAACAACTTGACCAAAAACTCCAAAATTTCAGCGTGATATAAATTCTTCAAAACTTCTGATATGCAAGACATGGATTTTACAAACTTGAGCAACGTCAATTGGTGAGACAATTTCAAATTGTCAAACAATTTGAATATCAATTTGAACAAGTCTATCGATCCAATGGAAATTCTAACTTTCGTCTCAGATTGACTAAAGTATCTAATGATGTCTATAATTCGCTCTATTGTTATTTGAACTTGTTCTTTGGACACGTTTTTTATTGGTGGTTTTTGATCATACTTGACCAATCTGTTCAACAAAACCACTAACCAAAAAATCACGCCGTGCTTTGATAAGATACGACACAAATCAGATTTTGATCTGCTCAAATCTTTGGCTAATATGTTGTGAATTGACTCTATTGCAATCAATGGGAATGTAGGGGTGGTATCAAAATCTTCTTCCACAAATTTACTCACCAAACGAAGCCCTCCGCAAGAAACAAACATCGACAAAGCCTTTTCTGATAAATTCAAAATGCCAATAAACTTAGCAACCTGTAACCGTACTTGTACTTCATAAGTTGCACTTCGGAAATGTGCTACCGTGGGAATTCCTCCTAAAAAACAAAAATTTTCAAGTGTACCTAAATTGCTTTCAAAAACATGATTCAATATAGAAAGACAATGATACCACAATTGCTGTTGACTTGGAATATCTTGAAAACTCTCTAGGAGCTCTAGCAATGACAAAACGCCGTGGTCTCGAATCAAAGTATCATGCAGTACCAGATATTTCTTTACAAGATGTAGCATTCTTCCAGTAACTTTGATCAATGCCGGCACTGCATCTTCGTAGCCTAGATGAACTTGCTCTAACTTGCGGCTTAACCGTAATACCAAATATTCCATTTTGCTCTGTACTTCTAATTCATTTGTATCAAAATTCTCAATGTCGATATTCAAAAAGGGGTCAGATTCATCCATACTATCTGCAACTACTGCTAGCTTATTTGGGCCAATAGTCTCAAATTCAAAATTGTTCAGGGTGTCCTCTTTATTGTCAGCAAATAAAGTTAATAAATCCTTTTTGGAATACTTTGTAAGTCTAAATTGTTTTTCTGTATTATCTGGTTTCAATTCTATTATAGATGATGTCGAGTTTTGAAGGTTGGATACTTTTATTTCCTCAAAATCTTCATCCCAATTTTCATCATTTGATTCAGAATAGATTTTGATTGACTTCAATTCTCTGCTAGGTTGTCTTAACAAGGTGGCCATCGAAGTCTTTGTTGTTGCAGTTTGATTTAGCCATTTGTGTTTCAAAAGTAATTTTGCACTTATTCTAAGATTGGCTTGTTTTTGAAAACATTCCAACAAAAAATCTTTTGCAAGAGTAGACATGTTTTTTGGTAATGGTGGATGTTCATCTGTCCCAATGGCGTGTAATGTTGCCATTGGATTGAGATCGTGGTATGGTGGGTTTGTGGTAAACAACTCAATAATAGTTGCTCCTAATGACCAAATGTCAGATGCGGTACAAATACCTTCTCCTCCAAGAACGGTCTCAGGGGCCATCCAATTGGGAGTACCAACAACCGTTAGATGTTGAGACGTGACTTTTGTTGCAACTCCAAAATCGGCCAACTTGACATCTCCTTTATCTGTTAGTAGTACATTGGCAGCCTTGACATCCCGGTGAACCACCCCCTGTTCATGCAAATAATTTAGTCCCTCCAAAATCTGTCGAACATAATTGATTATCTGATGCTCAGGTAGGCCCTTCTTCAACTTCTTGTACAACTGTCGTAACGATCCTCCCTCGCAGTACTCAAGTAGGACATTTAATGAAGTTGCTGTTTTCACAAATCCGTGGTACTTTACTATATTAGGGTGTTTCAATATCTTTAACAAGTCAATTTCCCCCATTAACACGCCGACATCCTGATCTTTCTCTATTCGAATCTGTTTAATTGCTATGACTTGATTGGTTTTGAGGTTCACTGCTCTATAGACACTTGCAAAGGCACCATTCCCTACTAATGTAGTCAATTCAAAATTATCTAATGCATTGTGCAGACGCGTACTAGTTCTTTTTTCAAACTTTTGAGCTGGAGTCAAGGATACTTTAACCGAAGAAGTTCGCTGATGTTTAGGTGTGGATTGCAACCTGGTATATTGATTGTTCTGCTTGAAGTTTTCTCCAATTTTTGATTGTTGTTGTTGTTGTTGTTGTTGATTGCGGAGTTTCTGACCACTAAGTTTCTGGGCAATATTTCCTTTTTCTTTTTGATAATCTATGAATGGTGAATCACTGTTTTCATCGTTGTTTTCAAATTCATATATTGGATACACAGTGGGATAATATGGCTTAGCACTGTCGCTGGTAAACTCGACATTTAAATCTTCCTTTAGTTTCTTTGCAAACGGCGAGTCTAGCGTTGAAGTTTTGGATTTTGAGTCATTTCTAACTATAATTGAGGCTTTGGAAAACTTGGAATATTTTGAAAATGATAAATCATTCAAGTTTTCAAACCCTTCTATTTCGTCGCCTTGGTTGGTTTCTTCATATTTGGCAAGGACCGATTCTTTGTTCAATCCGTTTATTGAGCTGGGATTCTGGCTTGTGCTTAAGGATGTTTTTTCATTCAAACCTTCTGTATTCAAATCAAAATCATCTAAAACCATTTCAATGATTCTATGTACATAGTTGAAAACAAAAGGGAATGTCACGTATTTTGAAAATCTTAGAAGGAAAACCTTGTTTGTGTTTGAATGTAAACGCTTGGTGTGCCGGTTTTTGTTATTTACATTACTATGTACAGGTCCGCAACAATAGTGCCAACCGAAAAAACAACAACAATAGGAAAATGGCAATTTCTTAATAAATCATGTATTCTAATACTGTCTTGTCTCTCTAATAGTGATATAAAACCTATATATCTAAAGCTACTTTAGTGATCATCTTTCCATTTGGTTTGTTGTCTTCGAAAAGCTTGTTCCATATTTTTGGGATATTTTCCAATCGATGGATAAGGTCATGTCCGTGTAAGTTCTCAACGTGATAAGCTCCGTCAGTACGAATCTTTCCACTTTTGACTGCTTCGGTAAGAATGCCAATAGCTTTGGGGAAATGTTCTTGGTAATCCGTTACAATGAATCCTCTAACTGTTAATGAGTTCACAGTAATTTCACCCCAATTTGAGACCTTCAGTGCTTCGCGGTTATTGTATCCGGCGATAGAACCACAAGCAACAACATTTCCAAACTTCTTGACCTTTGTCAATATAAAGCTGAGGATCTCTCCTCCAACATTATCAAAATAAGTGTCAATAAACTCATCACCAAGAAACTTTTCAATTTGATCTTGATAGTTTGGGTCCTTGTAATTCACACATATATCTGCTCCCAATTTCTCGACCCATTGACACTTTTCTTTAGATCCGGAGATACCAATTACTTTGGATGCTCCCAATAAGTTCTTTGCAATTTGGACTACTACAGATCCAGTAGCACCTGAAGCCGCAGATACACAAACGATAGGGCCTTTTCCATGTGGATGATTCAAATACTGTTTCAAATCGCCTGCCTCTGTCAACCCGAAAAAGGCCGTTAAAGAAGTCATTCCCAAAACAGAAAGATAATACTCCAAAGGTAATCCGAGCGATGTATCGATCTTGTTAAACAATGAAGTGTCCTCCAAAACAGAGTAGTCTCCCCATAAAATGATTCCATATACAATGTCTCCGGGTTTGAATCTGCCGGAATTGGATTGAATAATCTGGCCTAAACCCAAAGACCGCATTGGAGTTCCTTCTTCAACTGGTTTGGCATAATGTCTTCTTTTCTCAAGCTTGCTTCTGATCCAAGATCGTTGGGTAGGGTCGTTGGAAAGATATAAATTCTTAACTATAACCTCTCCCTCTTTGAGCTCCTTGGGGAAAGTTGCGTGTTTAACAGCAAAAGTTGAGTCCAATTTGTTAAATTCCGGATTGATGAAACCTGTAGGGTGTTTCTTCAATACTATTTGTGTTGCAAGTGATGGAAGAGTCATGAGCGTATTTTGTCAAATCTTGTTTTCGTCCAAAAAAAGAAAAAATAATAATAAAAGAAAGAAAGAAACAAATAGAATATAATATAGGCCCGATAGGATATAATAATATTGTACCTTGAAGAAGTATCAAAAAGCAAGGAAAACCTAGTAGGTGATTATCAACAAGTGTGGGGAATAAAAGAACACCACATCGGTTCCTGTTTTTGCCGACCAAAGATAAAAAATAAAAATGTTACACAAAATGTTAACCACCGTCGCAATTTATTTGGAATGATTTTGACATTTTGAATAAAAGATACAAATATAAATGTACTGCAACAATTCTTCGCCATTCTGATAGTAGGGAAGGATTCGGAAATCAGTATTACTCAATGACAAATTTTACTTGTTTGCGAGCCAATCCACGTTGGCCTAATCATCTTTGGATGATGATCAGCCTCAATTGCTGATCATGGTCTTTTAATAAAATGAAAGTTTTGCTTCTACAATTAATGTGTTCAAGCATTGTCATAGATGATCAACTAAGTACAATTTCTAACACCCAACATTTATTACAACACAATCTTTAATATAATTCTCAAAAAAGAATCAAATCCCAAAAAAAAACAGCCTCATTTTTCAAACCCAGTGGTGACACCTTCGGCAGCTGCAGCACTTTGTTCATCTCTCTTTGTTTTCTCTTGGTTCCAACTAAGCAAATTCACATCTCCGGTTTTTCTTGGTTTCACAAAATTAATCACCAACAAGGCTAATCCTAATACAAAACAAATACCTCCACCAACCATCCAACTGATACCTAAAAAGTCATTCTTTCCTCCAATAACCGATCTTTGGGTGATGTACAAATATTTTTTTCCCTTATATGGTAAAACTGGGAAATGTAATCCAACACTAATTTGGTATATACCACGCTCTAACGATCCAGTATCATTACGCAAGGCTAACTTATTGAATGTAGCTAAAGCTGACGGACGCATCCAATTTTGAAATTGGTACCAGGTAGATATATCTGGAATGTTTGTCTCATTGTATCCATTTGGAAATTTCTTATACCAATTTGGTGGTGGCACAACCTCAGTATAGTTGTATTGGGTTTTCTTAAATCTATTCTTGTCGGTTGACCAGGCAATTCCTTTATCTGTCAATACAAGTGTATTGTCACTTGATGTCCCGTTGACAGCTTCGAATGCTTCCGTAAATGTATCGTTAAATAAAGAGTTGGCAATCAACCCACATGGGTAAATTCTTTTCCCATTGATATCTGAGAGAGGCTGGCAGTTTTGTCCTACCGTGTTCTTTATAGTATCTAAGGTTGCTGGCTTTCCATTCAATTGGTCCTCACTGAAAGATTTAACATAACGTCTGTGATTAGCATAGAAGTTATGTAAACGATAGTAAAGATAAATTGGACCCTTCATTTTCTCCAATACTTCGAACTGCACCTGGCACACTAACTTTTCATCGTCGAATTGCTGCGATGTGTCATTTGTTAACTTCCATGAAAACTTTGGCTTTGGCTCGGTGTTTGCATTGATATTTCGGAAGTTATAAGTAGTAAAATTATCAGGAATATCTGACCAGTAATCAAAGCTAGCCAAATTTTGACATTGGCTGTAATCAATTGTGATATCTTCAATTCTATGCGATGCATACCACATGGCTGCACCCAAAGGCACAAATACTATGGCAATGGCAACCAACAACGGAATAACCGTCTTTGCAGTTAACACGGGGTTTATGGCTTTTAATCTTTGTTGTGTGAATGAGTTTTCTTTCGGTCTCCTAGACTTTTCCTTTTTGTCAACAAACAGTTCGTCATCATAATCTGAAGATGATTCATATTCTCCCTCTTGGGCATACTCATCTAATGCACCTTCTTGCTGCTGATCTCCATTCTCAATTTGTTGTGAGTCATTTGCTGTTCGTGACATGACTGTGAGGTGAGGTGTTTTAAATTAAAGAAGCAGGGGCTATGTGTCCTGGTTTCTGTCCTATTGGTTAGAAAAATTATATCCGATCGTCCCCCTGTATAAGCATTTTTGTCCTGTTCAAGTCGTGTTAACCTAACCAGATTCACTCTACCAAAGATGAGACAAATCTACACGACCATATGTATTAAAAATTTTTTTTTTGATTTTTTTCCATCTGTTGCAACAGTCCAGTTGTAGCTATAAATTTTTTTTTTTTTTTCAGTTTTGTTTGCTGTCATTATTGAATATATAAGACCAGAATAATAGAAAAATAGGACTAGCACAAGAACAAGAGAATGTCTGAAACAGAAGCTGAAAAGAATATTGAAATTTGGAAGGTTAAGAAGTTAATCAAGTCTTTGGAAATGGCCAGAGGTAATGGTACCTCCATGATTTCTTTGGTTATACCACCAAAAGGTCAAATTTCATTGATCCAAAAAATGTTAACAGAAGAATATGGTACAGCCTCGAACATTAAGTCAAGAGTCAATAGATTGTCTGTCTTATCAGCAATTACTTCGACACAACAGAAATTAAAGTTGTACAACAGTGTCCCAAGAAACGGGTTAGTTGTTTATTGTGGTGATGTCATAACTGATGAAGGAAAAGAAAAGAAGTTGAACATAGATTTTGAACCTTTCAAACCAATAAACACATCTCTTTATTTGTGTGATAACAAATTTCACGTTGAAGCTTTGAATGAATTGTTGGAAAACGACGACAGGTTTGGTTTCATTATTATGGATGGTAATGGTGCGTTGTTCGGTGCTGTCAGTGGTAACACTAGAGAAGTCTTACACAAATTTACAGTGGATTTGCCAAAAAAGCATGGTAGAGGTGGTCAATCTGCTGTTCGTTTCTCCCGTTTAAGAGAGGAAAAGAGACACAACTATGTCAGAAAGGTTGCTGAAGTTGCAGTACAAAATTTCATTACTGCTGATAAGGTAAATGTCAAGGGTTTGATTTTGGCTGGTTCTGCAGACTTTAAGAACGAATTGTCAAAATCTGATTTGTTTGATAACAGATTGCAAGCAAAAGTCATCAAGATAGTTGATATTTCGTATGGTGGGGAAAATGGTTTCAACCAGGCTATTGAATTGTCAGCTGAAACTTTGGCTAATGTCAAATTTGTTCAAGAGAAGAAATTATTAGAAGCATACTTTGAGGAAATCAGTCAAGACACTGGGAAATTCTGTTATGGTATAGAAGATACTTTGAAGGCTTTAGATTTAGGTTCTTGTGAAAAGATCATTGTTTACGAGAATTTAAACACCATCAGATACACATTAAAAGATATTGAGGGAGAAGAAGTTGTTGCACATGTTAATCCAGAATTGCCTGATAAATCATGGCAATTAGACAAAAAGACAGGAACAGAAATGGAAATTATCAAGGAAGAGTCATTCTTGGAATGGTTAGCTGAGAACTATAAAAATTATGGTGCTGAATTAGAGTTTGTCACCGATAAATCATCTGAAGGTGCCCAATTCGTACAAGGGTTCGGTGGTATTGGTGCCATATTGAGATACAAGGTTAATTTTGAACAATTGGCAGATGAATCAAGTGAAGACGAATATTATGATGATGACGATGACAGTTTTATTTAGATTGGTGTGTTCCTTATGTTTTCTTTTTTTTTTGTTTTTTTTTTTGTTTTTGTCATTTGTTTAGCATATTTTAGTTTCCCTCTTCTTTCTTCTACATATATTATTATACGGTAATACACTAATTTATTTAAAATTACTTCTTCTTTGAAATTCTCTTCTTTTCTATTTTTTTTATTTTATTTTTGGAACCTTTCAAATCACTTAATGCATTGACTTTTTCATGACCCAACACATCATCATGATGAGCACCAGTAACCATTTGATGAGCCAAGTTCTGGAGACCACTTGTGATGTAAGATTTACGGGCATTTTTCTTGATTGGATTGGCCAAAAGACTTTTTAATTCATATCTCAATGCCTTGGTTTCTTCTTTAGACAACATTTTCCCTTCTTTTCTCTTACGCTGCTTTTTTATGATATCGTCTTCAAAATCCTCAAGCCCAGATAAATCTTCCACACCTAAATCTTCAGCTGCTTGTTTTACCCAAGAATCTTCTTTTCTTGTTGCTGTAGATGAGATGCTAGCATCCGCTAACTTAGATGAGATTTCCACTCTAGGCTTTATTTGTGATACTAAATCCATTTCTATTGGAAGCAACTTGACATCGTTATGCATATTCAATCTCGATTCTTTGTTAGAGTTGCTAGCAACTAAACGACGCAACTTTCGTAAAGGTCCTGAAGCTTCCTGAGGTGAACAAAACATAACTGATACACCTTCTTTCCCTGCTCTAGCAGTTCTTCCCGATCGATGAATGTATACATCAGCGGATCTAGGTAAATGGTAATGAACAACATGGTCGATATTTGGTATATCTAACCCTCTTGCAGCCACATCCGAAGCAACTAATACTGATACTTCGTTCTTTTGGCTTGCTTCCTTAAATTTCTCTAATGCCCTCAATCTTTGCTTTTGAATCATTGAGGAGTGTATGGAGAATGCCGGTATGTTAAGATTGTTTAACAATGGAACCAATCTCTTGACAGAGTCTATTGAGTTAGCAAAAACTAGAGTTGATCCTTTGTACATTAACAAAAAGTAGTACAAGTATAAATCACGCTCTGTAGGACCACATTCAACCAATGCCTCTGTGATTTGGCCCGAAACAATCTCCTTCGGGTTGGCATCAATGAGAGTAGGTTTTTTATCTTTGAATTTCAACTTCTCATTTAACAACTGAACAATCTCGTCATTTCCCATCAATGAGCTACTTTTACCTTTCTGATGCCTATCTAATTTCCGAAATAAATCTCTCGAAAATGTTGCACTGAAGACCAAAGTCTGCCATTTCCATTCAATGGATTTGTTTTCCGGTCTATTTTTACCAAACAACTCTAATATTTTCTCAAATTCATCAAAATGGCCATCTTGCAACAATCTATCTGCCTCATCTAATACTATTATGTCGGTGGATGCAAGTCTTTTGGCCAATTCTGAGTCTCCTTGGATCAATTCTAACATTCTCCCTGGTGTTGCTACAATTATCCCAGGACCATGGCGTAATAATCGTTGCTGTTTTTGTATGGAAAGACCTCCAGTTATACTTACAATTCCTCTGGTGGATAACGGTGAATATTTTGCCAAACTGTTCAAGTGGTCAACAACTTGGTGAGCCAACTCTCGGGTAGGAGCAAATATAATCCCAGTGGGATGGTTAATTTTGTTATCCTTATTGTTTTGTTTGATTAAGTTCAAAGATTGAATATATTTTTCCAAAATTGGAATCCCATATGCTAAAGTTTTACCTGACCCGGTTGTTGCCTTGCCGATGACGTCTTTTCCCAGCAATGCAATTGGAATGGTTTCTTTTTGAATTGGTGTTGGCTTTTTAAAGTTCAACTGCGATAACCCATAAAGTGTATAAGCACTAATAGATGATCCTAAATCCCCTTCCTGCCAATTTGGTAAGTTTATTTCGTTATCGTCCGGTAAAGGTAAATCAAGGTTGGCAAATGAAACAGCATTCAATACATTATTCGTTTCTGCTAACTCGTATTCTTTGTTGTTGTTTGACACTCCTTCAGTAGAATTGTCATTTTCTTGATCATTTTCGTCATCATCAAATCCAAAAAATTCTTCTTCGTCCTGTTCGGTTGGCTTCTCGTCTTCAATTTCTGGTGTTTCATTCTCTTCAACATCCATGTGGTCTTCATCTTTTTTTGAATCATCAACCACTCTGCCTTTATCGCGTACTATGAACTCGGTTTTCCCATTAACTATTTGCACATCGACTCCATCGATTTCCTCTAATCCATAAAACCCTTCATAATCACCCAAATTGTCTGGGATATCAACTGGTTTCCACTGTAAATCTTTGGCTTTCACTACTTTCGACTCCTTTTTGAGTTTTTGTTTTAATGTAGGTGGTTTTCTTGGCTTTGACACCTTTTTCTTTCCCTGTTTAACCATTTTTTAATAAAAGTTTAGTATAGTATTTTATCAAACATAAAAAGACAAAAGTCTAGAGATGGAAAAAAAAAAAAAAAAAGAAGAAAAAAATTGCAATGCTCATCTGAAGTGGTCCTGATTGCAAAGAATGATGTATCGCAGATTTTTGATGATATTTGAGAATCCTCACACCAACACTATCCCCAAGAGCCAATTCTATCTACATGGCAAAAAAGAAATCACGATCAGGTTTACTTAAAGCACCTAAAACCATTACTGGAAAACATGGCATTCCTAAAAGTTTAAAGCCACAAAGGGCGAGAGAAATTATACGAAGATTTCATGTGTTACAGAAGAGTAAAGATTCCGTACTAGCCAAACTTCAAAAGATCATTTCACAAATCTCCAAAACTGACTACCATCAAGTTGAAGAAATGTCTACTTATCAAGAAGCTTTTAAAGGGTTTGTTTTACCTTTGAAATATTCGGAAAACCCAATATACAAAATAGACAACACTCTCAATAAGAATGATCTAATCAAAATATTGGCATGTATAGATGCTGAAATCAAACAGCGTGGAGGAATTGAAGCCTACCAATCTGCATCAACTCAAGGACAAGCGGGCAAAAGAGGTGGAGATTCTTCTAAAAAGTTGGTAGAATGGTTGAAACTGGACTTGTACAAACAGAAACTTCAGCATGTGAATGCCTTAGAAATTGGCTGTCTTAGTCCGTATAATGCAATATCCACAAGCTCGATATTTGAAGATGTCGTTCGTATTGATTTGAATTCCCAAAACTCATTGATACTTGAACAAAACTTTATGGATCGACCTATTCCCCAAAAAGAGTCGGAAAAGTTTAATCTAATCTCCTGTTCTTTGGTTTTGAATTTTGTCCCTTCACCAAAAGAAAGAGGAGAGATGTTGCTTCGAATAACTAAGTTTTTGAAAAACCCTAAAAAGTCAATGAGTGCCTTGTTTTTAGTATTGCCATTACCTTGTGTTTCTAATTCCCGATATTTCGATAGCAAGAAGCTAATAGAATTAATGACCGTATTGGGATTTACTCAGACGTTTTCTTATGAGGGAAATAAGGTGGTCTATTGGTTATTTGATTGGAATGGGAAAGTGAATTTGAAGAAAAAATTTTGCAAGAAAGAGCTACACTCGGGATCTAATAGAAATAACTTTTGCATAACACTAGCATGATACACTTAGGCAGGGTTATCTAAATATAGAAGCGGATGTTTCACTCTCGACTATCAAATATCATATAGTTGTTGAAATTTAACGTTGCTTTATTCCAACTTGGCCCCGACTTCATTCCAAAGCTAGATATAAGCCATGATTCGGGATTAAAGCAAAAATTTCAAATTTAATTTTTATTAAACTCACATTATATTATAACCACAATCTAAAAAAGTGTATACATTTGTTTAATTATTTAAATAGAACTAAACTACCTTAGACATAATGCAAATGTGTGTATCTATAAACTTCCCCCCTCCCAAAATAAAAAACTCACTATGCCCAAACCTGTAACTGTTCATAATAATCTACTCTTTTCCCTTCTTTGTTATCAATATTATTAGCTACTGCGACTCTTATATCGTCTACCATTGCGGGATGTCCACACGTAACAAAGCATGCTGATCCTGAACTTTCCTCAATGCATGTTTCAATTACTTTTTCGATATTTGGTCTTCCTTCAATCATTTTTATGTGAAATAGCTCTTCCTTTATTTTGTTGAGTATTCCGTCGGTTGAATTCACTGGTTCTGAATTATAGGAAGCCGGTACCGATTTCTGCAATAAGGGTTGTAGTTCATTTTCCATACCTTGGCTTATTCCTTGCATTCTTTTTTTAAAATCATCTTCATCTACCAATATACCAGGTCGGGTAATATATATAGTTGTTTTGATTTCGGTATTTTTTAGTGACATCAACTCTTCATAAAACCAAAGCAATGAGTTATATTCTCTGACCACCCAAATCAACTTCACTTTATGTTTCAGCTCTTGGTGTCTATTTATATCAAGTGCCTCAGCAAATATCCCAGGTATTCCATTTCCACCAGCAATGAAAACTGCCATATCTGCATTCTTTGCAGGGGTCGACTCGCCGTAAGATCCTTCAATTGCTACTCGAATACTAGCAAAGCAGTTTTCTTTGGATTTCAAATACCGAAATAATGATAATGTGACTCCCTTCTTTACCTTTATGAATAATGCGATATCCTTTTCTGATGTGGTGTATGTAAATGGATGGCTTTGCCAAAAGCAATCAAATTTCAAGAAGTGGATAAATGCATGACCACCAGGAACAGCTTCCCAATTGTCTGGCTTTGGTACAATCACTTTAAGTGTCTCATCTGGTAGCAAATAAACTTGTGCTTTTGGAAACCCAAAGGAAATAAGTCGACAAATCCTGATTATTCTATCAAATGCCCAAATTGCAGCTGAGGTGTAATAAAACCAGACACAATATAATGCCTCGACGTGCATCCAAGCCCCGCCAATGAAAACTACAGCCAAAATAATATGCAATATTAGAAACAATTCATACCATCTTCTTCTCAATACTAGCAAACCTTGAACCAAAATAATAAGACCTGCCACCATTGCAGTAAACCCCCAATAAATATACGCCTCAGGCTTTTTTGAGTGCTGTTTCAAATATAATGTGTAACACACCGTGTGCACTAAGGATAGTGCCACAATGATTCTTGATATCCATCTATGAAACATAACAAAGGTTGAATAATCCCATCGAGTCATCCATTGAAGAAAATTGTTTCTTCCTGCAAATAGAATCAATAAAGGCATTAGAGCACTTGCAAGCAAACCTGATCTGACACCATAAAACCTCAATAAAGCATTGGTTTTAGAATGAAAAAGTGGATTATTCTCAGCGTATTGAAAATCCCCAATGAAAAATTTTAGACATAATACTGTCATACCTGTTAATATTATTGTTTCAAACCTTGAAGGCGCTAACATATCAAAGCCTCTTGCTATGTGAAGCTCTTTAGTTTTGTTTCTAGAACCTGTGGCAGGAGTGCTGATGTGTTTTCTGTACCAATTACTAACTGGATCTGTCAAACTTTTGGTGAAATTAGGAAAAATTATTTTACTCCAGTTACCTACGCTTACTACTGCTAGCACAACTACCCAGTATAATACTAGGTACCACCCGTAATCCACAGACTCGTCGTAATTCCCCAAGAATTGTTCATATGATTGTTTAAAAATGAATACCTCGGACTCATTCAACTGCACAGGAAAATCAATTTGGCTATAATTAGGAAGTTTGTGAAATTCATCTACAGGTTTTGCATGGTTCTTGTAATACTCCTCGGCATGGTTAACAGTGGACATTGTTATGGTTTTGTTGAATGGCTTGCACATGGAAATCAAGGATTCTATTTCTTTAGGATGACCCACTTGATAGCAATGAGCAAGAGTAGCAAATGCTGGAAAATTGTTGCAATAACACCATTCAAAGGTGGCGTTTGATGGGCAAAATCGAGCGGTAGTTAACATTATTTGGTAGTTGCATCCAAAAAATGCAATTTTTGACCTTCCATACTTATGAAATGGAGCTCCTATTTGGGCTGTTTCTGGGGCTACTGCTGCTAATATTGAAATAATCAAGCCAACTATTAGTGAAGCTTTAATTTTGCGACATACGGGGTTTTTTAGTCGGATAGGAATCAAAAATGGTAGTAAAACAATTGCTATGGCAACAGATATACATATTGCTGAATAATACATGTTGAATGGTTGATAATGGTTTGGAATAATTAGAAGTTGTATTCTAAAAAGAAAGGGGATGGAATTCTACTTATCTATTCCATCTAAAGAAAATATTTTTATATCTCCTAAGAAAAAATCTTTAAGAAAAATGCGATCTTGTCGGGATCGTTACCGTGTTGTTTTTTTGGTGGTTTTTTTTTTCTTGTGCAAAATTGATTTCCGATCGGAATTGCATACATCTTTGGCTGATAAAAAAGATAAGCGCGAACAACAAAATGCCACACCATTATACTAATCTTAGCTTTCAGGAGAATTATGTGGAGTCCACACTTTATTCCCTAAAATCAGTAATAATTTTCTATCTGTTTATATTAATATTAAAGATTTTGAATCAAGGAGTAAAACAAAAGAGAAAGTTTTCTCTTACTAGATGAATTAACGATGGTGTAAAGGTATTCTAGAGAGTTGGAAGAAGGAAGTTCTTGACACCATAGGAAGTCGAATAAATGAGATATTATTGGTTCCCACTTTAATTGACAATGGAGCATCACGGAATGATAACCAGGTGAATATCGGTTACAGATTCCTCTATATCTTGTGCCTTGAATTTCTACGTTTGCTTCCACTACCAAATAAAAAGAAATGATGATCAATACAGGCACCGATTGAGTTATTTGGTAACAATCGTAGAAATCGGAATCTCTACAGATGATTCGATGACTAATGGAAACAACGAATCTACGACAAAATTGGCTTCTGCGACATTTGTGAGTGTGAGAAAAAATGGTCGCGACATCCCTGACAAATCAGCAAGTCTGGAATTACAAAATGTCTGAATAATTATCGCCCTTTGTGAAACATTTAACATAGACTATAAAAAGATAGCAATATGTCTTTGAACATAACTATTTCAGGTTTACTCAGTAAATACATCATCCGTTACCAGATACATTAGTATTCCCAATATTCAAAATGTCTATGTATACGTCGAGATTAGCAACTGAGTATGTTCCCTTATCAGAAATCAAAAGACCAATTCCACCTGTGTTGGACTATCAGAAGATAGATGCAATGCTTTCCACATTGAAAGGAGTGCCAATGGAATCAGCAACTTGCAAGGTAGAAGACATAACTGCTGGAGAGCTACCTCCAATAGATGTTTTTAAGATCCGGGAAAATGGAAAAAACTTTTATTTTGCATTCGGTGGTTGTCATCGTTTTCAAGCATACGATAGAATAAGCAAAGAGACCGAGAAAGAAGTTATGGTCAAATCCAGAATTCTTCCTGCAACTAGAAAGTCGTTGAGAATATATTTGGGAGCTTCAGTGGATGCTCTCTTTGACAGTGTAGATTCAGGAGCATCGAATTAGTTGATTGGGTGTTATTTATGAAATTGTTTAGAGTGTGAATAATGGGATCACCTCACTAGGTATTCTTATATATAATCAAATAGAATAGAAATATATTGAATGAATCAAATGTGAAAATTGAACTTGTACTTGTAGTAGCCAGTGATAGTTTACAACTTTGAATACGACGTTATGGTCAGTAAGCGCTGCAGTATTGCAAACATCGTTATATGGTCAGATACAACATAAACAAAGTTTGTATCTTTGAAAATAACCATTTGTGTTTATTGTGGGCTTATGCTCTGTTTAAGAACGGATTGATTTGGGATAGTTTCCAGCACCTTTAAATTTGATACTTAATTGTTCTTTTAGAACTCGAACAAGATGTGAAAGTTATTGCCTACGTTACGGTATAAAAATCAAGAATCTATATGTTTATTATTCTCTTCAAGAATTATTTTGCTGGTATGACCGTCAAGCAATAAAAAAACACCTATTAATTGATCTGGGTTTTGGCTTCCAATAAAATTGTTCATTTGTTGAAATAGTCTGTTAAATAGACTTGATCCCGTTCTGTCAATTTGGTAGCGTTTGTCTACTGAAGTGAATAATCATAATCCATGACGCGACGATCTTGGAAAAAAGGAATCAAAAATTCTAGATGCTCTACAAGAACAACACCAGAAGTTTGACTATACAAATGACACTAAAAGGTCTGTCCTGGAAAGCATTATTGAAGAATTGGGAGTTCAAGGTTGCGGCATTTATTGGAATATATTTTCTTGTTTCCCACGTTTTACTTGAAACTACTGATGTAGTTAAAGAAAAGGGCCTAAAGTCTCATCTTAAAGTTCTTCCAGAAGAAGTCATTGACTACTACGGGAAACAGCCATTTTCAAATGTGGATAATTATGCGTACATGCAGTATGCAACTAACTATGACTATTTGAATCTTGCTATAATTAATTTTATTCACTTGCGTAAAGCAAACACCGAAATACCCAACTTGGTAATTATTTATGACGAAGTCCTCCATTACTATGCCAGTGATAAATGGAGTGAGTTGTACCAAGTGGCAAACAAATACAAAATCACCTTAAAATCTGCACCTTTGATAAAGGCAAATTACCAGGATGAGTCCAACTGGGCAGCTTCGTTTACTAAGTTCCACATCTTCAATCAAGTTGAGTATGATAGAATTGTATTTTTTGATTCGGATTCAATGCTTGTTGATATTCCCGATGTAATTGATTTTGAAAATATGGAAAGTAAATTTAATCACATTGATGAGTTGTTCAAAATTCCACGGGAATTATCGTTTGCACTGCCACAAGCTTATTGGCTAAATAATGTTGTGGAAGGTAAAAGTCCAAAACCTAGAAAGAATGTTGAAATACCAAATAAAAAGCGATATTCACTTAGAATGAAAAAACTTGTTAATGATTTGAGCATATATCAGGATTTCAATTTGTTGCCGCTGCTTATTTATGAAAATCATTATTTCGACAATGCTAATCATTTTTTCGCTAATCATATAATGGTGCTAACTCCATCGAAGAAAATATTTCAAGAATTAATGAGGTATGTCCACAATCCATGGTGGTGGTCTATAACAAATCGGGGTAATTTGAAAAAGCCAAATGATTATGACATGGAGATATTGAACAAATTTTTGAGCAATGAACTAAGGAGAAAGAGAATAAATGTTGGGATTTTACCTCATCGAGTGTATGGTGTTTTAACTGGGGAATTTGGTGAAGAATGGCACGAACGGTTTGTAGTAGAACCACAGTATTTACCATTCATAAATAAAAAGTCAAATAAAGGATGGCTGCCATTAGAGTTTTTCAAGAAAATCAAGGTAGTACATTTTTCTGACAGTCCAATACCCAAACCATGGGAAGAGGAAAGCAACGAAGAGCATTATAACACCAAAAAAATATACTGCGCCAAAGGTGATATGGAAAAGTACCACAGAGACTATCCTGTCTACAAACCTCGATTAACTGATGATTGTGATAGTGTCCTGATATGGAATTGGTTTAGAGAACAGTTTTACAGAGAAAGACTGGGATATTGGTTTGCCTAGTATTAGAATAGATTAGACTACCGGGTAGAGAATGTAGAAATATGATTTGTGGTACTATTTTTTGCCTGTATATAAGCATTTTCTTTTTTTTTTTTTTAGTTAAAATTCTATAAATGGAATCAATAACAATACAACAAAAGAAAAACAAATCATGAAACTTGAAGAAAAAAAAATTTGCTAGTAAAATACAACCTAGATCATATATTCAAATAAGAAAGAACTCCATTTTCTTTAAAAAAAAAAAACGTTGATCTCTTTTATTCTATCGCTTTGGTTTATTAATTTTTATCTACAGCTAACATGCCCATGAATGATAATGTTGTGATACTTACTTTGGAGGCGGCTAATCGTATTACTCGTCTCAAACGAGCTGATTCAACCACATCGGCTGAGGCGATGCCAACCTTATCAGATCCCAACGCTTATACTACCCCATCTATTTCTGTCCCACCCAATAACAATAATCCTTTTATAATAAGACAATCAAACCCATCCGGTACAGTCTTCATTGCTGTGGGTGCCATTGTGGGTGCCATTTTGTTGGGATTTATTTTATACCATTTGATTATTTCCTTGACTGCATCAAAGTTAGCTAAAAAGTCTAATGCCGATGATAGAAAATTATATGAGAAATATCAAAGCAATAATACAAACGCCTATGGATATTCTGGTGTGACCCCTCAAACAAGTTTGAACAATTTTACAAGCGATTATGGTGGTTCTGTTTCCAAATTACCTTTGTTGAATAAGTCTTTTGCAAATGTAAATGGTTCACAGGCGGGTGACAACTCCACAATTTACCAGTCTGAAGTTGGAGCTGCAGTAACGTCTAAACATGATTTAACCAAGATGTTTGTCTCTCCAACAGCTGAAGTTATGCAACATAAAAGGATCAGATCTAGTCACTATAATCCTTCGTTGAGTAACTTGTCTTTCGGTGGCTCCACCAGCAATTTGGTCAACCCTGCACCTGCTACTAATAGACACTCACAAGCGGTGCCTAATTTGTATATCAACCAGGAGGTCAATAACAGTGATTACTCTTTATCTCAACATGGTCTGGTTACTGCGTCACAACAACAACAACAACAACAACAACAACTTAACACCCCAGCCAATAGAAAAACTCTTCCATCGATGTATCTTGAAGATTTGATTGATAAAGAATAGAGAAGAGGTGTAAAACTTGGGAATTAAATAGAAATATGTCATTTAAGGTTCTATTTTATGTTTAAATAAAACAAAGCAAATATTATATTATTGAATACCAGATTTGAAACCTGTTTAATGTAGATCTTGTGTTGTAGTAGTATTTGGACACAGCCTTTTCACGGTAAATTTGTGTGCGTATGTGTCAAATAGACCAAACGAGAAAAAAAAAAAAAAGGGTAACGGTGAATCAAACTTGTCCTATAAATAAACAACAGAACAACAGAACAAAAACAACATAAAAAAAAAGAAGAAAACCTAACAACAACAATATATTCCTGAAGTGAATATTACACAACACGACAATTATCAACAAGAAAATCTGTTCGTCTTTTTTGGGAACTTTTTCAAAATCATTAAAAGTTATCTTGCCATTTCTTTTTTCAGTTCTTTTATATCTATAGTCTAAGCGGAGGGACTACTTTTCTATTTAATCAGAGGTCACCTTGAATATCATTAAAACATGCCTCTTTGTGGTGGTGGTCAAAAAACAAGTATGTATCGAGAAGAAGGTGAAAGGAATAAGATTTATCACCTGAATAAACCTAGAACAGGCGTACTGACAATATATTTTCTATAACTAGTTCAAAGAAAGATTGTCATTCTTGGAGATGGTGCATGTGGTAAAACATCACTTTTGAATGTCTTCACCAGAGGTTATTTCCCCCAAGTCTATGAGCCTACAGTGTTTGAAAATTACGTGCATGATATATTTATTGATGGTCAATCAGTTCAATTGTCCTTATGGGATACAGCAGGACAAGAAGAGTTTGATAGGTTACGATCTTTATCATATTCTGATACCCACTGTATTATGTTATGTTTTTCTGTTGACTCGCCAGACTCACTTGAAAATGTTCAAAGTAAATGGGTAGGGGAAATTGCAGATCATTGTGAAGGAGTCAAGTTGGTATTGGTGGCTTTAAAGTGTGATTTAAGAAACAATGAGGATATAGAAGACCAGCAACAATCAAATCCTTATTCTTCTCAAAAGAGATTGATTACATATGAAGAAGGGTTAGCTGTGGCTAAAAAAGTAGGGGCCTTGCGATACTTGGAGTGCTCTGCTAAAAAGAACAAAGGTGTTAACGAAGCATTTTCTGAAGCTGCGAGATGTGCTCTTAATGCTAAACCAAAAGGTGCCAATGACAATGAACCGCAAAAGAAAGGCTGTGTAGTTATGTAAATTTTATGTTACTGGTGTGTTTTTTTTGGTATTGTTATTATAGTTTTAATCATTAATATTAATATGCGTACATTTTAAATCCTACATTTATTTCTTAAACGGGTTACTTAATAATTCCTCACGTTTGTCCCAAATATCCTCTGAGCTTCCCTTGGCCTTATCTTCAAGAAATCTCTTTTTATAAAATTCTTGTACTTTGATACGGTTGGTCAACTCCCTTTCACTTAATTCTTCGAGTGGTCTTTCTTCCTGTTCTCTAAATGACCCATGTTTTATAGCAAACCAAAATTTTTCTCTCTGTCTCGTACATGAATCATAGGTACCATATCTATAATAGTTTTTCACTTGACCTCCCAAAGCAAAGCAGGCGATTAACTCGTCTAATGCTGTCATCAATGACACCAGTCCAGGATACTCATTCAAATTTGTATCTTTTTGAATAGCTTTTGTTATTTCTTTTCTTCTCTTCTGTACATCTTCATTTGAATCTTGAAACAATTTCCAAATCTCCTCTAACTCTTTATCATCTTTACCCATGTTGAATAATAAGGTGTGGGAGTGATTAACAATTGTCTGAAAAAAAAAAAACGACTTCTTTTTTCTTTTTGTTTTCCAGTTGAAGAATCTTAAAAATTGGAAATTTTTCACAACTCAGAATCACTATCAAATTACGGAAAAAAGTTGAGTAATTCCAGCTCTGTAATTAATAAAAAGCCATTTCCTCACTTGATAGGAGAAAGTTAGCTCGATTGATCTGGGTCTTGGAAGAGAACTTTATGCCTTTTGTTCCAGCTAGTAAATAGTTTTGGTGGCACTTCTCATATTATTGGCGAGAATAATCTTCTGCTTTTGCACAAATCTAAATGGACTAACAAAAACCAAAAGAAAAACCCAAGCACACACAAAACAACAACCATATTGTTTCTTCTGTTCCAAAGAAATAGCAAAAAAAAAATAAACACATGCTCTCAGCAGGATTCGAACCTACGATCTCCTCATTACTAGTGAGGTGCCTTACCAACTTGGCCATAAGAGCTGGAAAATTGTGTAGATTTTGTAATTGCTCTCAGCAGGATTCGAACCTACGATCTCCTCATTACTAGTGAGGTGCCTTACCAACTTGGCCATAAGAGCTTTACATGTTTGCGAAAACGGTTCCCAGTTTTTTTAAAGGTTAATATTATTATTTCCTCCTACTTCTGAGCACGTTATTTTTGGTGGATTTAGGTTACACGTGTGTTGTTTTTTGATGCCAATAACAAATAATGCTTCTTTTGCTAGTACTTGTGACTTTAAGTTTGAATTTGCATAGTAATACTTCTTAACGTAGTAGTTGTTTAATTATCTTCATTTTAATTGTTTATTGGTAAAAATTGATCAGGTAAATATTGCGAATACTTAATTTTCTATCTAATTGATGGTAGAATTTTCTGAAACTAAGAGTGAATTTTCTTCAAAAACAATCAAGAGGGAGTTTTCTATTTTGCTTTATTAGTCACAGACTATTACATAATCTTAATAACTGAATCGACTCTTTAATAAACCACTTTTAACTGAGAGCTACCAAATTCCGCTGATTCACAATTTATCAATTCCGCACGACAATTGTATATATATATTTTTTTTCTTCTCTCTCAAAGACTGCGAGTATCAAAGTAAAAATTTTCTTTTTTTGAACAAATAATAACCATCGGTTTACTACGATTCTATATTCCACACACAAACTTGTTGTCCAATGTTCAGTCTACCTTCATTAACACAAAAGCTTGGAATAAGTAAAGCAAGTTTCTTAACACCAATTAGACAACTTGGTGCTTTAGGTTATTTAAAACCTCACGAAGGTTCGACATTCAATTATAAAAGGTTGGGTCGTGGTCAATCATCAGGTAAGGGGAAAACTGCCGGACGTGGGCAAAAGGGTCAAAAGGCTAGAAGTAAAGTTCCATGGTGGTTTGAAGGGGGTCAAACACCATATTACAAGCGTTTCCCAATTACTGGTTTTAGAAAACCATATCAAACAGTATTAGAAGAAGTTAATTTACTGAAAATTCAAGATTTCTGGGACAATGGTAGAATTCCATTACAAAAAGGTGAAACTTTGAATATAAAAGTAATGAAAGAATGTGGACTTGTGACTGGGAGTTTAAAAGACGGTGTCAAGATTTTGGGTAAAGGAGTTAAGAATTATAATGTTCCATTAAATATTGAAGCTTCTAGAGCTAGTGATATTGCCATTGAAGCAATTGAAAAATCCGGCAATTCTTTTACAGCAAGATATTTTACAAGATTAGGATTAAGAGCTCATGTGAACCCAGAACAATTTCTTTTAAAGAGAGGTTATGTTCCATTACAAGCAAGACCAACACATAAGAGAGATATTGAATTTTATTCTAATCCCGACAAAAGAGGATATTTACAAAAAGACAGATCAATATTGTTGGATCCTTTGGAAAAAGCTCGTGAAGAACTTACCAATAAAAAGCCAACCAAGAAGTTATCTAAATTCAAATCATTGGAAGAACAATTAGAAGAAGCTTCTACATTTAGTTACAAACCATCGAAAACAGTCAGTGTTATGGATGTCTAGATTATCATCATGTACATAGTTGAACATAAACCCAAACCTAAACCTATTCAACATCAACAAATAGTTGTAATAGATTTTCAATAATATCTTGTAAATCATTCAATCGTAGTGGCTTCTTTGTTTCTCTTTTGTTAAAACTATAGTTGTGTTTTCTCAATGCAAATTGTGTTGCTTTGAATGTCATTTGGTGGATTTCCTTAATTGTAAGTTTGTCATTCAAAGAAGATGCAACGTTTGATGACAATCCACGTATTCGTAACCCAGAAAATATTATTTTATTAATTGCAGTATTGATTTGTTCTTGATTTGTTAATACCAGTGAACTACTAGAAGTATTCCCCTTAGTTGTGTTTGGATTAGCTATAAACAGATTCAGTCGTTGCTTTTTCTTTTCTATGATCTTGTCGATAATTGTTGTGTTTGTTCGTATTCTTTTAGGCGGTCTTAAATCCAATAATGTATTCTTAGGAATCGATTGAATATCCAACTGTGGTAATGTTTCAAGGAATTTGGAAAAACTCAAAACCAACACCTTGACATTATCTTCGTAGTAAAACACTAAAAAAGTGTTGGAATCCACTTGACAAAGCAAACCAACACCACTCTTTCCATTTGATAACGGAGTTTCCACTAATCTAGTTTTGAAATAATCAGATGTATCCGGATCATCTGTATAAACAGTTATTGGACAACAATATACTAAATACAATGGCAATGAAACGTGTTTGATGTAGGATATTGGGTTGCAAGAAGTGATGCTAGGCAATTTCAAAGTTTTATTCATAGACCATAGTTGTATATCATTTATGACATTTCTCTTTGATTCATGTAGTTGTATAGTTGTTAAGTAATTCATAAAATTGGATAAGTTTTTGAATAATAAAATCTTCTGGAAATGATGATAATAATATGTGTATATATATAAACACACCTTTCACTAACAAAAAAAAAAAATAAAAAGAAATATGTATGTGTGTATGTTTCAATCTCTATGTATGTATGTATGGTGTTGTGGTTTTCCTATTTTCTTTTTTTCTGCCTTGAAAGTGAGAAAGAAAAAGAAAAAATTTGTCAGAGACTATCTCACTCTCATCACAACAACAACATCAACGATACACTGATCAACATTACCTTGGAAAGTTGCCATCGTATTATTGGGCATACTAATCAATTATAATAAATAATTTTTAATTTATCACAGATTGGATTAATATATTTAAATAATATTTATTCCTCGATTTATACATATTATACACATACACATATCAATAATTATTAGTGATGATTAGCTCAAAATCAAGACCATACTCAATAGCCAGGGTGTATGCTGATGTGAATGAAAATAAGCCTACTGAATATTGGGATTATGAGAATCATAAAATACAATGGGGGCTTATAAAGAACTATGAAATTGTGAGCAAAATAGGAAGAGGCAAATATTCCGAAGTTTTCCAAGGTGTTAATGTTTTAAATGATGAACCATGTGTCATCAAAGTATTAAAACCAGTTAAATTGAAAAAAATATATCGTGAAGTGAAAATATTACAAAATTTAACTGGAGGACCAAATATTATTGGATTATTGGACGTTGTTAGAGATGAACAATCTAAAATTCCTGCATTTATATTTGAAAGAGTTAATAATGTTGATTTTAGAGTTTTATATCCTAAATTCACTATTAAGGATATCCAATATTATTTTACACAACTTTTGATTGCATTAGATTATTCTCATTCTATGGGTATCATTCATAGAGATGTTAAACCACAGAATATTATGATTGATCCCATGAACAAAAAATTGCGTTTGATTGATTGGGGGCTTGCTGAATTTTATCATGCTGGAATGGACTATAACGTTAGGGTTGCTTCTAGATATCACAAGGGACCAGAGTTGTTGATTAATTTACAGCAATATGATTATTCACTTGATTTGTGGTCGGTGGGATGTATGTTGGGTGCAATAATATTCAAGAAGGAACCGTTATTTAGAGGAGACTCAAACAATGATCAATTAGTGCAAATTGCAAAAGTTTTGGGAACAGAGAATTTAATGAAATATGTCAATAAGTATGGGATAAAATTGAGTTCAGAATATGATGATATTTTGGGTAATTATCCAAGAAAACCATGGAGAGCTTTCATCAATAATGATAACAGACATTTAATCAGTGATGAAGTACTTGATTTAATAGACAGATTGTTAACATATGATCACCAATTGAGACCAACAGCTAAAGAGGCCATGGAACATCCATTTTTCAAGATATAGAGGTATAAATATAAATACAATTAGTCATTGCTGCATATAAATGTGTCAAACACCCAACTGACACTAAAAATATTTATTGTCTAAGTAAGTAATAAAATGAAAATTGATACACCAGAATTGAAGGAGAAGGGGGGGGGGGGGGGAAAGAAAACAAAAAAATGTATGCAATACAAATAGAAACGCCTCTATTATCATAGTTATCATTATAATTTAAACCCATTCTCAAATCTTCGTATAAACTCTTGAATATCATAAACTTTATTGTTGGTGAGCAGTAAATGGAAGTCTAATTTTTGTTGCAACTCATCAAAAATATCATCACCTTCATCAGTAGATGTTGAAGAAGTTAAATCGAAACTAGAATCATTATTCGAAGATATTGGGGAAACCTTTATAGGTATTAGTCTAGTGAAAAATTCAAGAGTTGTATTTGAAAAGTCGGAAGGAACCAATTGTTCTTGTAACACTCTAAAGAGTTTATCATGATGGCAATTATTGTGTCTTAATATAACAGTTTTAAATTGATCAAATAATTCTGGTGTGATATTATTAAAATCAGGTAAATCACAAGCTTCAAAATATTTCATGGGGAGTGTTGTTTGCAAAGAAGATTCAAACATTTCTAATTTATGGAAAAACCCTAAGAAATATTCAATTGTAGTTTCACATTCAACTTTTACCAACTTGTGTTTTGTTTTCACTTGTTTGAGTTTATTTAATTTGGCAAATAACTCTTCACTATTAGTGTTTAAGATAACTTCAGTGATTTCTGCTAAAATCAAAGAATCTAATGTTATCAATTGTTCTAATTTAGTGGAAATAGGATCTATGTTTAATGTCTTGCTAGCAGGAATATAATCAATATCACCAAATAACCCTAGCATGCTTTTAATTGAGCCAAGGGTTTGGATAATTTGTGGATAACTTTGGTATACCAAGTCAGATTTAATTTCAAATCTAAAGTTTTGAAATCTTTGTAATATATTGACTAATGAAGTTAGTTTTATATTTAAACAATCAAAATTTTTTTGGAAATGAGATAGTTTTGTTGAATCTAAAAGTGAATCTTCCAACAATTGTAAACAAGACAATATATCCATGGTAAAATCATCTTTCAAATCAGAAATATCCAAAGATAATTGGTTGATTAAAGTGTTTAACTGGTTCGAAAGTTTCAACGCATCTGACTCATATTGACTTTTTAACTTGAACATTTCAACTGTTGCTTTAATTATTTCATCAAATCTAAACCGATTATCAACAGTAACATTATTGTAACTTTTTTCAATTTCAAAAATTTTATATAGCTCGACCAAAAACACAATCATACATTTTTCGTCATTATATTGGAAATCATCTGGCTCTATTAGTTTGGGGAACGCTATAGACTCTTCAAGATAATCCAATAATTTTGATAAACTAATCCCACGAGGTATATTGGGATCATAATTAGATATTATCTCACATAAAATTATTTCTGGTTCATTGGCCCAGTCTTTACTAAAATTTCTTATAGATGTATCAGTTAAAATTCCATTAATCCATTTTAATAAAGTGGTTTTGATGCCCAGATAAGTTGGAGTTCCAGGAAATACACTTGAGGTATTGAATATAAATAAAGACCAAACCAAGCCCAATGTTAGTTTAAGGTTACCATCAAAAATGTTCTCTGGACTTATGGAAGTGACATTGATACTGAGAATCATATTTAGAAATTTGAGTAAATCCTGGAGATTTTCTAGTTTTTGTAATTTGAAAGTTGGTTTATTGTATATAGGTGTGAGATAATATAAATTGCCTTTTTTATTCATTGGATGGTCAGGATTTAAAGTAACTTCATAAATTAATCTATTGACAAGCTTAGTCAATACTAAACTATCATGTAAATCACTGGTTAGATTGTTGATTGTTTGGGAAATGTTTTGGCAGGTTGAAGTAGGTGTTTGAGGGCTTAAAGTATCTTCAATAAGTTTTGTATTAACCCATCTGACTAATGTTGCCTCTTGTAAATATTCCCAGGGTGAAGCTTGTTTTTGAAACATGGTTTGAAATGACTGAAATGAAATTTTTTTGGGGCGGAGATGATAGGAGGATTTAATTTTCGGATTGAAGATGAAAAATTGATTAAAACAGACTAATGAATTAAAGGAGGAAATAAATAAATAAATAAATATCCAACGTATATGTATTATCAAGGATTATCTCGAAATGTTAAACATATGTTTCACAACTGTTTAAGTAAAACTCTAAACTTTTGGTGGTTGCGAAATCGAGTTGATTCAGTGAAGGGTAAAAAGTAAAAATTGAAACAGGGAAACCTACTACAATTATATATATATGTATGTATGTACTTGAAAGAATTTTAATAACAATTCAAATTCATTATTAAAAAAAAAAAAAAAATAAATAAAGAACATGAAATGTCTGAACTGTGCATGCAATTGAATGATGATTATCGTACTTCAACAAACCATGCATTAAACTATTGTTAGGTGAATTTTGTCGTGGCGAGAATCGTTACTAAAATACAATACATTTTGTGTAAGAGAGGAAATTTATAATGATAAAATTTCACGCGATTCTTTCTTTGGTAACAATAATTCATAATCTCCATCAAACGCCATTGTATAGTAGGAGTAGAAGACTTCCTTTCATCTTTAATTAAAGCATTTTTCTATATATTGCTGGTCTACACAAAATGCATTGTTTAGATGAAAATATCGATTCACCATAAAAATTTAAAGGCAATGGGACCAATGACATTACATTACGCGTTTAATATTTTTGGACTAAAATAGAAGAATAAACAAGGTACAAGCAATCATATCTTTGTATTCACATTACTTCAATGTTTGCAAGTTTTAAACAACAATATCTATTTCTTTTGAATGAGCAAATACTATTACTACTACTACCAAGGCAAAGACAAACAAGAATACTAAGGTATTGTTCACATGAAACACAAGATGGAGAGCTGAAAAAAAATACCAAGGTCAAATTATTATAGTTACATCCTGGAATGTTAAGGGTAAATTGGTTCGGAACAATATATCATTATCATAATCATCATCATAATGTAAATCCTTTGGTGGGGGGGGATCACCTGTCCCAAAATGGAAACTATATTGACGTTTTGGGAGAAAAAGTTTTTAAATTTTTTTTTTTCTTCCTTCTGCAGCTATTAATAAATGTCAACTGTCTTTGATCTTTAATGTATCGACTGGAGACAAAATATTAACAACTTTTACACGACTCTTCTTTTCCCGTTCTCAGATTGTATTTGAAAACTAAAAAAAAATTTTGAAAACTGTGGATATCAACTTCTATAAACCTGGTTGTATTACTAACAATATTAGCAATGTCATCTGATCCATTAACTTCAAACGCACGTCCAGCAACAGATTCATTAATTACAGTCCGAATCATAAAATCATTTCCTTATAGAAACGTGAAAAACCATATTATCAAAGATATTGATTTGAAATCAACCACTCCCAAAGAACTATTAGAAAAATTGCATGAAATTATTAATACTACAGGCGCTTTAAGACCATATAGAAATGTTGAATATAATTCAATAAAGATTTACACAAAAGCCCATGGATCAAAATCTATGAATTTAGTTATAAATTTTGAAAATGATGAAGATTGGGTTTTAGTAAACCCAAATAAAAGCGGAGATAAAGAAAGCTTGTGGGATTTAGATATACGGAATGAAACGGAATTAAGTTTATTCAATTGGGATGATTACCTTGCATATAAAGAAAATCCCGTTGAGAAATGGTAAGATGAGTATGGGGTTTCTGGGATTTTGGATAGAATAGAGAGAAAATGTGTCATGTATATCTGGATGATAATAAAGCTAGAATTCAGACTATTACTTTGTATATAAAACAAATGTCGATAATTGCTTATAATGTACAATAAGAATCAGTAGATTACGTAATGTATGATTCAGACTACATAGTGTCTGGAATACTAATAGATACTTAGCAATTCCTGTAGTGACTCCTCTATCGTTTGTATACTTTTACGATTTTAAACGGATCATCTTTGATTTGCTTCTACGGGATACTGACACACAAAAAATGGTGATAGTGGTGTCTACTTGTTGGTACCAGAGCAAAGTCCACACCAAATAATAATGCGGCTTACACTGAAATACCTCAATCGGCATCAAATATCGAATCAGATTCCACATATCCTACAAATACTTTGATGTTGCAAAATGCGTTTCCGTATTCAAACTGGGTTTAATACTGTTTGCGTGTGTGTGGTCATGGAGGAGTCATAGTATCTAACAAAGTGAAAGTAAATGTGCGTGCCAATTTATATAGTGTCGCACTGGATCTTCTAAGTGTAGTGTTGCATTCATTCTTAAGATGGTTATTTTTCAGCCAATAATATTGAGGGTTTTATAATTGTTAACAAACATTTTGTCCCGGCTATATACAGTACCCAATAAATTTTCATTCAATGGAAAGAAAATGAAGAAGAAGAAGAAAAAAAAAACCTGAATAGAAAACAAAATTCAATAATCACTTAAATCCTACAGTTTAGTCAGACTCTTTAACTACTACCTGTGATAAGAAAAGAAAGTAGGAATTGTTCTAAATAATTATTCCAACCTGTTTGATTTTTTTTGTTTTCCCTTATAAAGATAATTTGAAATAAGAAGTTGTTTCAATCTAGAGAAAATATATCATTATCAACAACAACTACAGCAACAACAACAACATTAACAACATCTATTCCATCGAACACATTCCAGTCCTCACGAGTTTACTATAGTATAGGTTTAAATATTAAGTTTGACAATGTTTAGAACAGCATATAAAACTATGAACCAATCAATGGTTCAAAAATTCATTGCTGGTGGTGTTGGTATCACTGGTTTAACTGCATCATATTTGTTGTATCAAGATTCTATGACTGCTGATGCTATGACTGCAGCAGAACATGGTTTACATCCACCAGCTTACAACTGGCCTCATAACGGTATGTTTGAAACATTTGACCATGCATCAATTAGAAGAGGTTTCCAAGTTTATAGAGAAGTTTGTGCTGCCTGTCACTCTTTAGACAGAATTGCTTGGAGAAACTTGGTTGGTGTTTCTCATACCACTTCTGAAGCTAAAGCTATGGCTGAAGAATTAGAATATGACGATGAACCAGATGATGAAGGTAAACCAAGAAAGAGACCAGGTAAATTGGCTGATTACATTCCAGGTCCTTATGAAAACGAACAAGCTGCTAGAGCTGCCAATCAAGGTGCTTATCCACCAGATTTGTCTTTGATTGTTAAAGCCAGACACGGTGGAAGTGATTATATCTTCTCCTTGTTGACCGGTTACCCAGACGAACCACCAGCAGGTGTTGTGTTACCAGCCGGTTCCAACTATAACCCTTACTTCCCAGGTGGTGCTATTGCTATGGGTAGAGTTTTGTTTGATGATTTGGTTGAATACGAAGATGGTACTCCAGCTACCACTTCTCAAATGGCTAAAGATGTCAGTACTTTCTTGAACTGGGCTTCTGAACCAGAACATGATGACAGAAAGAAATGGGGGTTGAAAGCTCTTGTTGTTCTTTCTTCATTGTATTTGTTATCCATCTGGGTCAAGAGATTCAAATGGACTCCAATCAAGAACAGAAAATTCAGATTCGATCCACCAAAGAAATAAATTTAGTTGAGCATGATAGATAAGGGGGGAAGGTTTAGGATGAAGTAGATTTTCAGTCATTACAAAGAAAAAGAGAAAGAAAAAAAAATTATAAAAAAAGAAATTGGAGTCTATGGGCTTTCTGTTTTTATCTGTAAAAAGAGTTTTGTTCTTTTATATTTTGTTTTCTTTTTTTTTTTTTTTTTCTAAAGTTAATTTAACCGTTTTGTTTATATAAATGAAAATCTTGAAAAAACAAAAAGAATATACGAATATTAAAGTATTTATAAATTTGTAAGTTGGTTTTGACTCAGTTCAGATTTATCTGATCTTTCGTCTCTTGATTTTGTTAATGGCAACACGACCTTCTTCTTTTTCTCTTCTGGCGAAATTACAGGTGAATTTTTTTTTATTTCTCGCCGAAAGTTGCTCTCTGATTTTCGTGTTACGTTTTTTTCCTTCGAATTTCTATGCAATTCGATTCTTTGTTCATGGATTCTGTATTGATTTTATAATTTAGGAGAATATACCCATTTTGTTGTATTACTTTTCCAATAAACTCACCAATAGTCTTTTCAAAAATCATTGTTAAATTTTGTATATGTAGAATTTTCTGGAATTTAGTATCAAAAAGAAAACCCCACTTCAGTCTAAAAAGTGGTATGGATGGATGTACATATTTACATTTAATACCAACACAAAAAGAAAAAAAGCACACCCACCACCCACACACCCACTCACTCACTCAACAAATTCTCGACTATTTAAATCATCAAACTTTTCTTCCCTTGTTTTTTTTCGTACTCTCTCTCTCTCTCCCTCCCTTTCATCTTCGCCGAAAAAATTCTCCTTAATTATATATTTTTTTTTTAATTACTTTTCTTTTTTTGATCACTTTGTTGTGTTTTTCCTTCTTTCACAGATATTATTTAACTTTACTTTTTTGCTTATTTATTTTATCAACGGTTGTTCCAAATACCTAACTTTAATATATTCGTCATTGTTACTACTACTGTCATAGTTTTATAAGTATCACTATTATCATTTATTTTATTTTTTGCTTTGCTTTGTTTTGTTTTGAGGGAATTTACAAAAAAAAAAAATGGGAAGTTCATCCAATAATGTCCAACAAAAAGCTACTACTAGCGTATTAGAAAATGAAGTCAACAGCTCAAAATCATCTGTTGTTTCATCAACATCTTCTGCAAAAGGGTTGCTACGTGAAACTACTAATCATGGTACTATCGAAACATCCTCGGTTCAGATATCTGAATCAGAAGCTCGTCCATCAAAAATGGTACTTGCATTAACACTTGCATCATCAATTTCTGGATTTATGTTTGGGTATGATACTGGTTATATATCTTCAGCATTAGTTCAAATTGGTACAGATTTATCAAACAAAATTCTAACATCAGGTGAAAAGGAATTTATAACTTCTGCTACATCCTTAGGAGCTCTTCTTGGTGCTATTATTGGTGGTATATCAGCAAATTTGATTGGAAGACGTAGAGTATTATTGGGTTCAAATATCATTTTTGTTGTCGGTACAATAATACAATTGGCTGCCCATACTGTCTGGACTATGATTGCGGGAAGATTTGTTTTAGGTTGGGGAGTTGGTATTGCATCGTTGATTGCTCCTTTGATGATTTCAGAATTGGCTCCTGCTCAGTATCGTGGTAGATTAATTGTTACTAATGTCATTTTTATTACTGGTGGTCAATTAGTGGCCTATTTCATAAATTGGGGTCTTACAAGAGTGGACCATGGTTGGAGAGTATCTGTTGGTTTATGTATGGTACCTCCAGTTCTACAATTTATTTTATTTTGGTTTTTACCAGATACACCAAGATTCTACGTGATGAATGGGAACTTTGAAAAGGCAAGACAAGTTTTAAGAAAAGTACACGTTGACCCTTCAGAGGCCTTTGTTAGTGCCACTATTGACGAAATGATTGCCTCCGATTCAACTGTCCCAGGTAATGGACCTTTACAAAAGGCATGGAAATCTATCAAGATTATTCATACCACTCCAGGAAATTTCAGAGCTTTGATACTTGCATGTGGTTTACAAGGTATACAACAATTCACTGGGTTTAACTCGTTAATGTATTTTAGTGCAACCATCTTTGAAACCATTGGTTTCCATAATGCCACAGCAGTTTCTATTATCATTGCTGCCACGAATTTTGTGTTTACAGGAATTGCCATTTGCATTATTGATAAAGTTGGTAGAAGAAGAATTTTGTTGGTAGGAATGCCATGCATGTGCATCTCATTAATTGTCTGTGCTGTTGCCTTCCATTATTTAAATGTCGATTTCAGCACTGGTACAGTTGTATCTAGAGGGATCAATGGTTGGGGAATTGTTGTGATAATAGGAATGATATTGTATGTTGCTTCTTATGCTATAGGTATTGGTAATGCTGCATGGGTTGGTGTTGAATTGTTTTCAGATGTCAATGTACGTTCCATCGGTGCAATGTATGCTGCATGTACAAATTGGGCCGGTTCCTTGGTGATCGCTTCGACATTTTTAACAATGTTGGAGAATATAACTCCAACAGGGACATTTTCATTTTTTGCTGGGTTATGTTTTATTGCCTTCTTCTTTGTTTATTTCTTGTTGCCAGATACTGCTGGTTTGGAATTGGAAGAAACCACAGATTTCTTATCCAATGGTTTCAATGTAAAACAAGCTGCTAAATTGTCAAAGGAAAGAAAGAAACGCTCTAAGTTTGCTAAATCAAAACCAACTGTATAAGTTCAATCTAGTAAGTATACTAAATATGATTTGCATGATTTTAAACATTATAATAATATTATATAATATATTATAAGAAAGAGAGACAAATCTTGGAAGTATCATCTGTCGTGTGAGCATGTTCAATAATATGCAGAATTTATCAGATTGCGAGAAAGCAAGTCAAAGAGAGAGAGAAAAAAAAAAGATGATTTTGGTGATGTAGTTGTTGTGTCTTAATTTTTTTTTTTTTTCCGCTTTGTCTGTGTTTTCTTAAAATTTAGGATTGATGTTGATTGAAGTGACTTTGCAATCCTAATTCCACTCAGCATTGTTCAAGTATTTCATTTCCACCACCTTTTCAGAAAATTACATATATATATAATCATAGACATTTATTTTTTTATTTATTGGTTTAAGAGAAAATAATGTCTGTTATTGCTAGTCATCATGTGGCGAGGTCAAATGATCAAAGGCAATATGATACACCGAGCGTACCAATAAATATCGCACCTGATTCAGAAGGTCACATTCATGAAATGTCTCGATTAAAGGATTATGAAGTGATAGAGAAACTTGGTCAAGGAACATTTGGGGTTGTTCAAAAGGCAAGATCCAAAAAAGATGGTCTGTTAGTTGCAATCAAGCAGTTGATCAACCATTCTGCAAAGGAAGGTTTCCCCATCACTGCTATGAGAGAAATTACTATCTTGAAGCAATTAAATCATCAGAATATCTTAAGTATACAGGATATGATATTTGAAGAGCCAAAAATGAACAATCGAGCCGATATTATAACTACAAGAGGCTCTTTTTATACTGTGACCCCATATATGTCAAGTGATCTTGTTGGATTACTAGAGAATCCCAAAATTAAACTTGAAATCGGGCAAGTAAAATGTATTATGCAACAATTATTGACAGGTATTCAATATGTGCATAACCAAAAGTTTTTGCATCGAGATATTAAGGCAGCTAACATTTTGATCGGTCAAGATGGTGTTTTGAAAATTGCAGATTTTGGTTTGGCAAGAGTATATCACGGTAACGTCCCAAGACTAGGGATGGGTCCTGGTGGAGGGGAAAAAGCATATACCGGGTTGGTTGTGACTAGATGGTATCGACCACCAGAAATATTATTAGGAGAAAGAAAGTATACCACCGCAGTTGATCTTTGGGGGATTGGATGTGTATTTGCCGAATTATTTACTGGGAAACCAATTTTGGTGGGGAAATCAGATTCACATCAGGCTCAAATTGTTTTTGAATTAGTGGGGTCACCATTGACATGGACAGATGCTGCAAAACTACCCAATAAAAATGAGTATAGTTGTGGTTTGGCTTGTAAACGAAGCCTAGAGGCAAAGTTTGCCAGTATCATGCCTACTGAAGCTATTGATTTGTTGAGTGGGTTATTAACATTAGATCCTTATAAGAGACTTAATGCTTTGGATGCTTTGAATCACAGATTTTTCAGTACTGATCCATTGCCATTATTACCAACAGAAATGCCCAAATTTGAAGAAAGTCACGAAATTGACAAAGAACGGTTCAAAAAATTAAAAGATAAAGAACAAGCTGTCAGTGAGTTAAAGCCACCCACTGAAATACGTTACGACAATCATTCGGAATCAAGATACAATGCGGACCATTCTATTTTTGGTAGTGGTGCTGGTGGTGCTGGTGGCAAAGAAACAAGTTTTAGCACTGGGAAAACAGACTATAACGACCATTATGAACTGAGAGCACGCAAGGACTATTACGAACTGAGAATACGAAATGACAATAAGGATTCATATGATGCTTGGGGAGAATTTGAGCCGACTACAAGACAAGAACAAAGACGGAGGGATGCTCACAATAGAATTGACACAGGTGGAATGGATACCTACATATCAAAGACTACCACAGCAAAGCTCCGAGAACACATTGGCACAGAGTCTTTACTGAAAAAATATGAAAATTATCAACCAATAAATGTTTCCAAAGAATCAAAACCTTCATCTCCGTCCAAACTGCAGTTTATTTCACAATCAAAGGCAGATTTCACTAGTAAGACAGCAGTTCAAAAGTTTGCATCTAGAGAAAACTCACTTGAGAGGAAACCGGGTTTGAATGGTGTTCGTAGCACTGCCGATGTGGAGCCACCAAGAGCAAGGGCTCGTGGGCCAACTGACATATTTGGAAGACCCATGGGTCCAAGTAGTACTCAAGTACAACAGACCAGGAATAAATCGTTAGAGCGACAAAAAGATCCTATGAAACCAGCAAATGGTCTGAATGATGACAGGAGTAAGAAACCACCTTTGGAAGAGAAGAAAGAAGTTGTCAAACCAAGTTTGGCAATTCCAAAAATTAAAAAAAGCAGTTCTTTAGTGCTGTTGCTGTCCAAATCGGTCACAGCACCTGCTGCTTCTAATCCATTGAAGGTTACAAAAAGGTTGGTTAGTAGTCTGACACCACCAGCACCATTAAAGAAACCAAAAATATCCAAGACTAGTCTGGAAAGTGATGTGAGTGATGTTGAAGATGACAGTAATTTCACTGGTGAGAATGCAGTTGTATTTGAAAGGTTTATGGCATTTGAACAATTACAAAGATTGCCAGTTTATAAAAGAATTGTAAATGAGAAAATGAAGTTTAAAAAATTATCAGAAAGTCACAAATCTATGTAATCTTGTATAATATTTGTAATAGTGTGAATTAATAGAGTTTATAAACAAAACAAAAAAAAAGAAGTTGGAATTGAGTTCCAATGTTGTGAGGTTATATTGAATGTAAAAGTTCAAAAAGAAAGAATGAAAAAAATAAATGCAGGAACCGGGAATCGAACCCGGGGCCCAACGATGGCAACGTTGGATTTTACCACTAAACCATTCTTGCAACTGAGCTATTGAAGTACTCCGTTGACAACTGAAACTTACTGGTTTGTCACATTCATAAGTTATCAGAAGTTTGACAATTTTGAGATTAACACGTTTCTTTGAGTTCTTCTGTTGATTTTTGTATTTAATGGTGGTTGTAACGATTTAGGTAGTATATTATTATGTGTTAATACGAGACACTCTGGTCAACCAGTAGACAAGATTCAAGAGTAGAATTTGGACTTTACATTACATAACATATATAACAATAATTAAATACATTAACCAAAATTAACTAAATTCTAAACTAATACCAATTTCTAATGAATTGGTTTGCTAATTTGTAATTTGTAAGTAATCTCAAGTACCTAAACAAAAATCAATAGTGGCAAACAAATACTGGAACATGATTCATGATACAAACAGTCCACAATTCATAGTTACTGCTTGTTCACTTGTACATGACTCTTTTGGTATAGTCGACCACTCTTGTGACTTCCATATAGATACTTTCGATGGAATGATTAGTACATTCAGAATATGAGGATAATCAATCTGCTAAAAACTTAGAACACCCGGTCCAACATGATAGAACAAAACATATCGACATAAAATATCACTTTATTCGAGAACACGTCGCAAATGGTATCATAAAATTCAAACATATGCCAACAAATGAAATGAAAGCTGATATACTAACAAAAGGACTTGACAAAATTCAAATTCAAAAAAATTGTGGTATCCAAAGTGCTTTGCGAACTTTTTACATTGAGGGAGAGAGTGTTGTTGAGAATTAGTAATCTCAAGTGTGTGAAAAAAATAATAAAAGTAGTGCAACACTGCACAAGAGGAATTGCATTGAATATAAAGAAATAATGTATGTGTCAGATTTCAGTGGCTGTAAACATACTAAACTAGTTATAAAGCAAATGTTCTATTAAAGTATAAACCAAATCAAAGAAGGTCTATTTCTTGGAAATTAGCAGTCAAGTTTATTTAGAAGTAAATCTACTGTTGTTATACAAAATATAGAAACTATTTTTATGAAAAACCAAGGAAGAAAATTAAATTTGGATCAAATTTCCGACTAAATACTGTCAAAATCATGAAGCCTATAGTGACACAATTTCATTAATAGACTAAAATAAACTGTCTAATACACCATAAAAAGTCCAATTTACAATCATAAATCAATAAAACCTGGAAAGTAGTGTAATATCATCCAATTAGCAAACAAACTTTTGAATATTATTTACCTGTATCAAAATCCCAAAACATTTCTTGTCAGCAAGTTCACTGCAATAGCGCAGTTGAGTTTCTCTTGTAGTTTAACGGTCAGAATACGCGCTTGTCACGCGCGTGATCGGGGTTCGATTCCCCGCAAGAGAGTTTTTTTTTTGGTTTCCTGTGAAAACAGGACAGTTTTATATTTTTGTGGACATCGATCCTAATTTTTTTTTTTACTCTCCATTGTAATCTACAAATTGCCTTTAGCCCTAACAGTATTCCTTAAATATCATGAAACCAAGGTTCCTATCACATACCACTCGCCTTCTTGCCAAACCATTCAAAGTTGCAATTGTTGGTACAGGACCTGGAGGGTTCTATACTGCCCATCATTTGCTTAACAAATCCTCACCAGATGTCAAATTGAGCATTGATTTTTTTGAAAAATTGCCCACACCATATGGGTTGAGTCGATATGGTGTAGCACCAGATCATCCGGAGGTGAAAAATTGTGAAGATCATATGATTAACATAATGAAAGATTTTGGAAATTCAGAAAGCCGCCACAAAGTGCGGTTTTTGGGTAATATTGAGGTTGGGAAGGATATCTCCTTAAAGGAATTGGAAAACAATTACAATTCAATTGTGTTGGCTTATGGGTGTACATCAGCAGATAACAAGCTTTCTATCCCAGGAGCAGATTTACCAGGAGTTGTTCCAGCTAGACAATTTGTGAATTGGTATAATGGACACCCAGACTATTATGGCAAGAACAAGTATATCCCTCCGCCACTAGATAAAATTGATACAGTTTCAATTATTGGAAATGGTAATGTTGCATTGGATGTGGCTAGAATATTACTTGCTGACCCTCGTAAACATTGGGCTAAAACGGATATTTCTGTCGACGCCCAACAATTGTTGGAAAAAAGCACTGTCAAACACGTTAGAATAATCGCCAGAAGAGGAATTTTGGAGTCAGCCTTTTCTAACAAAGAAATAAGAGAGTTATTAGAATTGCCTGTTAAATTTGTACCATTGGCCAAAGATTTATTAGATTTTGATACAAAAAAGTTGGGAAGAGTTGATAAGCGAAGAGTATCACTTCTTGAAAAATATAGCAAGCAACAAAAGGGAGATACCAACCGCTCATGGGAATTAGAATACTATAAAAGCCCAATAGAATTCATACCAGGTGAAAACAATCTCTTAAAAAGTACAAAGTTTGTTATAAATAAACCAGCAAATGATCCTTTAGCTCCTCACAAAGTCGAACCTACGAATGAAACAGTGACAGAAAATAATGAACTAGTTATTTTATCAATAGGATACCAAGGGTCTCCAATCCAAGGTTTGGAGGAGTTAGGTATATGGTATGAAAAAAATAGACTTCAAAATAAAAGTGGAAGAATATTATCTACGAAATCGAAGGACAAAGACGAACACAATGCTGTTTTCAAGCCAGGTTGGTATGCTGCTGGATGGATCAAGAATGGACCCAAAGGAGCAATCGCATCGACAATGATGGATTCATTTGACACCGCTGATAAGATTCTAGAAGATTTAGCAAATGATGCATATATTAAAACCAACTCCGACAAGGAGTTAGAGTTCTCAAATGCTATGTATTGGGATAAGTGGGAAAAATTGAACACTTACGAACTTGAAAAAGGTGAGGCATTAGGGAAGAGTCGCCTCAAAGTGTGCAATAAAGATGAAATGTTGGATGTGATGAAGTAGGAAGTTAATTAATCATTCCCTACAAATCTATTTTTATTATCAGAAAGGGAGTACAAATGTATAGACTATTTATAGAAATTTGGTATCATTACAATTCATATCAAACCAGAAAAGATAGATTGGGTAGTGGTATTCTGTAGGTTAAATGCCTCCTTCACTAATGTCAGAGCTACCAGTTTTTAATTGTTGATTGTAAGAGCACGCATTACCGTTTTGAGAAAAATCCACCAAAAGGTTTGCAAAAAAAAAAAAAAAACAATTGACAAAGAGAGAAAAAAAAAAACTAATCACTGAATGAACAACAACTTCAAGTCCAACTGTCAAGCACACTTTTCACGAATAAATTTATCACCCCTACAATGTCTTTACTGTACATTACTGAAGAGGTGATTGAAAACTTTTCTGGTAGTGGAATGGATCTGCTATTTGAAGTGTTGGAGTCATACCAAGAAAACGACGCAGAATCAGAAGAGATTCTTGCTCAAATTTTCACAGAGTTATTAATAACATTTGAAGAAGATAAATTGGATGTCAATGATATCAAAAAGTTTTTCACTCATGCAATAAAGTCGGATGATCATGCAAGAATCTTTTTCCAAGTTCTCAATTCGTTTGCTGTATCGAAAAATATACATGACTTGTTGCATTTACTTTTCCGAGACAATAAAATCAAAATAGAGACATTAGCTTTACACCTAAGTTCGGATTTTTTAAAATCAGTGGAAATTGTTCCAAAAGATTATTTCCAAAGAACTTTAAGTCACAAGATTAGGGATGAATATTTCACGCAAAAAAAGTTCAATTTGCTTCATGAAGAAGTGGAAGGGTATTCAAAGTTTGTGTCAGAAATGTATTATATTTTAGATAGCAGCGATGCTGAATTTCAACTTGATTATGCTATTCAAATTATGGAAAAATTGATTGGTCATTATGATCTTGATCCAAACAGATGTTTGAGTTTGTTATTTCAAGTATTCACGGCAACCATAGTGCCTCATTACCATTTCATATTAAATCTTTTGAGAAAGAGTAGGTGGTGGCCAAATATTGAAAGCGATAATTCCTCATTATCAAGCCTTGGCATTGGAGGAAGTGAAACAGCAGCCAAAGTAATTGGCCTAGAGCTTGTGGGTGAGACTGGCACAAGAGACTTACCTGAAACATACAAGTGTCTTGTGGCCATTTTTATCAAAGAAGGATTTGTAAGCTTTGGATCATTGTACAAATTCATGGGCTCAGATGAATTGGAAATGGATGAATTAGAGGCCGAGTACAAAAAGAAGTTGGATCGTGATGTATTAGTTGCTGGGGCCACTGCTCTTGCTCTTGCAGCACCACTAGCTGACGAAGAGGATGAAGAAGGAGAAAAAGGTGAAAACAAGACGAAAGGAAAAACCAGACAAGCAGCAACAGAGAAAGATTTGGCTAGCTTATTAAAAGTGAACATGAAATACCAGTTTCTTAAAGTATTCTTGGGAGTTGGACTTTATTGGCCAGCGATATTCATTTTGACAAAGTATCCATATTTGGCTCAAATTGACGAAGAAATCACATTTTTAATTAACAGATTATTTGCAACTATGATTAATCCATTATACTGCAAGCTAAGAATTTTCAGTGACGAAGAGATAGGTAACCTTCAAAAGCCCAAAGGAACAACAATTAGTCGTCCACATAATACAGTTCTTATTGAACATTCACCTGTTACCAATTTGTTAAGTTTTTATCCATTAGTACATGGATATGGCAACAAAAAATTTACTTATTTTTATAGGGAGTTTTCAAAAGATCTTCCCAAAATAGAAGATATCGATAGTTTGATAGCAGTTTCAAATGAGCTTCTCAAATTTAACGGACCAAATCTTGCGAAAGACACAGATATATTTATTGAAACTTGTGAAGTTACGCGGTACTTGTTGTGCAAAGAAGAAGATAAAAGCAAAGTTTTCTTTTATTTCAAAAACTTTATTTTCCCAGCAATGCCATTAATAGAAGAGAATTCCATTGCAATAAACAAAGCTTTTGAAATATTATTGTTCTTTCCAATTGAAGACAGATTCAGTCTTTATGGGGAACTATACAACATATTAGCCAAGAATAATCCACTAATCAAAATAGCTTATAGCAAAGCTGAAAAATCAACTAAAGATGTTTTAAAAAGATTATCAAAGGAGAATGTTCGTCCCATGATGAGAAGATTAGCCAAAATTTGTTTTTCTAATCCATTGCCTTGTTTGTTAACAATTTTGCAACAGATTGAGAGTTATGATAACTTGAACACCTTGGTTGTTGAAACTGCTAGATACTTTAATGCGTATGGGTGGGATAATTTAACTGCTGCCATATTGATAAGATTAGCTTCTAGCCGAAGCAGTACCTATAACGGGATGAGTGAGCGTCAGTGGGTTCAATCATTGGCTTCATTTATTGGTAAAATTTGCCAAAGATACCCTCATGCTATTGACATAAAGACTATACTAGCGTTTATATTGAAATCATTTTACTCAGGAGACACTATTGGTTTACTAGTACTCAAGGAGATGTTTATTTCAATGGGAGGTATTCAACATATAACAAATTTGACAATAAACCAAATTGATATGATTAATTGTGGGTCATCTTTACAAAAAATTGTTTATAACACTATAGACGATCTTCGATTTGAAAGAAGAGCCACTGGGAAATATCTTATTAAATGTATGAATGAGATTGATGCGGTTAACGAATTGCTAGTGTTGCTTTGTCGTATATCGAATGACGTGACTTTTACCGGGAACGAATCATATTTGAAAGTTTTGGTTAGCAAAAGTGATGACGTAAATGCAGTAATCCGATTATTTGTTACATTAATCAACTTATATGATGAGAGTTTGAATTTGATGCCGATAAAACAATTGTCGGATTTTGGTGTACCATGGTCATGGGCATACGAAGTCTGGAGATTTAGAGACGAGACAGATAAGGATAGTCTTTCACTTGAGTCCACGACTTCAATTTTTGATAACTTTTGGAAGCTTTCGCTACATGATATCAACTACACAAATGAACTTTATGATAATGAAACTGTTAAACTCGAATCAAATATCAAAAGCTTAAAGGATTCTATTGTCATTAATTTGAAAAATAAAGAATTACCCCGTACAGTAATTGATAAACAACGAAAAGAGTTGGAAACCTGTGAAGAATATCAAAAAACATTGGCAGATGAGAGAGCCAAACATAAACATGAAAATGAGAAAATCGAGCAACAATTAAAGCTGATTTCATCCAATTGGTTTATTGATTTAGGTTTTGAGGAGTTTATTCAGAAGTGTATATTTCCAAGAGCAATCACTTCTTCGTTTGACGCCGTTTATTCTGCAAGATTTCTTTTCAAATTGAATTCCATGAGGATTGACAACTATTCGTTGGTAAATGTTTTAGGCTTGTTATTCAAATCAGAAAGTTTATTTGGGACGTTATGTTCATCAACTCCTACAGAAGCTGAGAACATTGGATTGTTTTTTGCTGATATTTTGAGAACATTACAAGGGTGGAGAGATGAGTCTAAATATGGAGAAGTTGGTTTGCAAGATCAAGATGGAGATAAAATTGCTTTTGATAATTTCAAACAGCTCCTTTACGATTATCATTCATTGCTTTTGGAAGAAATCAGAATAGGATTACAAGCACCTGAATATATCTCGCGTAACAACACCATTATATTTTTGAAGAATTTGTTAGCTGTGTATCCAAGTGTTGATGACCATGGTAAACAGATTGTTGATTTGATTGAAAGAATATCAACAACAGAAAAGAGAAATGATTTGAAATTAGCCTCGAATGCATTGTTGGTTCATGTCAAATCGAAATCGAAGAACTGGGTTCCTATTTGGGACTTTATTTCAATGAGTGAAGAAGAAAAAGAGAAAATAATCAAAGCAAAGGAGGAAGAAAGACAAAGGATTATTAAAGAAGAAGCAGAAGCCAAAAGAAAAAAGGAATTAGAATTAGAGAGGGAAAAACAAATGAAATTAGCCAAAGAGGAAGAAGAAAAGAAAAAGCTTTTAGCTGCTGCATCTTTGAATTATGATTCACTGGCTGCTGGTACCAGAACTCAAACAAGAAGCACACCAATTGGAAGATCATATGAAAAGTATGCAGTTGAAACAAGATCAGAAGCTCATTCAAGACAGACAACTCCAATTCCAACACAAACACAAACACGGACTTTAACATCTGTTCCAACGTCACCTAATTCATTGTCTAAAGAGAACAAGTTACAGGAACGAGTAAACAAGATGAAACAAGCTTATAAAGAATCTCGAATCTCTTCAGACACAGGAAATGAAACTTTGAATTCTGAGCCACTTGGCGGTGAAACAATTGATGATGAAAAGGATGCCAAACAGGAGGACAGCAAAGATCAAGAAAAAATAGACTCAGAAGCAATGGAGAAAATTAAATCTGTCCAGAATAACGGTGAAACACAACTGACTACCAAAACAGAAGACAGTACGGGTGACAATTCAACAAAGACATCGGATTCATCAGTACCAAAGGATTCTGGCCCCAAACGAACTCCCTTGCCTCCACAGAATGAAACTAAAAAGTCAATCTCACAGGAAGATTTTAAGGGCCCATCTGAACCCAAACGTACACCATTACCTCCTCAAAAAATGGTTGCCAGAAATAAAGACGACTCTTCTGGGCGGTCAGAAGCTAGACGTGCTCCTTTGCCTCCTCAACATACAATCAAAAAACAATCATTAGGTGCAGAATCATCTAATGGCGCTGGTTCTTCACGTCCACCACTGGGACAATCAAATGCCAATACATTTAGAAACGACGTAAGATCTAGTAAAGGTGTTAGTTCAAGTAGTCAACAAAACTCAAGACAACCACAGTCTGCTTCAATCCCCCCTCCACCACCATTACCACCTGTACAACACCCTAGAGGAAGAAATGATTATGGGAATTCTCGAGGGTATCAATCAAACAGAGATAATTATGGACGCCACAGCAATTCTAGAAATGATAGTAGACCAGCTACCAACCGGAATCCTACTTATGACAATAGAGCCAGAAATCAAGGTAGCAGAGACAGTAGAAACACTGGAAGAAATGACAAGAGAAGTGCTGATGGTTTTGGTGGAAGAGGATACGATAAGAGACCCAGACATTAAGCATGCGATGTATTGAGAGCTATTTATTAGTTAACTATGTGAAATAAGCTACAAAAAAAAAAATAATAATCTTTGTATTCTAATTTTAATGTATATTATCGGGAAATCACTGAAGTTTCGTTGGATAGTAAATCTATCCTAGCTTTTTTAGCCAAAGGTTCACCTTCTGGAGTTTCCTCTTTTTCTATACTATTTAAGAATAATTCAATTCTTTGCAAGTTATCATCATGCCATTTCAAGTGCCTACGTAAATCATATTCCCTTGAAAACAATCTGTCGCAATTATTTTTAGGACAGTTGATTTTCCCACTATTCAGAATAAGTTGAGAAATATTCTTTGAATCTTCCAAAGAAGCAGTAAATGACTTGATTGATCTTCGAGCTGATACTGAATCTGATCTAGCATCACTTCTTCTTTCGTCTAGACAGTCATATTCTTCATCATCATTGTTGACTGATTTTACTTTTTGTAATTCATTCAAATTATTTAATTTGGATCCTTGGTCTAGTAGATCTTCTAGTTTTTTCACATCAGTTTCCTTTAACAAATCATCTGGGATATTACCATCATGGAAAATATTATAATGCTCTATTAATTCATTTTTCTTTGCAAATTTTCCCACATCACAATAATCACAAGTCCAAATCTTAATCATGGTAGAATCATCATGACTCAACATATGTGATGATAAACCTTTTTTCCCAACACAACCTTTACCACATAAAGGACATTTAATTTTTGGGTGCATTTGCTTTATATGAAATTGTAATACCGACCAAGTTTGGAAATTTTTAAAGCAACCAGGATGATCACATTGATAAGCAGGGGATCCACCATGATGCTTCAATTTATGTTGAGCCAATTTCGAAGGTCGCGTGAAAACCTTATTACACTCTTTACAAGTCAACGTTTTCTCATGAACAGATAATATATGATGTCTTAAAGATTGATGTTTATAAAATGCTTCTTCACAATTTTCAAATGTACATTTAAATGATTTTGTATGAGTGATTTCATGTCTTTTCAAGTGTTGTCGAGAATTAACTCCTTTACCACACACTGAACAGTGGAAGGGTTTATTTTCAGAATGTGATACTATGTGTGTTTCTAAGTGTGATTTTCTAAAAAATGCTTTATCACAATCTTCCACTGTACATTTATACGGTCGATCATTGCTATGTGTTCTTGAATGCTGCTCTAGTAACGATGGTCGATTATAAGCTTTCTCACACCCTTCATATGTGCAAATATACTTCTTAGGACGTGATGAAGATGATGCTGATATTATGGATGATACCGATTTGGTTTCATCGCTTTCACTCATAGAATAAAGTAATGGAAAAAGTGTATTTAAAAAGAGATGAGCTACAAGGTGTTTAGTTTTTTTTTTTTTCTTTTATGGAGAGAGGATGCGTCTCATGAAAAGAAATAAATCGCGATGTTAAGGAGTCGCGACTGGTACAAAAAAAAGCTCAATCTATTTGATAACATCTTCATACAGAACGACTTCCACAACAAGGAAATAAGCTAAGTGGTTACGATATATTACAGAAAGAGAACCTGGTACTAATCCCACATGACGAAAAACTCTATGTGCTAAACGAGATACAAGCTACTTCATCTTGGGTAACCCTTCAAAAACCAGCACGCAGTACAAATATGAACCACCGAATTCCAAAAACAGAATTATACAACTTCCAAAGCAAATGATGACATCAAGAAGATATAGAAGGGTCTAGATCACTTTTAATACATTGTAATCACTTTGTCTGTTCTAGGTGGGCCATTTAATTTTTTTTTTTTTTTGGTTTTTTCGGAATTACCATGGATAAGTCTTGCAGCCGAGACATCCTGAGATTTCTTGGGTGAGGCCTGCGCCTATTTCTGCACCAAGAAGAATGTGACAACCACAATCATGCTAAGGAACAAAGACCGGATATTACTAATAACAATTACATTTGGAGACTATAATGACGTATTGTTAAACTCACATCCAAGTAGATATGAACATCCAAGTGAACATGCATAGAGTTTGTGAAGGGACATGGCCGCTTTAATCAGAAGAAGAGCTTAATAAATAGTATTTACAATACACAAACACTTTATTGGTATCCCCTTTTAATCACTTGGAAGAAGATTAGTACACACATACACACAATTTGTTTACACGTTGATGCAAACTATAATTGTGGTTGTTGATAAGTGGACTTGTTCAATTCAATTCAATCAACACTCTTTCATTTTTTTCTTGGGTGGGAAAGAATTAACTGACCACAAAAAATTTAGATTGATCATTTTTTTCGTTCCCTCCCAAAATTAATTTCCCTAAATTTGCTTTCTACTTCTTTTTCCTTTTTCTCCCAGTTTTTCTTCCACAAGACTTTCTTTCCTCAAAATATTTGATTCAATTTAAGTCATATATACTCAATCTTTATTTTGATATTTCCAACCATTGACAGGCTTTCTTTTTTTGGTTTAATAAATTCGTTTTGGTTTGGTTTTAATTGATTTCTTTTCTTTTCTTTTTTTTTTTTTATTTCCCACATTTGTTATCAAGAGTAAACGATAGGTTTTTTAATTTGAAAATTTCAATAAAATATGGGTATTAATAATCCAATTCCAAGAAGCTTGAAAAGCGAATCAAAGTATGTAACTCAATATCATTAGCAATAGTTTCTGAACAAAAATTATCTACAGGATACTAACGTCTTTCAATTGTTTAGAAAAGCAGCAAAAATCTTATCATCATTTATCAAACCCAATCAAATAGCTGGCCCTGATCAAGTTATCCCTCCAAGAATTTTGAAAAATGCCAAAGGATTGGCAATTATAACTGTTTTAAAAGCAGGTTTTTTGTTTTCTGGTAGAGCTGGATCAGGTGTGATAGTTGCACGTTTGCCAGATGGATCTTGGTCAGCACCTTCAGCAATTGTTACTGCTGGTGCTGGTGTAGGTGGTCAAATTGGGGCCGAATTGACAGATTTCGTGTTTGTATTAAATACTAAGGCTGCAGTTGATACTTTTGCTCAATTAGGATCGGTGACTTTGGGTACTAACGTATCTATTGCTGCTGGACCATTGGGTAGAAGTGCAGAAGCAGCAGGGACTGCCACTGTTGGTAGTGTATCCGCAGTTTTTGCTTATTCCAAAACAAAAGGGTTATTTGCTGGTGTATCATTGGAAGGTTCAGCAATTGTTGAAAGAAGAGAAGCTAATAGAAAATTTTACGGAAGCAACTGTAAGGCAAGAAATATTCTTGCCGGTCAAGTGGATATCCCTCCTGCTTGTGAAGCATTGATGAGAGTATTGGATTCAAGAGTTTTCAGTAACAAACTCCCTTATGATGAAGATGATCTTTACAATGATGACTATTATGACGATATTCCAGATGATTTTTCAGACACCACATCAGATTACTCATCAGCTTCTAGAAATCGCCGAGGCACTGTTTCATCAAGCAGATCAAGGAGACGTGGCAATTCCAATGGCTATTATTCATCTGATGAAGATCAATACTCCTCAGAGGATGACTATGGTTACTCTCGAAATAGGCGAACATCAACAAGAGGTACATCTTCAGGAGGGAGTGCTGGTGGACGGAAAACAGCCAATTGGGAAGATGATATATACGATACTAATTATAATAACAAATCCAGGTCAAGAGGTAACAGTGATGTGGATAGATTGGGGTCACGTTTAGGAAGTACTAGATTGTCTCCAAGGAAATCAGATCAAGGATCATCTGGTGCACCATCGCGGCCATCAGTTGCCTCAAAACCCAATTTTGGTGGTGCTCAAAAATCAAATGCAACACAAGCAATTGCCTTATATACATTCAAAGGAGAACAAAGTGGAGATTTACCTTTCAAAAAAGGTGATGTAATTGATATTCTTAAAAAAACTGATACTATTGATGATTGGTGGACAGGAAGGAACAATGGTTTAACTGGTATTTTCCCAGCAAACTATGTTGAATTGATTTGAGAGGGGTGTATAGTTTACTAATTGAGTCAGAGAGAAGGAAGGAGAAAGAATTACTATGTATTATAATACAAGATCACTTGTTTTCTTTTGTTTCTTTGTAAGTGTTAATGCCTGTTTTGATGATAAATAGGCAGATTTGAATTTTAAAATTTGAGATTTTATAACTGTGAAATTCAGAAATCTAGAGAATTGTAATGATATAACATGAAATTTTGTTAATTTCCCAATTGGTGCAAATTTGATTGAAATCAACTTTCCTAATTTTTCAAAAAATGAAATCAACTCCTGTTTATTCACCAGAGCTGGTATCCCAAATACTGACAACACCACTCTTGGAAATCCAAAGTTATAATATTTAACCATTTGTAAATTCATTTCTTTAAATACAGATGTCATCATATAGTTATTAATCAAATATAACCACTTACTATTAGAAATAACCATATTTATTACAAATATGGGAGAACAATATTTAAGCATTGAATAATGAAATGATTGATTTGATGAATGAATTAAAATAGCAACCTCATCTAATTTTTGATAATAATCAATAAATTCTTTTATATCTTGATATAATTGAGTTATTAAAGAATCTCCATTTGTTAAACAAACATATATGAGTAAATATGTTTGCCATTGAGGTAATAATTTCAATTTCCAATGATAATCATGGAATTTGGGTTCTTGAAAGACATCTAATAATGGCACTCTGATATGCACTGTTTTAGTTATTGTTGATGTAAATTGGCTGCAATGCTCTTCAGCGGATGTGTCATTGTTATTAGATTCTTCGTTCGGTTTCGCAACTATAGTTGATGATAAAGAAACTTTATCCTTGAACCCAAATAATGATCTCAAGGTGGAAGATTTTATCCCAACATGTTCTTTATCATTATGAAACATTGCTTTATCTTCCATCTAAACAAATTTAGCAGCAAATTGCGTAAAAATTTGATTTTACAACTCAAAGCTGTTGCCGAAAAAACTCAGAAGAAATCTAATCGTAATATGTAATAATAAAATATCTAGCAAACTTTAAAACTATTCTAACTTAAATACTTCCTTAACAAAATGTCTCACTATAACTTCACCTTCATCAAAATTCGGATCATAATGCTTTATAATAGCTGCACCATGAGTACCTTTAGTGTGTCTAATAATAATGGGGTATTTCTTCCAACTAATTGTATTTAATTTTTCAACAATATAGGATTGATCACGATCTAATTTTATGGGTGGGAAAGCTGATGAATGACTAACTCTCCAATTCATGGCGTCATAAATGTCTTCAACCAATGTTTCTTGTTCATCATCAACTTTATTAGAAATATCTGCAAACACAGAAGGATGCTCTTCTTCTCCTCCTTCATGTTCATACATGTGTAATAAATCATTTGATTCATTTTTGAAAAACTCACTTACTCTTTTCCTATTATATATCCTTTGCACAATTGAAGTTATAATAAAAATCGGTGAATATACAGCAATTGTTCCTATCAATTTGATCCAATTTAAAGTCTTCCAAAACCATTTGAATCGATAATTTGTCGTTCCCTTCAAGTTGTTAGCTTTATCATAATAACATGGTTTGGTAACATCAATGACATTTGGTTGGTATCCCTTTATATATTTGCAATTGATATTTTCTGGGTTTTTATTATACAGTGAATTAACTTTATCATCTGGAGAGATGGAAGCAGTATACCACGAGCACCGCTTATCATTGACAACATTGGCATAAAGTGATTTATACTTGAATTTTGCTAATGCCTTATAGAATTTGGATCTAGGATCGGCCATCCATACCAACAATGGTTTACCAAATTCTCCAACTTTATCTCGAAGGAAAAACTGAGCTCCAGTATCAGCTAGAAACAATGGAGCTATTCTATTGTATAATCGGGCTGAGAAATTATGACTTTGAGGTACCAGTACTCCCACGTGTGGTGTACAGAAGGTTGTAAAGTTTATTGGCTCGACATCATCAAAATAGCCTTGACTACTGAGATAACCAATACAATATCTCGAGATCAAACCTCCCAAGGAATACCCGACAACGGAAAACTTAATAACCTTACCACCTTTTTCTTCAATCAATTTTGTTTGTTCCCATACTTCATCAGATATTCTTTTCCCATTAACATCAATTCCATCATAAGTCAAATAACCCAGGTGTGATCCTGTCTTGTGGGTATGAATTATAGTTCCATCATAAGAATGAATGTTTTCATGAATTTGTTTTTCAACATAGGCAAGATGAGAAGAATTACCCCAAACACCATGAACTAAAATGACTAAATGATAATTCGACATTATTCTAAAATTAAATATAAAACGATTGACTCAGGTTGAAAGAATAAGAAAAAGAGAAAAAAGAAAGAAAACAATTTTTTTTTTTTTTGGCAGGAAGGGAGGGTTTGTTAAATGGTTTAGATTTTAAGATAAATATTTTGCATTCTTTATAAACCGACTGTGAAAAATCAAATCTAATACGAAGACGAGGAGGAAGAAGAATATGTTTTGTGATGTGGCCCCCTCCTCCTCCTCCTCCCTCTATTTTTATCTCCTTTTCTCGTTTCCTTCCTCCAGCGGATTATTTTTTTATTTTTTCGTGTCCCACCGTTTTTATATTTTTAGTTCTATTAAATCCGCCCTTCACAAAATGTCTTGTCTCGTATTATTTTCTTTTTTTTTTTGGGTCGGCTTAATCAATTTTTTTGGGTCGTTTGAATGTTTATCAACGGTAAAGGTGCAAATAACCAAACTGTTACTACTAACAAGCAACCTCAAAAATTTTTTTTTTTTTCTCTTTAAGTTTATCTTATGATATTTTCCCATTTTGTTAAATTGTTCTCATAACCCAACAACACATGCATTAAGGAGTTCCTATATACAAGACCCAAGGGATACACACTTTCTTTGGCTTTATTTAATTTAATCTAATCTAATCTAGACAATTTTGCAAAATGACTCCAGTTGCTACACCAGCATTAAGTGAATCCACAATATTATCATTACGCCTAAGTTTAGGAATACCAACAAGATAATCAGATCTCATTTTCATATTTGTTCTTACACCTGATCCTTCGCTTCCAATGATCAACATAACTGGAGTTTTCCTCAATATAGTACGTAAATCTTGTAATTCAATGAATTTATTCTTCAAATGTGGTTCAGGAATTTCCAAATCATCATTGACTTCTTCTCTAGGCTTTGCACCAGTTGGTCTACCACTAGTACTAATAACATGCCAACCACTTTGACGAACAGAATCAATAAATTTCAAACTTGAACCAGTTTGATATATATCAATAAGATCTAATGCACCTGCAGAAGCTTTGTTTGCTACAGGACCCAATTTGGCAGTACTATGATTGGGGACAACTATAAAATCAACACCAAAAAAATAAGCTGATCTTAAAATGGACCCCATATTTTGTGGATCAGTAATCTCATCCAAATATAATGATAATGGATATAATTCTTCGACCTCTTCATTGCCATCTCTAATCACAGTCTTTGTTTCAATATTAACCGAATCATCTTCTAAGCTTTCAATCGCCAATTTATATTCACCATTTTCTGCATGGCCAACTTCTTTAATATAAGGAATTTCCAATTTGTTTGTCTTTAACACAACTCCATTATGAACACCATTTTTACAAAGTATATTCAATGCATTTTTATCCTTTAATCTTTTGGGAGTAATACCATATTTTTCCACCGCAAGTTCAACAATATCAGGATCATCATTATTGAAAGTATACAAATCAAGCATACGACGTTTACCGGCTGCTAACACTGCTTTAACTGGATGTGTACCAAACACATAATCAAAAATCGTGTCATTTCTGTCAACCACAGTATCATAATTAGAATTACTAGTTTTGAAACCTTTGGCTTCACGAGCTAATGCTCTTGCCCTTTCTCTTTCTTCATTAGCTTTTTCTTGAAGTGATTTCTCATGAGCAATCTTCATAGCTCTAAATCTTCTTTGTCGTTCAACTTTTGCGTTTAAAGCTTTCCTATCTTCTGGTGATATATTACCGTATTTCCTTTTAAAAAAAGCATCTTTCGAAATATTTTGCTTTTCCCAAGGTTTCAATTCAACTGTGGTTTGGGGTAAATTCTTTTCGAAATGTTGTGGTTGTCCTTTATTCGAGTTCAGATGACGAGGTTTGAATACCGGTTTTAAATCACCAGAAGCAATAGATTTGGATTTCAATAGAATAGATAGTATTGAAAATGTTCTTTTTTGGGAAATCATAGAAGATTTTAGTTATTTTGGTTGCAATTAGTATTTTGTAGTGATGAATATCTCATCATAAAATTTTCGTACACTTTGATTCTTTTTTTTTTTTTCACTCACTTCTACTCATCACATACACGCAATATTGCAATTAAGAACACACTATATAAGTTACAATGATTGAAATGATTATTCATCAGTTTCTATTTCTATTTCAAATAAATAAATAATAAATATATGTATAGTCTTTATACCCCCATCTACTTATGATAATACACCTTTAGTGCTTGGAATATCGTTTTTCCCGGTTTTAGAAATAGCTTCTTTAATGGCAATGGCTAATGCTTTAAATGCACTTTCAGCTCTATGATGATCATTGAACCCTCTTAAACAATCAACATGAATGGTAATACCAGCAGCACCTGCAAAACTTTCCAAAACATGAGGGATCATTTCTGTTGACAAATCACCAATTTTTTCTCTTTTCAATCCTAATTCAATGACTGCAAATGGCCTATTAGATAAATCAACAACTGCTCTACTCAATGCTTCATCTAAAGGAGCAAACCCATGGCCAAATCTTTTCACTCCCTTAATCTGTCCTAATGCTTGTTTAAAAGCCATTCCTAAACTTATACCCACATCTTCAGCAGTGTGGTGGTCATCAATATGTAAATCCCCAATACATTCAACAATTAATGACCAGCCTGAATGTTTAGCCAACGCATGAATCATATGATCAAGAAACCCAATACCTGTTTGCACATTGATATATTGTGATCCAGAGACTTGTTTAGCATGATGTTCATCAACAGATTGATTTGGGAATATAGATTCTTTCAATTCAAGTTTACCACCATCTAAATTGATAGCAATTTGAATCTTGGTTTCATTGGTTATTCTATTAATTAAGGCTTCTCGTGACATATGGAATATTTAGGTTATGTAATAAAGAATAGATTGAAAATTACTGGTTGAAACAAAACCAGAAAAGTGCAGAAGATGAAAAATTGATTGATCAAATAAATTGAGTCACACACACACACAAAGAGAGGGCGCCTAACAATAAAAAAAACAACAACCTGCTTACATAATACGCTGGTTATGAGACAACCAAGAATAAACCCAACCAGAAAAAAACAACAACAACAACAACATTAAACACCCAACAAATATAAACCATAATCACCAATTTCAATATCCATTACCTTGTTATTTAAGTGCTTTCCCTCTTTTTTTTTTGGTGATCTTCCCAATGTATACATACATGGAATACCTACAGAAATGTTTTTATAAATCAACTAATTGGAATGAAGACAACATATATTCTAATATTACTGCCACATCACAAGCTCTTTTAGATTTCCCCATACCCAATGGGTTTAAGATTGATTCTTCTTCCAAGACTACAGATTATCTGGCGTCGTCATTCACATTATCTAATCATCACCAAATAAATGGATCATTAGCATACTTATACTCATCCATTCCATTAACTAACACAATGGGGACTAAAGATGTTTCATTACAAGATGCCATTGCTGGATTTCGAATAATTGAACCCCTGGTTGGGTTAAGTTCCAAATTGACAAATAATATTATACAAAATCGAAGCTCTTTATTATACGGGAGAATGTATTTCCCAGGATCAGCACTTGAAGCTATGATAATCAAACGAATTACGAAAAATAGTCAATTATTAATTAAATGTGTCAATAATCCGCATCTAGAAAAAAATGGAACCATGATTGTATATTTGCAAAACAATACAGCAAAATATCTGCGAGAATTAATTTATTCCACCAACGAAGCATTGATTGGGTTGCGATGTTTGTATAATCTTGGGAATGATGCTACTTCACATAATTTTCCTCATGTGAACCCAGCTGTGATTCCTAAATTTGATAATTCTGTGATATCAATAGGAACAGAATTATGGTATGCGGCAAGAACAATGAGTCCTGGGCTATCAGCAGCATTAAGATATTCAACCCGATCAACATCAACGGGGAAACCTCTCACCATGACATTGGCTATAAATCCAATTGTTGGCCATATTTCATCAACTTATACAGTTAAAACCTCTGTGGCATCAACTTTTTGTTCCAAATACGATTTCAATGTATTTTCTTATGCCAGTAATCTATCGTTAGGATTTGAATTATACAGTTATGCCAATAAAAAGAAAAATACCTTTCCTAGTTTTGAACATCATGAAATCTATTCTTCCAGCGAAGAAAATAAATATCTCAAAAAGCATCCAGAATTACAAAGGCATCATCGTGTTCCAATAAAATCTCATAAATATCAAGGTAACAGAACAATAATAAATCCAATACAGAACTTAGATAATGTATATCATATCAATCCCACCTTACTATCATCTACTACCAATTCTCCTACCAATAATGATAATAGCAACACTAGTGAAACCGTGACCGCAGCATTTCAAAATTTGGTTAATGAAAGTGATTTCTCTAGTGTTTTTAAATTTTCAACTAGTCTAAATGATAAAGTAGTGAAGATTTTATGGGAAGGTAGATTAAAAGATTTTTTGGTTAGTACAGGAGTTAAATTATCTTTAAATCCAATCACAAATACCCCTGAATTCAACAAACTAGGAATTTCTTTCTCATATGCTCTTTAAAAGAAGTATTTTGTTAGATACTTTTTGGTTAATCATATAATAATATAGAAACATATTAGATAGGGATAGATAGGTGTATGTAGCACTAAATATTTACTAGACATATTATAGCAAGTTTTGCACGACCTTTTCTTTTTTTCGTTTTTGAAAAACGAAAAGGAAAGAGAAAAAATTCTTTTCAACAAATAAGAGAAAGTTTTAAAAATATATTCAAATCAACCAATACCACCCCCACCAAAAACACTATGTCTGGAAGTAGTAGTGAACTATTTAATTTGGTGAAGAATTCCCGATTGGCACAAGTTGCTAAACCACTTCTGAATAATATTCGTGGGAATTCCAAAACACCTACTCATCAAATAATTTTTACTCCTAAATCAAGTGCATTAAGATCTGATTATGGGTTAAAATCAACATTACCAAGTAAAATTGGATCATCACATATTTCATTTAATGATATTGATAATCGTCAAAGTATGCCTGATGTTGAAAAAAATTCTGGGTTCCATTATAAACAATTAATGTTTCAAGAATTGGGATTATGTGTCAAGACTCATTTCACGAATAAAAATCCATTATTTTATCATGAGAATAATAAATCTAATAGATCAATGAGAGATGGAAGTTTATCAAATACATTGAATTTACCTACTAAAGTTCAAATTCTGGAAATTAATAAAATTTTGAAAAAAAATCCTCAAATTTACAAAGAATTTCGTCAATATTTAGTTGATACTTATCCTAATATTTTATTATCATCATCATCCTCACCAACTTCACAACTGGAAATCATTGAAGCATTAAAAAATTTTTTATCAACTTCTTCACAAATTTCCAAGAAAAAAATCAATTTATTCACTACTCATAAAATTGATCCTAAATTTCAACAACAACAAATTCAAGGTACTGGAGGATTTTCTTATAATCAAAAAGGTCGATTGAGAAACACTCCAAATGGGATTAAATATGGTACGGTAGTTCCAGGGAGAATCATTGCTAATAAGGAAGCAGCAATTACTGGGTTTGTTGCCAGTGTTACTGATCGTTCAATTACTTTACAATCAAATTATGCTAAAAATGCTCCAGGAAAACATCATCGTCAATTTACTGTGCCATTCAAAATCAATGAAGCTGAACTTGCTGAAGATGGTTCCGTTAGATTATTTGCCGAAGGTATTAAGACTGGGAAATGGATGGAAGCCAATGATAGATATGTTCCTACAAAAACTAATTTCGCTAGTTCTTCAGAAAGAAATAAAGCAGATGGTAAAAGTTTGGAAAGTTTATTGAATTTAATTCTTCCAACCAAATAAGAAAGGAATTAAGACATTCTCTTGTATATAATACATAAATTTTTTAATACATTACAATTGTACAATATATATTCTGCTATTTACTATTTGGTTGAAGAATCTTCTTTAATAGGTTCAAGCGTTTCTTCAGTTTGATTAGTGACTGAGGAATCCACAATATCAGATGCTGCTGTTGTATCTTCATTTTGTGGAAGTGGTTCATCCTTATCATGATCTTTCAGTGCAGATTCATTTGATTCACCACTTACTTTACTTTCACCACCTTCATTTTGTTCAGTATTTTCTTCTAAAGTTTCCACTTTTATTTTCTTACAATTGTCTTGTGACTCATCACCCTGTTCATTACCAGCCTTTTTTGGTTCTTCTTTAATTTTTCTTTTCTTTGGATACTTTTTCGGTTCTGGTGGAGTTTCATGTTGAGTAGTTGGGATACCAGTCATTTTCTTTTCTTCTTGATTAAGCAGAACTCGAATATTTTCTGCCAATTCTTCATCTAATTTCCCATCTACTTGATACCATAAATAAAATGAAGAAGTACGAGTCCCCACTTCAAGTATATGTTTCATTTTTTCTTGAACTTCCTTTACCGGGTTCACACTATTCATAAATATTGGAACTAATTTTGATGGTATTCCATGTATAGTGAATGATAATGTTGTAAATCTATATTCTGGTTCAATTGGTGGTTCCAATGGTTTGGGAGCAGCTGGTTTCTTTGGAGGTGGGACTCTACGTTTCTTTTTACCACGTCTTGGGGGTGCCCTTCTTTTGGCAGGAACTGTTTCTTCAATTTCTTGTTTGATTTCTTCAGGTTCTTCTGTAGGTTGCGGATTGTCAGAAATTTCAATCACCTCAACCTCAGATTTTACAGTATTACTTGTATTATCTTCCATCTCAACATCTTTGGATTGATCTTCCTGTACCTCATCAAGATTTTGGTTTTGCGTTTCTTTCAGATCTTCTTCAACTTTAATCTTCTCTTGCTCTTCTGCTTCTGCTTGTTCTTTTTGCTTTCTTTCTTCCTCTTCTTTTTGTTTCTTTTTCTCTTCTTCTTCAGCTTTTTTCTTATTATATTCTTCCAATTTCTTTTCATATTCATCAACTTCCTTCTGATTATGTATCCAAATAAAACTCATCAATATATCTCTATTATCAGAGTTATTGCCATTTTCAGCATTAATCATAGTACTAGCAGGAAGAACTTCACATATTGCATCTTTAGGGAACAAGAATCTTACATTTGGATTTTCAACAAATTCAAATAACAAAGTAGCATCTTCCAAATATCGTTCTTGAAATGCAGTCAATTTTTGATCATCTGGTATCTCTGCTTTGGATTGTTTTGATAATTTTGGTTGCTTGGGAGGTTTTTCCTTTTTCACTTTTGATGGTTTTTCAGATGATTTCTTTTTCTCTTTTGGCGATAATTCTTTCAGGCCTGTATCCAGCTTACCTTTTGGTGGCATTTCTTTCTCATTTGCATCTTCTTCTTTGATCTCTGATTCAACTTCCTTATCTTTTGTTTCAACTTCTCTCTTTTCTATCTTATAGTCGCCCTTCTTCAGAGTTCCCTCATCTTCTTTTAATACTTCAATCTTCTCTATAGATTGTAGTTCTTGTTTTTCAGTTTCTTCCTCACTTTTTTTTGGTTCTTCACTTTTTTTTGGTTCTTCACTTTTGTCTTTGTTTAGCTCTTCATTCTTCTCTACCTTCTCCTTATCTATTGTATCTTCTTCATTCTTATCTATATCCTTTTTATCTTTCTTTGGATCTTGGGGTTTCTCTTTCATTTGCTCCTCTTTATCATCTGGCTTAGATTCTTTCTCTTGATTCTCAACCTTATTTTTCAATTCTGATTCATTATTTTCTGATTTCTCATTCTCATTCTCATTGTCTTTCAAATTCAATTCTTTTTTCTCTGTTGGTTCCAAATCTTTTGATTGTCCTTCTGCCATTTCTACTTCCTCTCCATTTTTTGAAGAAGTTTCCTTTGGCAGTTTTTCCTTGTCACTAGATTGTGTCGCCTTATCAACTTCCTGTTTAACATTCGATTCCACTTTATTGTCTTCCCTTTCTTTCTTGTCATTCTGACTCGATGACGGTTTTGGTTCTTGTGAAGATCCAAGCTCATTCTTGACTGCAACTTCCCAAATAGGAGTTCTAAATACCTCTGCCCATACTGAATCATCATGAGGTGGAGGCCCCATAGCTCTAGCACGTTTAATATATTCTTTGAATACAGCAATTTGTTCCATTGATGCCCGACCCACAGCCACTGTATGCATAAGTGAATTCAATGAAGAGTCTCTGGCAGCAATAAGATTTAAATTTTTAATCATCAACTGATTTTCTTCTGAATTAATATTATATTTATGTGTATTCTGAGTAGTATTGCTATTGGTGGTAGTATTTGTATTTTGAGGGTTATTGTTAATGGTTTTAGCCACTTTTTCAGTTTGTATCCCCTTCAGTACTTTTAATTCTTGATTCACATTATCAGTTTGAGAAGTTGCACTCTCCAGTTTTACCTTAAAGTTGTTTGGCTTTTGTTTGGATGCATATTTAGTTTGAACATTGACATTTGATTGTTTGGTGGTCTGTTTCTTCTTAGTTTGCGATGTCTTGGAAATGCTAGTATCCCCAGTTCCAATATTTGATTTCTGAATAACACCAACAATTAAAGTATCCTTGCCATTATTTCCAGTTCCTTTATTTTCGGTCAACTTCTCTTTATCCTTTTCCTTTTCCTTCTCTTTCTCCTTTTCCTTCTCTTTCTTCTCTTTTTCCTTCCTCTCTTTCTCCTTTTCTTTCTCTTTCTTCTCCTTCTCTTTCCGTTCTCTTTCTATTTCCTTTTCTTTTTCTCTTTGTTCCTTTTGCTTTTGTTTCTCTTCCTTTTGTTTCTGTTTAAGTTGTTTCTCCAATTCTTTCTCTTTCAATCGTTCCAACCGTTCTTGTTCTTTGATCAATCGATTTTCTTCTCTCAATTTATCTTTTAATTCCTTTTCCTTTAATTTATTGATTTTTTTCAATTCCTTTTCTCGTTGTTTAATTAATTTAATTTCATTAATATCTGATCGTTTATCTTTAGCTATAAATATTCGAATTTCGAAAAAATGAATCCCAGAACTAAAACTTATCCCACCATCACATAATTTCACCATGATATCTCTGGCACTTGAATCATTATTTAATACCATTTCTCGATTTAAATAAATATCATTTTCCATGGACTTAGGTAATGGTTTATCCAATTCTAATAATTTCCTCACGTATGATGATTGCTTAACCCAAAAAAGTTTAAACATGGGACACATTGTAAGATAATTGTTTCGAGATTTTATTAAGGAATAATATAAAACCCCAGTATCTTTAATTGTTAATGGATGAGTGAAAATTGATGATGATGAAGTTGGTGGTTGAGAGTATGACACTGGTAATGATTGAAGAACATCATAGGGACGAACTATGGTTTTAGATAACTCTTCTTGCTCTTTTTCAATCTCTTCTCGTTTAGAAGAAGTTATCCTACGTCTAATTCGAGGTGGCATGTGGTAGTTGTTGATGTGATTAAAGAACTAATTACAACAGATACTAAGAAATGAAATGTTGCTTTAAAAAAGAAAAGTAAAAAAAAAAAACAATTGAGGAGAACTATTTTATTTTTTTGTGCTGAACAGATATGATATATAATGGAAGAAGAATCTATAATGTATTCCAGAAAGATTCACTTAAAACTCATAAACTATTTAGTATTCAAGGTGGTATATAGTCAAGGTTTTTTTTTTTTCATAAAATCTGTATTTAACAGTATAGGTGGGGATCTACAGACCATATTTGCTGCTCTACTTACAAAAAACCACAAATTGTTTGATTTCTTAACATCTCCTTATTTGCTAGCATTCACTGTATTGTCAAATCAATGATTGCTTCATAATATTACCATGTTCTATCTCACCTCAAACTTCCTTAAAACAACTAAAGCAGTCATCACTTTACCTTTTCAAGTAAAACAAATAGAAATAGGGAAATCGCATGACATTGTGTGTTGTTAAGATAAGCATTAACAAGTATTGAAGTAATTGTTCGAGACAAAACCCAAAGTGGTCAGTCATAGCACTATTGTTTCGGCACAGATGAACACATGATGTTCAAGAGTGTCTTGTCCATCCTGATTACAAAATCTACATGAGAACCTACTACTATCTTATTTTGATTCGTTCCCACATCGATATTCAGTTCTTCACAACTGAATATCAATAGAACTAGAAGAGAAGTAATGTATAAACTCTTACAATTCTCTTTAAACTTTCTTCTTTCAATGATTTACCATTCATTACAACGTATACATACATACATATATATATATATAATAATAAAAAATAAAGTCTCTTAATACAAATCTATAAAATTTCTTCAAGAACCTCTAATCCTTGATTGAAAAGTGTAATCATCACATCTAATTCATTAACTAATTTCTGTTTAGCAACTGTATCGGAAAATACATCACCGTTAATATTGGGTATAACTGGAAATCCACCTGAAGTTTGAATACCATTATTATTACCATTTGATGTAGTTCCTCCACCACCATTTAGACTGAAATTAACTTGCAGTTGCAGAATACTATTGGAACTTCCTCTATTTGCAAACATAGTAGGAGGTGGAGGAGGTGGAGCAGTAGTAGGATTATTATTACCATTTGAAAATCCCAAACTAGATAAATTATGACTTGATAAACTAGTAAGTGATTTCTTTTGTGACAGTAAACTATTCTGATGAGATCTACTACTATTAGTCTTTTCTGAAGATTCATCATTATTAGTGTTTGGAAATAATTGTGAATGATCCTTTTCAGTGACAGGTGTCATTGAAACAGGCATACTAGCCGCTTGAGCAGGGTTTATACCAAATTGGTTAACATTATTATTATTATCTCCACCATTATTCCCATTCCCACTATCTTGGTGATCATTTGTTAGTGATGACATGTTATTTATTAATGTATTCGATGGTGTTGGCATTTGAATAAATCCTGGTTTATTGCGTCGACTTTTCATATTACCGGTTGTTGCTCCTGTTGTTGTTGATGATGATGATGATGTTGTTGCCGTTGTCGTAGGAAGAACGGGCATAGATTGTTGTGTAACTAATTGTGGAGGAGCTTGCATTGGAGGATGACTACCAGTACCACCTGTGACTGCTGCGTTCATATTTTCCAGTTTCATATTTATTGGTTGTAATAACGGGTTTGAACTTGATTGTAATGCTTTCATTTTTGATGGCGATCCTGTCTTACTCATACTAGTGGCATTTAATAAGTTGACAGAAGATGGTGGTTTAGGAGATGGGGTTCTAACTGAAGCAGGTGTAGTATAAGGTGGTGTATGAGGTACAGCTGATGATGCCTGTTGAAATTGAGCATTAACGGTCCCACCAGAAGTATTGGATATAGTTTTCTTTCTTGGTCTACTTATGCCACTATTATTATTGTTAATTCCATTCCCATTATCCTTTGGCGACGTACTTAACGAAGAAAATCGACTTTCCAAATTTCCAGATGCAGACTGTGAATGATATAATGCTGGTGGTTTGTTTAAATGAGGATGATTAGTTGTTGATGCTGATGGTAATTGTGAAAGACTATCCATATCTGGGATTTCTATCGTCGGTGACTCCATTCTTTCCATGACGCTGACATTGCTTTTCGGAGGTGCTAAATCTTCTTGTTCCTCTGAATTATCTTCAAACAACATTTGTAGAGATTTAGGAACTTCAGTGGTAGACTTGCTATTATTTTTCAGTGCAGTCATCGAATTTTTGTTTGTAGCTGCTAATGTATTATTCTTAGTAGTGGGCGCTTTTAATGTTGGTAAAGTAGAATAAGTATTTTCTTGTTGGGTATCAAAATTGTTATTGTATTGTTGATTGACTTTATCCAAATCAATATCATTTTCCATAATATATTCTCGACTACTCAAAGAATCGAAATCCCATTTAACTTGTATTTGATTACTATGTCCATCATGATCTTGGTCATGGCTTTGGTGGTTGTGTTGCTGCTGTTGTTGTTGTTGCTGTTGCTGTGGATTATGATTATGATATCCACCATCGAGGTTTTTATTAACAATATCATCAACAGAGTCTTCTTGTTCATTTTCCAAATTAATGAAAACTGAATCACGAGAAGAATTTTTATCTCTCCACAACAAGTATCGTGATATAACCTCTTTAAGTATCGATGTAGGATGATTTTTATAAATTTTAACTAACTTACATTTCATTAAATCATCAGCTGAAGGTCTTTCTTCAGGGTTTTCATCAAGACACAAGGCGATACATTCTTTTAAAGCCAGAGAGAATTCTCTTCCTTCCAATCTAGGTGGAGTCAGTTTGGAAATTAATTGCATTGCCCATGATGCATCTTTATCACAATATGGTGGATTACCCGTGGCAATTTCATAAATAGTTATCCCCAATGACCATATATCAGCTTTACTATTATACGTATCTCCAGTACGTATAACTTCAGGTGCCATCCAATAGGGAGTTCCTGCCATTGTTGTACGTTTAGAGGAATTGGCGGTTATTTTGGCAGCAACACCAAAATCACATAATTGAACATTACCTTCTTTTGAAATCAATACATTGGCTGCTTTTAAATCACGATGAATAACTCCTAATTTATGAACTGCTGATAATGTAATCAATAATTCACGGACAATCACGGCAACATATCTTTCTTCTAATACCCCTGCTTTTAATAATGTTCGTAATGAACCACCAGCACAATAATCCATAATGATCCATAATTTTGTATCATTTAAAATACAACCATAATAATGAGTGATATTAGGAACATTTTTCAATTCACTTAAAAATTGAATTTCTTGTTGAACATCAATAACTTCATCTTCTTCAGTATCAAGATTAAGTACTTTTATGGCAACTATTTGTTTTGTTTGTTTATGTTGTGCCTTATAAACAACCCCAAATTTCCCTCTTCCAATAACTTCTGTACGTTTATATAATGATGTTGCATTCATTTGCATCAACCCACAATAAGAAAATGTTCAATAATGTTTAGTTGTCTAACAGTGTTGGGTAGGGGGAAGTAATATTGAGACCTTTCTAACTATAGTCTAATTTGTTTTAAGTAGGTTGTTGGATGTGAAATGGGAATGATTAGTTTTCTTTCTTTTTGTTATTAAAAAGAAATGGAAGTAAAAGAGAAGCCCCGTCAAAAGTAAATAAGAAAATTTAGATGCGTTTAATTTTAAGTGAGCAGATTTCTTGTTGGAAGGGAATGGATCTCAAAACAAAGAGTAGAAAAAAAAAAGGTGGAAGGAGATGGGCGACACGGCAGGACGGACAAAAAATACTTTCTCAGACGAAGAACTACCGCGACAACCACCTACGACTGAGACGAGAAAAGTAACTGTCTTGTTTATGCCATGCGATATGTTACAAACTATCAACAACGACACTTATTCAATAATGTCAAAGTAAAAAAGGATTCATCAATATATTTTTGTTTCGGGGAATAATGGTTATTAAAACCAATTATAAAGAGAGACGTGATTCCAAAAAGTCTAGTTACCAAAAAACATCTCATTCATTTCATAATTTATTCATCCATGTGATATATAACCTTTCTATATATAAAGATCATCATTTTAACTTTTCTATCAAGCACATCTCATTAAACTTCTAATCATTCTATTTACTCAAATCTAACAGGTTTAATAATTGATTTTGTTCAAAAGACAATCTCTGGTTAGTACTATTCTTAGACAACATGGAAATTTCAGCATCAATGGCCGCTTCATCATTTAATTCAATCAATGCCTCAATATTAGGTTTTTGTTGTTGTTGTTGAATAGTAATAGTGGCCAGATCCTTTGTGGGTTCATCACTGTATGGTTTATAAACATCTAATGGACCACTATCAGCTGAATTATATGAGGAAGAAGAAGAAAGCGGAGTTGATCCTGATCTTGATCCTTCAAGCAATTCTGTTTGTTCATCAACACGACCAAACAAGTATGATTGATGGGGATCAACATTATTATCGTTGTCAATACCATTACCACTATTATTGTTGTAAGGAAATTTCATACTGATTAAATCAGTGCCATCTTCGATTCCAATTCCATGATCATGTCCATTTTTAAAATTCCTTTGATTTTGATTTGCATTAAATGCACTATCCCAACTTAATATTACTACTCCACATAATACCCCAACTAATCCAATAATTATCCATACTAATTGTAACCAAGTCATTTTGTGACTTGTTATTAATGAATTAAAAATTAAATCATTAATCAAATTAATGAAATTATAAATTAAAAAGCATAAGGGATATAATATTGCCGTAGTGATTTGAGCTAAACCCAAATTAAATGCAGTTAATTGTAGTCCAACAATTGATAACATGGTTAATAATAATAAATATGGTAGGGCATTAGTAATTGTAAATAAATTTTTAAAATTCTCATGAAGAATAGTTTCAATAATTACATCAATAATAGATTTGGCAAATAAAAAAGTATGAGCTGTTAATGTACCACTAATAATTCCATAATTCACACCTTTAAAAAATTGATATTTATTGTTACATGAATTTACAGGAATATGTTTTGCTTTATTGTTATTATTATTGTCGTTACTCATTGTGATTATTGAAAATGGTTGTCGAGATTGTAATTGCCGGATTTTCTTATTCAAATAAATATAATTCACAAGTAATAATCCCAACATCATAATAAAAGTCCCAATAAACCAAACAACAAAACTTGGATTAATCAATTTTTGTAAAATCAAATGAAACCTTTCATCAATAGGTGGCAATGGTTTTGAAGGTGAATTTGGTGGCATTGAATTGACATTACCATTATAAGCAATAATTATTGCTCCTAAAGATATTATCCCAGTTCCCACCCATAATTTATTAGTGAAATGATCACCAGGTAATAATAAACAACTTAAAATAGAATTAAATATTAATCCAATACTTTGTAAAGGTGATAGTATAATCAATGGTAAAGTACTTATTTGAATAATTGACCCTAAAACATTGGCTATAATAAATAATAAAAACCCGAAAAGCCACATATTTCGTTTATATTTTTGTTGTTGATGATTTAAATGTATTTGACGTCGTAAATGTTGTTCCTGTTCATGTTCTTGCTGTTGGTCCTCTATATTGCTAGTGTTGGTATTTGTTGGAATAGTTGAATCTATAGGAAGATATTGAATGTGTAATAAATGTGATTTTCTTTGTAGTGTTATACCTAATGATTGCAAACCAGATGATATCACTGCTACTGAACATCCTAGTATAATAGAAGAAGTAGAAGATTCAGACATTTTGACGTTAAGGGATAAGGTGTTCGTTTGATAATCTAATGATTGGATTGGATTTGGAAGTAGTAAGGAAACTTATAATAAAACAAAATAAAATGAGAAAACAAATGTAGAAAATAAATAAAAAAAGAATGAAATAAATAAATAATACTTGAAAAAGAATGAACTGAAGTATAGATTTATAAATAATATAGTCTGAGGGAAGGTGAATCGTATAGATCGGAATCTTGTGTATTGTTTGTTGGAGTTGGTGTTCCTCTTTTTTTTAAGTTGATACCTCAAAGTATGTGTGTGATAAATAATAGTTGGTGGAAGCGAAAGGTCGTGGTAGAATTACTTTTTTTTTTTGTCGCCCTCCGCCCATAGCCCACCAGACTGTTTTCTCTGGGCCCAACTAGCTTTCCCCCTGTCAATCTTCTGGTGTACGATCGGAATCAACAACAATAATACGCAAACACAAAACAATCAGCAAGAAGGAGGCGGTACCTCCCACAACCCACAACGCACGCACACCAATCTACACTACACTCATTCATTCTTTTTTTAACACAGTAACCAGCATCTAATACTTAGTTCTGTTAAAATATACATATAAAACTAAATCATGTGTAGATTGATAATGAACTGTTTGTTTGAATGACAATATTGTCGTTGCTGTTACATATTACAACATTGTCTACATAAATATTATGCATAATGATAGTTATGTTGTATTGACACCCACATAAAAAATATGACGTGGTTTCAGAGAGAGAAACAGATGGGAATCATCCGTTAATATGGTGTTATACTTTTCATTGTTGTTTATACAATTGTGTTTAAAATAAATAGGTCACGTGGAACATTATAGCCCATCAATTGGTAGCAACACAATCCTTTTTTTGGTACATAATCCACGACTTCCATTCCTACTATCAACAACAACATATTTTTTGATTTTGTTTGGAGGATGGTGTGGTGCCAATTTCAATCGTCTATTTTCAAACCACCACCACCACCACTACCAACTTATATATGAATATCCAATATTAAAACCATCATAAACTTACTATTTACTTAGACCACTTTAATTATGGAACAAGAATTAATTCAAATCATAAATTTATTAACATCAAATGAACTACCGACAGTAATAACTGGATTGGAACAAACTCATCAATTGTTGATGAGTTTATTACCATCGATTAAACAATATCAAAACTTATTAATGAATACCAATAATAATAGTGCATCATTGATGTATAATCAACGCCATATTAAACAAAATCGAGATTTACAACAATTGATACAATTTCAAATTTCACAAGATAATTTCCAATATAATTTAATACAATATTTATTACCAATTTATGATAAATATAAATTATCTTTAAATGATTATCTATTGAGTAATCAAATAATTCAAGGTATATTATTGATTCATCCCAATTCCAAAAGAATTTTCAATATTAATCAGCATAATATGAAAATTATTCTTGATTTATTAGATGGCTGCAACAACAAAGATACTACTAATGATAATATAAAATTATCCATATCATTAATATCAACTTTGATTCATGTTTTATTGAAAAATTATGATAATTACCGAATATTTGAAAATTTAAATGGTTGTAGTATATTAATTAAACATTTTAAATTGAGTTCATTTGAAAATATTAATGATCAAACCAACACAAACACAAACACTAACAGTAGTAATAATGAAGATGAAGAATTAAATAATAATTTAAATTTTAAAATCATTGAATTTTTAATGCTTTATTTATCAGAAGAAATTGATAATACTAATCCTAATGGTGGGGGTAAATCAATTCAAGAAAAATCTCAATTTTTTATTAATGATTTTCCAGAAATTGATTCATTAATTGAAAATCTTAATCAATTAAACAATTTATAAATTAATAAAAATAGAGCTACATATATGTCTATAGTTTACTTTCAATTACAATTGAATTGAATATCAAAATTTTTTTCAAATTTAGATTGTGCTTTTTGAATCGTTTGTAATGAATATTTTGAATTCATATTCTTATTTTGGACTCCAAGAACAGTTTGATTTCCTAAAAACTTCAAACCCAGAGTCGATACTTGATTATTCAATTCAATAGGATTATTAGACTTACTACCACCTTCATCATGTCTTGGTTGATATAAACTTTGATTTTTAATCAATGAGCTATCTTTATTCTTATCATTAAATTGAGGATTAATATTAAACATAGAATCTTCCTCTGCTTCATTAACACCATCATAATAAGATGAACAATAATAATCATTTAATTTTTTATATTTTGGTATTGATTGTGGTTGTTGTTGTTGTTGTTGTTGTTGATTATTGACAGACTTACCTTTATTCTTTAATAAATCATATCTTCTTTGTTTTAAAATCATTTCAGCTTTTTCATCAATTACATAATCTTCTGGAACATCATTAACTTTTAATCCTAATAATTTCCGTTGATGGATAGTTAATGGTAAATCATAACATTGATCTTGACCTTTTAATAATTTGAAACCAGAAATAATTATATTAATAATGAAATATCCCATAATTAATTTTGTTATTAATACAAAATAAAATGTCAAATTTGAAGTGGTATTTGATAATGGTGACGATTGAGAATTTATCATATGATTATTATGACTATAGTTATATAATTGAGAATCAGATTCTGTTGGTGATATGGTTCTGGCAGTTAATAATAATAAGAATAATTTTGAAATTGATGATTTGAATAAAATAAATATCAGTAAATAAATAATATTCCGTATTAATGATTTCATTTGATATTCAAGATTAATTTGTCTTGAAATTGCTTCTTTTACAACAGGATTTTCCCAAGATCCTCGTGGATTATCAGTACTATTAGGATCATCATCATTATCATTTATATCATCTTCATTCAATTCATTTCTTATACTTTGTAATACTTGTGCATGTGTTTTATTGTCTTTTGCTCTTTTTGCTGTTGCTGCATTAATAAATATTGGAAACTTGGTTGCTTTATTAAAGCTATTATCGTTTTCCTCTTGTTGTTGTGGGGATTGATCATTAAGTTTGACATTTGGAGGAAGACAATCCTTAATTCCATAAAATCCATCTTTAAAATCATGACTTGGTGGTTTATAATACATTGGACGATCTAATCGTTTGACTACTTCCAATTCTTGTTGTTTCCATTGTTTATCTTTTTCAAGAGATAATTTTGTTTGTAAAATTTTAAAATTAACATCTTTCAAAACAGTGGATGATGACGTTGATGATGGATTAACATTCAGTAAGGACATATTATTAAAGTGCTCTCTTTCAGATGATAATGATTTAGAATTGAAATTAATAGTAGAAACTAGTCCATTGCCACTCATACTATTATTTCGTGGTAATCGTTGTAATGTTACTGGTAAATTAACAATTGATGAATCTATTTGAGGATAAACAGAATCATATGGTTTAGTAGTAAAACTAACAGCATCTTCATATATTGAATCCTCTAATACTGTTTCAGGCATATTCTTTTATTGAAACCAAAAAAAACCAATCAAATAATAACAAATTAGAAGAATTGATGTAATAATTTAATGAAATCTTGTAATATTTGCTTTATGGGGGTAAAAAGATATTTTTTTTTTTATGTTTCTGTTTAATTCACTCATCAAATTTGTTTTACTCAAGTCGTGTATTTATTACCAATCTCCATCAAAGCAAAATAAAATGAGTTTGGCAACACAATTCGAACATCAAATTATCATCAATTATGAGAGGGCTACTACAACAATTACTACCACCCAGTGATTAATAAGTTCATGTAATCGATTAAATCTATATTAATTCCACAACTAGAATCTTTTTTTTTTTTGTTGCATTACTTGGAGGGAACGATTTGAATGAAAAACAGGCAAATGTATTAAATGTCAAATCAATTGAGAGACGGTATATCTTAATTACTTCACACAAGGTCTATACATAATGAGAGAACATTGATAGAAAATTCCAATTAACAAATTATAGATAAGATCAACTCATGCATTCCAACTGGTCAATTTCAATGTTCTGATTTTGTTTAAAAAGGGATCAAAAATATCATTACACCAAAAGTTAAAAGTTAGGATTTGTGAATATGAGTAAATGAAGTAAGAGTATCACTTATATAAGCTTATAATTTACAATAAGAATGACGAATTGAATATTGAGAGAATTTGGTAGTCCGCAAACACTTTGTATCTTGTGATTTAAGGTATTTCCAACAGAGCTTTTTTTTTTGTTTCGAACACCAAAAGAACTTTCAATCTAATATACTCATAAATTATTCAACATTTGGCTTTTTTCCTTTTTAAAACTTGAAATTGTTTTCATTCAAACCTACTTTGAAAACACGAAAGATATTACATAATTCTTGTATTTGAAGATCAATCAATCATTTCCTTTTCAAAATTTCTTGGGGTTGCTAAATGACAAATTAAACTACGCGTCAACAACTGCTGGACCGGTATTAATCAACAGCAAATTTCATATTAATTTTGTAAATTTCCAATTACTATCTTGAAGTATTATCATGGTTCTCATAGGTGACGACTCCAAATTTTTTATCAAGTTATAAGAACTACCATCTGAAATTATTACTACAATTATTGATTTTATACCAATATGTGCATTACCAGAGTTATTATGTTTCCTACCAATTCAAGAGGTTGTAGCATCTAAAATTTTGTCAAACGTAAGTATTACCGATCAGGTTGAAAGACACAAGTGGAGTAATGAACTAGGTGTTGGTTACTCAAAATGTTCTTGCCAACAGTTCAAAATCACACTCAATAATTTGAAGGAGGGTATTCATCAATGGAATGTGTTCCCAAGTTGCATTCAAATAGACAATGGGGTCCAATTTTCACGTGTTGTGACCACTTTCCCTGAAATTTTAATTGATGCTCTGAGTATTAACTGTTCTTTTAATGGGAGAAACGATCAAACACCAGTGGTGTTGTTAAGGTCATTTTTAGAATCCAAAATTAAGCTTGATTGTTTGAGTTTGTCAAATTATCTAAATCCAATAACAATACCTCCTGTTGCTAAAAGCATTCAATTATTGGCCGTTTCATTAGCTAGTTATGTTATCCCTGGTGTAAAAAAATTGAATATCACCACAGCAAATACTAGTGTGACAAACCAAAGATTCATATTTTCTTCTGATTTAGAGGATTTAAAAATCGTTACTAATCGGTTAATCGAAGTTACATTACCTCCGATCTTGCGAAAATTAGAGATACTTGCAGAACTAGTCTCAGTAAATGTTGTATCTGAAGAATTGTTTAATTTAGAGTATTTAGTACTTAAGTTGCCAAATATTCAGTCTTTTGATGAAACAGGAATAATTGCTCCAAATCTACAAAAGTTAACCTTGCATTCTTGTGAAAAGTTGTCTAATTTTGAAGGCTTACGACAATTCCGACATTTAAAACATTTGGAATTTCAACAGTCTAATTACCCCATTGGTTTGTTTAATGAAGACTCCTTTCTGAAGCTAGAGAACTTACAATGCTTGGAATGTCGTATTCCAAGTTTGGAAGGTTCCGACAACTCACTGTTAACCTTTCCTCCAAATTTGAAGGTATTAAGAATTCAAAACACTGGCTTTCAAAATGTTAATTTCAGTAGTTTGGTACTCCCCACTAGTTTAGAGGTTTTAAATCTTCGTGGTATTTTTTTTAATGACGGACATTTGGGCGAGAATTTACGGAAAGTTAATATTCATACTTCAAAAGTAACATTGGAAAGTGACTTTAGAATCCCTCATATGGTTGAAGAATTTATATTGACTGCCAAATACCTAACTTTTGTAAATTCAGATTTCATGTGTCATTTGCCAACTAGTCTTGCAGGTTTGCATTTAATTGCAAGCGAGCTGGGAAAAATGAACTCTCTTACCCAAATGGTGAAGTGGCCGTTGATGTTGAGTATTTTGGTCCTCAAAAACTTAAATATTGATCATCAGACATTAAAGTTGTTGAATTTGAAAGAATCTAGACTTCAAAGAATTGAAATTCATATAGGTAATGTCAAAACATTAGATGCTGGTTTATTTCCCGTTAGTGTTAGGAATTTATCCTTACTGTATATGGGAATACGACAATTACCAGATTCGTTTGAAGAGTTGGAAAATGTGCGTTATTTGTCATTACAAGGAAATTTGTTGAGAGAATTAAATCCTGTTAGAATGCCAATATCATCATTAGAGGTTTTAGATTTAAGTCACTGTAACCTTCGTTATATTTCACCATTCTTGGTTTCAATGTTGGATGAAAAGAACAAGAGGGCCAAACTCAGGGTCAACGCTAAGGGAAATTTGAATGTTAGTGTTATCGATATCAGGAAGACATTGAAAGCGATTAAAAGATTCTCATTAGATCTCAGTGGATTTGATACAACTTTAGTTGAAATTGCTAAACGTTCTTCTCGTTTGCATTGTAGGGCAGAATCCCTTGACCCTTACATTAAAGGATCCAAAACAGACGATCTTTACAATGGAAGTGAATAAATCCTTCTGGATGGAGAATCTAGTAGTGTTAAAAGGAGAAGAAGAAAGACTTTGGAATGATGACTAGACTAATCGTTTGTTATTTTCAATAATTATTGTACTATGAATAGTTTTTTTTTCAAGTAGAAATGAATCAAAATTATTCTATAATTTAGTTTACACCATAGTAGGCATTATGTATTAAGATAATCGATGAATAATAAGTTCCCATTCATCCTATAAATGTATAGACCAGAAGAAGGTCGTGTACATTTGCTGCAAAGATAATCAATTCAATAAAAAAAAATCAACGCAAGAGGCACGTGACAATGATAATATTGGGTTTAACAGATATATCAATTTAAAATATTATCAACTATTCTTGTTTTATAATCCATTTAATTAAGGGTTCTTTAATAAAGAATTGGATTGTATATATAATATAGTTAATCTTTTATAATCTCTTTCTTTATTTCTTCTTTTATGGTTTGTTAAAAAAAAAAAAAAAAATTTGAATTTCTCCCCAAAAATTAAATTCTTAAAATTTAATCATTAAAATTTTTTTTTTTCTTCTTTTCAATCATTCATTCATTCATTCAATCATTCAATCAATTTGGGCCGTTTTTAATTTAAATCAAACAAACAAACTCATCCACAACTACCTACCACCTACCACCACTAAATCAATTCATATTATTCCATCAATTACCCAAGGATTAATTATTTTTTTCCAATTAAGAGTTTGCTTTTCAATTATTTATTTACACATTTACTTATTTATTTGCAAACCATTCTAATTCTTCCATTGATATAATTCATAGATTTTGACATTCTAATCAACAATTTTTGATACAACTCATTTCATTTTCTTTAATTTTCAAATTATCAACAATTATATGATGTCCATTGATCAACGTGTACAGCAAACCATGAATGACAATAACAACAACCCCAGTAATAATAACAATAGCAATAACAATAACACTAACAATCAGAATGTGAATAATAATAGTAATAACAACAACACACATACCATTTCCAATTTATCAGCAGGATTAAAATCAGTTTCATTAACTGATCAACAACAAAATGAAGTTAATTTGAATTTATTACAACAACAATTACATCAAGAAGCTTCTACTCAACAACAACAATCAAGAATTACTCAATTTTTCCAAAATCAACCTACTGAAGGATTCACATTATTTTCTCATCGATCAGCACCTAATGGATTTAAAGTTGCTATAATATTATCAGAATTAAATTTACCTTTTAATACATTTTTTTTGGATTTTAATAATGGAGAACAAAGAACTCCTGAATTTGTTACTATAAATCCTAATGCTAGAGTACCAGCATTAATTGATCATTATAATGATAATACATCTATATGGGAATCTGGAGCAATTACTTTATATTTAGTAACCAAATATTTAAAAGAAAATGGTGAATGTTCATTATGGTCAAATAATTTAATTGAACAAAGTCAAATTTCTTCATGGTTATTTTTCCAAACTTCTGGTCATGCACCAATGATTGGTCAAGCATTACATTTTAGATATTTCCATTCTTGTCCGGTACCAAGTGCTGTAGAAAGATATACTGATGAAGTTCGAAGAGTTTATGGAGTTATTGAAATGGCATTAGCTGAAAGAAGAGAAGCATTAATTATGGATCTTGATGTTGAAAATGCTGCGGCCTATAGTGCTGGTACTACTCCATTATCTCAATCAAGATTTTTCGATCATCCAGTATGGCTTGTAGGGGATAGAACTACTGTGGCTGATTTATCATTTGTTCCTTGGAATAATGTCGTTGATAGAATTGGTATTAATTTAAAAGTTGAATTCCCTGAAGTTTATAAATGGACTAAACATATGATGCAAAGACCAGCAGTTAAACGTGCCTTACGTGGTGATTAGTAAAATATCTAAAATGAGGTGTGTAAACGTAAATATAACAGATGTTGTGTGTATATTGTGTATTGATAGTTAACTTTTTATATATCTTTTTAATGAGGTTCCTACATGAGTCTTGAAAAGGTTGATGGTGGGGGGGGGGGAGGGAGGTATTGTAGTTTGTAAAATGGGAGGCATCTTATATTCCTCACCGAAAACACTCACTCACATACAAAATAAAAAAAAAAAAAAATTTGTACATCTTCTCTTTCAATTCTTTCAATAGTCTATAACTCATCTCTTCACTCTTCTCATTAACAAACATCAATAGCAAAGTCAAAAATGAAACCATCAGAATTCCTATTAGGTGACACAGCTTATAAAAATGCCAAAAAATCATTACAATCATTAATAAATCAATATAGTACGCAAATTAACACCTCAACTAATGATGATAGTACCCATATTAGTTCTACCAACAATCAAGGTATGGCAATTCATTTAGTAATTAGTATTAAAATCCCTTTATCAAGGAAAAAAGATTATATACCAAGAATAATTCCTATTAGTTATAAATTAGATGATATTACAAATAAATCAATCTTATTAATTACTAAAGATCCATCAATTCCTTATCGATCTAAATTAATGATTAAAGATTCTCCTACGGAAGATCTATTTCTGGATATTTATAGTTTTAAAAAATTGAAATCTATGATTAATAGTAGTAAAGGGAAGAAACAAAATTTGATTAAAATATTTAAAAATTATGATATAATTGTTTGTGATCATCGAATTATGAAATTTTTACCAAATACATTAGGAGAATTATTTTATTATAAAAATAAGAAAATCCCATTTTTAATTCAAATGGCAAAACCAATAATCACAGAAATAGAAAGGAAAAAATTCAAAGCTCAATTGAAAGCTAACAATAGTAGTAGTAGTAGTAATGATATTGATGGATTGACAATTTCTAAAGAAAATAAAATTAAAGATAATAGATGTGATCCTAAATATATTAATTTACAAATCAAATCAATTGTTGGAAATACAAATTATTTACCAAGTAATGTAATTAATAAAGGAGATTGTATATCATTAAAAATTGGTTATACAAATTGGTCAATTGATAAATTATTAATTAATATTAATGATATTATTGATTATTTACTTAATAAAGAATATTTTACTTCAATTGGTGGTGAAGGACTTATTAAAGATTTAAATAATTTAGGTAATATTCATGTTAAAACTAATCAAAGTATTAGTTTACCAATTATTGATACTACCAATGGGATGATTAACGGGAAAGATGGTCATGATGATGATGATGATGATGGGAATGATAGTGATTTTGATTTTTAATACTATATAATAGGATAATAGATATATAGACAATCATTCAAATGCTATTATTGTAGACCAAATGAAATGAAATCAAATCAAAGCATAAACCAAATGATTGGGGGGATTGTTGTTGTTGTTTATTGTTTATTGTTTATTGTGTCTGCGCCTATAAATCTTCATTTAAAATCCCGAAAAAAAAAAAAAAAAAAAATTGAACTGAGCTTCAAACCTTCATCACCAACTTATAACCCATCTCCTCATTCTTACTTTCAATTACAACATTAATATTATACTCAAAGGCTATCAACGTACTAGCTTCTGGTCTTTATAGAAAGTAATTTATTTATTTGCATCATTAAGAAGAATAACTTCTATAAATATTATTATTATTAACTACTACTCGAAATACCCACGTTTCACATTCCATTGTTTCCGATTTTGCATTCACATTATCCGCCTTTCATCAATTAAATCTAGGTCTAGGATCATTTCGCCTCATTTTCCATAATAGTTAAGTAAAGACTACATATACAATTATGACGACAATTTCACCTTCTTATGAACCAGTGCTACAGCAACCACACAATAATGATGATTCATCTCCACCACCATCTTATGCATCACATATACTACATGATATTGGATCGCTGGCTCCCATTCGATATATTGGATCATTAATTGAAGAAGCCAATAGAGAAGGCGGTAGTGCCAATGATGACCATGATGGTATTCTTGATATGGTTGAACAAGTGGAACATTTTAAATATAAACAAGATTTAGAACGTAAATTAACTGTTACATCAGTCATTGGATTAGGATTTTCATTAATGGGAGTTCCATTTGGATTATCATCAACATTATGGATATCATTAATGGATGGAGCTAATGTAACTATATTATATGGATGGTTAGTAGTTGGAGGATTCTCACTTTGTGTGATATTAAGTTTATCAGAAATTATATCAAAATATCCAACTGCTGGTGGAGTTTATCATTTTAGTTCAGTTTTAAGTGATGAAAAATATAGTAATATTCTGTCATGGTTTACTGGATGGTTTTTATTAATTGGGAATTGGACTTATGCTATTAGTATAATGTTTTCTGGATCACAATTTATATTATCTATATTTGGAATGAAAAATGTTTATATTTATAAAGAAGATCGATTTTTAGTATTATCAGTTTATTTTATTTTATTAGGGGTATGTGGATTTATTAATTTTAAATTTTCTAAACATTTAGAAAAAATTAATAAAGCTTGTATATTATGGACAATTTATACTGTTTTAGCAATTGATTTTTTATTAATTTTTTCATCAACTAGAACTAATTCACTTAAAGATATTTTAACAAAATTTGATAATTCAAGAAGTGGTTGGCCTGATCCATTAGCATTTATAATTGGGTTACAAAGTTCTTCATTTACTTTAACTGGTTATGGAATGTTATTTTCTATAACTGATGAAGTTAAAACTCCAGAGAAAAATATGCCTCGTGGTGCTATAAGTGCTGTATTTATGGCAATTATAACAGGTATAATTTTCATTATCCCCATATTAACCATATTACCAGAATTAGAAATATTATTAGATGAAAATCCTAATATTATGCCAATTGATTTAATTTTTAAATTATCTACTGAACTGTATTTAATATCATTTTTAATGGCTTGTTTAATGATTGGTACTGTTATTTTCCAAAGTATTGGGTCTTTAACTACCGCATCAAGAAGTACTTATGCATTAGCTCGTGATGGAGGATTACCTTATGCTGATTTATGGACTCAAGTGAATTCTATTGAAGATTATAAATTACCGAAAAATGCTTTATTTTTATCAATGGTTATATGTGCAATATTATCATCATTATCATTAATTTCTCAATCAGCTTTTAATGCATTTATGGGAGCTGCAGTTATATCATTAGCATTAGCTAATGGAGTACCAATATTATGTTTAATGATAAACAAACGGAAAAAAGTTCGAGGAGCAACATTTAAATTAGGGAAAATTGGTTGGATTATAAATGGATTATCAATTTTTTGGATATTATTATCAGTATTTATTTTATGTATGCCTCCAGTGATTAAACATTTAACTTGGTCAAATATGAATTATGCAATTTTGGTGATTATTTTATTTGCTATAATAGCTACTTTTGGTTATAAAACTTGGGGTAAGAAAAGTTTTACTGGTCCAGTTATTGATAATGATTATTTTGAGTTGAATAATTTAGAAACTAACGTTAGTAGTAGTAGTAGCCGTCAGGCTGCAGCTGATGCTAATGTTGACGTAGATGAAAATGATTTTGTTATTATTGGCAACGATGAGGAAGAAGATCCAGATACTTCTAGCAGTAGTAGTCATACTAAAAACAAGAACTGGGATCAAGAAGAAGAAGAAATTAGTATTGAGAATAAATTACCACCAATTAAGAATAAAAAACGAATTAATGATTATCAACCATTAGAAGAAAATGGTTCAAATGAGAGTAGGACTAGTAATGAAGGAGAAGTGATTTTTGATATTGATAAGAATTGAATATAAAGCATTAATTAGATATCAAAACCACGGAGTTAGTATGATTGATGTATGTTTGTTTTATAGAGTTTGCTTATTAATGGTTATATGCATATATATATATATATATAGAGAGAGAGATAGATAAAATAGATATATTAATAACAAATAATTCATTAAAAATAGAAACATATACATATATATAAACCCCAAACTCGGCTCAATCAAGCTAACTACCACAAAATAAATAAGAATAAAAATCTATGAAATATAATCATTTTCCTCTGTTAATTTAATCAATTGAATAACAAAGGGAATTGACAAGAATGTGTGTTTTGAAATAATCCATGGAGTTGTTTTCAGGGTCAAATAGAAAACAGAAAAAGAAGTTCATTAACAAAAAGTCAATATATATTATGTACAAGGGGGGGGGGGGGAATATAACAATTTACATTGCTATTGTTGTTGTTGTTGTTGATGTATCAAGTAATTCAAGTTGTTTGTTCATTAATTAATTCATTCAGTTGTTTGTTTCTCTTTATCAAACATTGCATTCCATTTTATTTCATTAAAGGGCAATCTCCTCAAAAAAAAAAAAAAAAATAAATAAATAAACACCTCCACCTTTCCTTCTATCAATGATCAATTATCCGATAATCATCTTTAAGCAGCAAGGGCGGTAGGTTCTTCTGGATAAACTGGAGCCATAGTAGGTTGTGCTTGTAATCTTTGCATCATCATACCAACCCCTTCGAAAACTCCTAATAAACAAGCACAAGTAATAGCAGAATTTCTTGTATGTTTCCAACCCCCTCTAATAGCTAAAGCTCCACCTGTGAAAAACCCAGCTATAACGGCATTCCAAGCATCTTCTCTTTTACGTATAGCTTTAACTGTACAATCAAATGTTGAAAATAAACCACCCCAAACCCCAAAATTGCCTCCAACAACTGGTGCTCTAGCTTTAATGGCTGATAATGCACCATAACTTCTTTCACCATATGGAGAATTTCTAAAACCTTTTATACCATGCCATACACAACCACCAATGACTCCCATGGCAAAAGCACCACCAAAATCATTTAAAATCACTATTGGACATGGATCTCTAGTATGATCAGCTGACATATTTGTATGACGGTTCTTATTATTATTATTCTATAAGTATGGAAAAAGGTGTGAAGCGTAAAAAAAAATAAAATAAAATGAAAAAAGGGAGTAATAAGTAGATATGAAATGTAGTTAAATCAATAATGATATAGTAATTCCCAATAGAAATCCAATCCGACAAAAAAGAGAAGAAGAAGAAGAAGAAGAATAACAACAACAACAAATTTCTGTTGAAAAATTTTTTTCTTTCTTTCTTTCTTTCTTTCTTTCTTTGCAATTTGGCTGCCAATGCGTTGGATTGTCCAATCTACACGACACTAATTAGCTTTCATTCATTCATTCATACTTCTAAACACTATAAACTAGATGATTCATAAAGGATAAGTTGAGCTTATATTGATTATGGAGGTAGTTATAGAAATGGCAGTTGTTTACAGTTATTAATCAGTGTTGAAAAAAGAGGTTTTGTCAAAGGTTTATTTGAAATTGTTTTGATTAATTTTTTAGAGTAAAATAATTGATTGTGTTGTTACCGATAAGAGGCAAGTTCACTGATTCAGATCAAGAACGATAGTAACCAATCAAAGTATAAAGAATCGCTTAAATATCAAAACAAGAGGTCAATATGTGAAATCAATTCAAAGACTGGTGGTTAAAAGGTAGTTCAAAAGTTTGCAAAACTCTTGCAAAATGTGCCTTTCATCCAATTACAGTTAAGTTCATTGTTGCAATTAATTGATTCAATTTCTAGTAACACTACTGAGTGTGGTTTATGAATAATTTATATCTTGTTTAATTAACCAAAATTGTCTCCTGTTTTAATTGTTAAATCAAGCAAACAAATTGATCTCCTCCTGTTTAATTCTAATCTATTAAAATGGAAAGCAATAGAAAAAGCAAGAGAAAGAGAAAGAGAAAATAAAGGAGGTGAGGTGAGGGGGGGAAGGGACGAATGATGATGAATGGAATAAGGCGGGAAGAAACAGACGAAATTTAAAAGGAAGGAAGAAACGAAGCGCAAATAAAAAAGTCCTTCTTCTTCCCCCCCAACCAACATTTGTGATTGAATGATTCTTGCATAATTCAACACCCGTCAATTTAATTAATTTAAGAAAGAATGGGGGGGGAGGGGTCTTGTCCTCTATCATCATTACCACCACTGTACTAGCACCCGTTACTTGATAATTCCCTATTCTGTTTAATATAAATTATTGATTAAGAATGGATTAAGGAGAGAATAAAAGTGAATAAAATGTGTGTGTGTGTGTGGGGTGTGTAAAAATGTAAATTTCTTGCCCTCTCTCTAAATATTTTTTTTTTTTTTTTTTTATCAACACAATCATTTTTTGTTCAATTCACATACAACTACAACTACAACTACAACTACACCAACCACAATTACAACACATACACATACATAGCAGTTTCTTTAGTATTCATTTCAATCTCAATACTTTATAAATCATTACTATTTGTGTACCATTTTATACAATTAAAAGCATTCAAGTATTAAACTTATTCTAATAGCATTTACTCGATTACCCAATATTCAAAAGAATAACTCGATCCCCTTTCCCACAAACAAAAGCAAGAGTTAATAATACATTTAATAATATATAAACTCAACCACACCAACATCAGAAAACTCAATCATAATGGCGTATAATAACAATAATAATAGTGCCAATTATAATTATAATTTTAATCGACACAATTCTATAGGAGGAAGTTGGCATTTACCCCCACCACCACCACCTCAACCTCAACCTCCTTCTACAGGTGCATACCAACAACATTTATCACCTAATAATCCTAATGGTCAAGATATTTTATCATCAGATTCACAATTCCTGCCACAATTGAAATCAAATCAAATTCCTGGATTCCGTAACCCTTGGTTTTCTCAACAACAAAACGCTACCCCGAATATGTTATCATCTTCTTCTTCATCTACATCAACATCATTATCTCAATCACCGACTAAATCACATCAAATACCATTATTACAACAACATCAACCTCCATTACTAAATAAACGATTATCATTTACTAATAATTTGCCCATAACTTATGAACATGAAAGTACTAGCAATAACAACAACAACAACAACAACAACAACAATAATAATAATAATAATGATAATGGGAATAATGGTAACAATAATGTGCCACCATATATACATCCACCTACTCGTGCTGATAATCCATTTAATCATTATTTTGCCAATCAAGAAGTTACTTTAAGTAATAATGATCGTAGAATGTCTGCTGCTGTAGATGGAACCCATTATAATCCATATGGATTCAATCAACAACAACTCAATGCTTATCCATCTGGTCCTGCTGGAGTTGCAGGTGCTCAATATCTTAATAATCCTAATTTGGGTCCCCTGATAAATGCCAATAGAAGATCATCTGTAGGTGTATTACCCAATTATTATCGTCAACAACAACAACAACAACAGCAAGTACAAATACAGGACCCATCAGCAGCAGCAACAGCAGCAGCGGCATATTATCTTCCACCAGCTAGATTAGGAAGATCAGCTCTGATTGTTCAATATCAACAATATCAACAAGCATTACAAAATCAAAGAATAACTAAACATAAAAACCCTGCACCTAAAGCGAGGAAAATATATAATAAATTGGATTTAACTCCTAAATTTCATCAACAACCTAAATATAGACGATGTTCTATAAATTCAATTCATATATCTCCAGTTAATGCATTATCAATATATTTAACTGAATCATATAGTTTATGTCAACCAAGGAAATTCCAATATTCCAAATCAACTAATCCTAAACGAGTTCTTACTAAACCACTGGAACCTAAATATAATAATGGATATGATAATGAAGATAGTGATTATATTTTATATGTTAATGATGTATTGGGAAGTGAAGAAGGGAAAAAATATATGGTATTAGATTTATTAGGATCAGGAACATTTGGACAAGTTGTTAAATGTCAAAATCTTATTAATCAAACAGTTTGTGCTGTTAAAGTGATTAAATCAAAACCAGCATATATGAATCAATCATTAACTGAAGTTCGATTATTAGAATTTTTAAATACTAATAGTGATGGGAAAAATTTCATTAGATTATTGGATACATTTATGCATAAAGAACATCTTTGTTTAGTTTTTGAAATATTGGCATCGAATTTATATGAATTAATTAAACAAAATCAATTTCAAGGTCTTAATATGAAATTAGTGAAATTATTAACTAAACAATTATTAGATTCAATGGCACAATTGAAAAATTTTCAAATGATTCATTGTGATTTAAAACCAGAAAATATTTTATTATGTCAACCTGATAAACCCAATATAAAAGTTATTGATTTTGGTAGTGCTTGTTTTACTAGAAATACCATATATACTTATATTCAATCAAGATTTTATCGATCACCAGAAGTAATATTAGGATTACCTTATACTGAATCAATTGATATGTGGTCATTAGGTTGTATAGTAGGGGAATTATTTTTAGGATTACCAATGTTTCCTGGAACTTCAGAATATAATCAAATTTATAAAATTGTTGATATGTTAGGACTTCCTCCAAGGCATATGATTGAAGTTGGGAAAAATTCATTAAATTTTTTTAAAAAAAAAATCATCACCACCACCACCAATACCACTAATCCAGATACAAAACCAATTTATGAACTTAAATCATTTGATGAATATTGTCAATTTTTAGAATATAAACGACAAAAACAAGAAGGAAATACTACCACAAATACCACCACCACCACGAATGGTCTGCTGCAACATCATAATCATAATTATAAAAAGGAACAACCGAATAAAAATTATTTTAAACATAAATTATTAAAAGATATTATTATTAATTATAAATTACCTTCGAAAAAAATGACAAATTCAATGATTGAAAAAGAATATCATGATCGATTATTATTAATTGATTTTTTAACTAAAGTATTAAATTTAAATCCATTAGAAAGATTAACTCCTCAAGAAGCTTTAAAACATCCATTTATTATTGATGTTAATACCAATGATCTATAAGAGAGAAGTTGGGCGGGGAGAGATGGTTCTGATACTACTTTTTATTTAAATTTGATTTATGAAACAATATTTTTTTTTTTTTTTTTTTTTTTGATAATTTTTTGAAAATTTTAATGAAGTAAAGAAGGTAATGGTTATATATAACTTTAATAGCAATAATAATAAATTAATATTGTATATCACTTTTAAAAACATTCAACAACAAGATTCAATAATCATAATCTTCATCATCATTATCATCATCATCATCAGTGGGGGGATGAAAAAAAAAAAAAAAAAAAAAAGACAAGGTCGTGTAGATTTGTAGATTGTTTTTTATTATCAACAAAATTAATTTTCCACAAACCAAAAAAAAAAAAAAAAATGAAAGAAAGAATTTCAAACACTCTTAAAAGAGAGAAAGAGAAAAATCTTCAACCAACCAACCAACCAACAAGTAATACTTTCATTTCAACAATATCTGCATCTTATTATTAGTATTATTATTATCAACGGAATAAAGTATCAACACATTGTTTTATAATAGAGAATAATTATCATTTTTATCAATTCACTTACCAAACAAACAAACAAACAAAAAAAAAAACAACCTTCAATCAAATCTGTAAATATCATCATCACCATCATAAATTTATTAGTTTAACATATATATCCAATAACTTCAAATTAATTACAATCCATATAAACATTATTATACATTTTGAATAAAAAAAAAAAAAATCAATTTAAACTATCACCCTTTCTTTACTATTATAGAAACATATAAACATATACACACCCACACACAAAAAGTAACAATTTTATCAATTATGAATGTATCAACTAGTGCATTAGGAGTAAGAAGAAGAAAAGTAGCAACTCAAAATATTGATGATGAAGAAAATGCTGCGGTATTAAAATTAGGACCAGAATTTCAACTAAATCAAATTACTAATGATGGAGAACAACAACAATTAATTGCATTAAATTTATCTGAAGCAAGATTATTAATTCGAGCAGCATTAAAAGAAAGAAAAC